>NC_028351.1:23161158-23213095 GCF_000741045.1 Vigna radiata var. radiata | reverse complement strand
ATTAGTTTACATGAAAAGTAAGGCCTAAGAGTCCTTTGGGAAATGATACTTGGACTTACCCATTTTATATTACTTGATAACGATCTGGTACACTTGTCAGGGACTTAACAATTATTCACTATGGAGAAGAAGTATGTACATTCCTTTTTAATGACAATGTAATTCCTAGTGGTTCTACTCACATGCCATTTAGTATTCACGCTTTCACTAATGCTTCTCAGAAAACGGGGAAATATAGTAAAGGAAATAGAAATCCTGGAAAGAATAAGGCTTTAAAAAGGCCAAGAGGACCTTGAAAGGGAGACATTAATCCTTTAAGAATGAGTAAGTAGAGAGGATGAAAGGATAATTGAATTGAAAAAGCCTCGAAGAAAAGAAAAAGGGAACTTATTATTAGAAAGGTCCATAAGCTAAACGAGAGCTTTCAAATAAGCCTTTAAAAGAGGATGCCCAAGGTAAGGGGAACACCAATCCAAACATCTACCGCTAATGGGATGTCGATATTTTCCAAAATCTACAACTCTAAGGGAGTATTGAGTATTGATAAGTTGCATATTTTCACCAATTCTACAATTGAAGGTTGATGTTAAAGAAATGTCGAACAATCCGACCAACTATAATGTTTTTTTTTTCATGATATTTTAATCTGATCTTGTAATCATTTCATTTTTATCCTTATTTTTAATTTTTCAGCACCATAGTAAAAGGAAGAGATTGTTTGAACAAAATTCCAATACCTTGATGTTTAGATTAATTGGCAAAAATGTAACAAAGTGTAAAGCTGAGATATTGAAGTAGTGATGTCTAACAAATATTACTCAAATCATGTATGCATATGTGTTTTGTTTTATATATGATAGAGCATCATGCCAAGTTTCACTTCATTTGATAAGTAAATGAAGATCAACGAAACAGGAAGTACAAACCAAAATTTTACATGGACATACTTGAAGAATATTTTAAAGCTTAAGTTTATGTCGTAGAGGTTGTTTTCATCATTTGTCATCTAGAGATTAATGCCAAATTCAAAAGCTTCACTTAAATAGTTTTAGGGATTAAAGTTGAAGTTGGATTTTTTGCAAATTTATTTAACACAAGCATATGTCACTATGACTAAGCTATTTTATCAGTATGGTGTGCGTTTTCATCACTCGAAGAAGTAAAAAGCTATGTAAACCTAGGAAGATGAGTATTATCAACTATCAAATAAATTGCATAAAGAAGGGAAGAACAAATAATGCTGCATGGAGCATATTCAATGTTTCTTTGTTAAAACCTGACAAACGATAGCTAAAAGAAGAAGACATTCAAGTGAATTCAAACGTATTTCATAGGCAGAAAAAGTTTTATATCAATAATTAACTTCTTCCTATGCCTATATAAAGACTTTTTGAAGAAAAAGACGAAAACAAAAGCTATTTTTTTTAACACAATTAAAACTTTCCTATTCCTAAAAACCTTCGTGAGAGTAGTGTTTAACTGAATAAACTAGTTGAAATAGTCTAATCGTTATATATGTTAAAAGACACAATTCTAATAAACTAAATGTGTGATTTGTTGATTACTGAAACTTTATGTTTATATAAGCTAGAAGTAATTTGTAAAGAAAATACTTAATTAAGTAAAACTGAATTATAAAAATATTTGAATGAAATTAACCAAAAGTGATTAAGAGTAAAAAAAAAAATATTTAAATTAAGTAAACATAACTTATTAAAAAAATATTTGATTGAATTATAAATGAGATACTAAAAAATACTTGTATAATAAAACTTGACTAATTTAATCAATAAATAATTCACAACCTGCTGCTTCAGTTTAAACTAAATGTTTTAGATATAAACACAATTTCCAAACCCAAACATCTATTCTAATTTGAATACATTTCAAACCAAATTCAAAATTCATCATATTTTTCCCCCTCTCATATTTTTATCACATATTTAAAATAAATTTCATTTAAAACATGTTTGTATTTTATTCCATTTTTAATTAGTTTAAATATAAGTATTTACTATAATTTAGAAATAAAAAAAAAATGAGATATAAAAGTTTATAAATATTTTCCATCAATGGGGGCACTGCATGTAGCTTTTGTTCTCTCTCCTTCCCAACCTTTTCTTTCCTCTGTAAAAGTGCACCCAAACACTCCCTTCCTTTGCCACCGCTAACACCAACCTTTGTCACCCAAATCTCTGATCTCAAGGAACCACCCTAACGCTCTCTCCACCGATTCCGCCATGGCCAAGAAGCGCAAGTCCATCACCACCAGCCTCGACGAGGTCGATCGGACCCTCTACGCCTCATTCTGTACCGCCGCCAATTCCCTCTCCCAGCTCTACACGCACACCATGAACCACCAGAAGCTCTCCTTCAACGCCGGCGAACGCCACGCCCTCGTAATAAAGCCTGCCCCTTTTCCGTTGTTTCTTGTGCTTTTCCATTTTGCTAAGAAAGAAAAAAGGGCTTTTTGTTGTTGGGAAAGTGGAATTTGGATTTGATTTTTTTTTTCCTTTTATTTGGGTCTTCTTTTGAAGGGTTTTTGGGAGTTTAGATTGTTGGGATTTTGTGTTGGTTGGTTAAATAGAGAACATAGTATTTTTTTTGGTATTTTTTAAAATTTAAATATGTTTTTGTGTTTGATTTTGAAATCGGGTAGATTGGATTTGGATGAATTTTTTTTTTGTTGTGCTTTTATTTGTCCCGTTATGAGAGCTATTGTGGGGGATTTGAAGATGTGGAATGGTTTTTTTTTCTTCTGTTCTGTTGCTTGTATTCATTTTAACTGAACAATAGTATACATTATTTGAACAAGTTGGAGCTTTGATATCTTTGCATTTTTTTGTTGTTGTTTATTGATTAATGGTTCTCTTTTTTTAACTAATGTTTTCTTATTGATTGGTGGAATTGTTTTGACTCCCTTATTTGACCTCATTTTTAATGATATTTATCGTGCTGTTTATCTCATCTTTCATGTATGTCGATTGGTTGTGCAGCTGCGAGTAGGTATCGTTATATATATTTTCTTTCGTGTTGTGAATCAAAACTTTTGCTGGTTCCACTTTTCGAGTTGTAACTGCAGCATAATCATTCGTGTGTCTAGTATATGCTTCGCTCTTGTGTTTGGGGTCTTGACCATGTTTATATTTTCGCTGCGGCATGTTCTGATTTCAGGAAAATCTTTATCAGTGGATTTGGAGACAACAAGAAGGAGGATCAAGGGTTGCAACAGTTGATGTACTCAACTACATTCAGGTTGGATTGGCATTTCCTCCTTTCGCATATAATATATTATTATTGTGTATGCTTGTTCTGTTGGGATTGGGGATTGTTCTGTAGCAAACTGAGATAATGACTTATGAAAGGCCAACAAATCAGAAAAACCGGTTTAGTTCAGACATTATTTCTTATATCAATGATTTTAAAGTTGTGGTTGTGGTAGCATTGCAATTACATGCACGATAAATACAAAATTGCAGGGATATATGGCCAATGCAACAACATGTGGGATTGTGGGATTGTGGATAGACTGCTTCTTATAACCTTGTAATGGACTATTGGCTGGATCATGGGCTAAATTTTTCACTTGAGGTTGTTAATTTATAAGCTTTCTGAACCAAGCCTCACAGAACAAAAGGCTTCATATAGTCAGTCTATAAACCAGCTAGGATCATGTTAGGAATAAAAGAGGGAGCGTAGGATCGAACGATATATAGTGGCTAATACCGAACGGTAGAAAGTTTATGTTAGGAGGGAATTCAATAGAGAGAAAGTTGGTTAGTTGTTAGGAGAGAGAGAGTAAATACTTACAGAATAGGGGAGAGGGGGATTTTATCAGAGTTTGTTCAGGGTTTAGACTGGATATTTTCCAGTGGAGGAAGATTAGGCTTCCTTGGGGTGATTCTTGTATTCTGATTCACTCATACACCATTAATACATACATACTTTTCCATTCTTTGTTCGAGAGTTGTGGTGAGAAGAGGGTCTCGATTAGGTTATTTGCATAAAGTAACCTAACAAATTGGTCCGACCTGTTGGATCTGTTTCGGAGGAGAATGGAGGGAAAAGTAAACGCATTAGAAGGACGAATGGCGGCGATGGAGTCGTCAATGGAGGAAGTGAAGGCGGGGGTGCAAGCGATAACTCTTGAGTTCCAACGAGCTCATGGACGACGAACCAGGAACCAGGAACCAGAAGGAAGTCGTGATTCCGTCAATGCTGGATGCGAACTACGACAGCCGGAAAACTCAGAGGAGAAATCGGAAGAAGACATAGGAGAAGTTCGACGCAATTGGAGGAAGCAGGTTGAACTACCTACATTTGATGGTGCGAATCCTATGGGCTGGATCGCACCGGTAGAGAAATTCTTTGACCAACAGAGCGTGACGGAGAAGGAGAAGATGAAGCTCGTTTATAGATGCATGGAGGGAGGTTTAGCGAGCTTTTTGTTCCAGTTCTGGCGAAAGAAAACCATGCATCCGACTTGGAAGATGTTTACTGATGCTCTGACGTGGAGGTTTGGCGGACTAAATCGGGGCACTGTTCGTGAGGAGCTGGCAGCGAAGAACAGGAGGGGAGCGTCAACGAGGACATCCAGGAGTTAGAAATTCTGGTGCCACAAGCATTGGGAAAACCAGATCACTCCTCATTTTCTGTCCCTGTAGATCTTAGAACCAGCATTATGATGGGTGTTGAGGCTGATGTGGCCACTGAGCGAAGACCAGATCCGTCCTTGTTAATTTTTGCTCAGTTGGGCCTTGAGTTGACAGTGGTGAACAGTGATTGCCGTTTTTATGACATAGTCACAGAACAAAAAGTTTCTGCAAATATGGATGAAGCACTTGAAGCTGATTATAATACCACTATGGATGACATGGTATTAGGTGTTGCTCAGAAAGGTGAACAAGCAATGAAAATGTCTCTTGAAGATGGTTTAGAATATGGCCTCAAGATTCGGTGTACTGCACACACCGAAAGCAGTGAAGAAACAGAACAAAACAAGTGTGCATAAATGGTGGATGCCATGAAGAAGGTGGTGAAGCTGGACGTTGACCGGAGTGTGGAAGAGAGGAACTTGTTCTCTGTTGGATACAAAATGTGGTGGGGTCACGGAGAGTTTTATGGAGGATCTTGTCATCGATAGAGCAGAAAGAGGAGTCAAAAGGGAATGAGTTGAATGTTAAGCCTATAAGGGATTATAGGCACAAGGTTGAGTTGGAGTTGTCTAACACTTGCAGTGATATTATGATAATTTTAAATGAGCATCTTATTCCATCCACTAATATTGCGGAGTCCACAATGTTTTATTATAAGATGAAAGAAGACTATTACCGGTATTGGGTAGAATTCAAAGCTGGTAATGAAAAAATAGAGGTAGCATAGCAGTCACTTAAAGCATATCAGACAGTTGTTACCACTGTTGAGAGTGAATTACAACTTACACATCCTATTCGTTTGGGTTTGGCTCTAAATTTCTCTTTGTTTTATTATAAGATAATGAATTCACCTGAAAGGGCCTGCCATCTTGCTATGCAAGCGTTTGGTGTTGCCTATGTTGTGACTGAGTGGGCAACCTGCCAAGAGCAACCAGATATTGTTGGTGGTACAATGATGAGTGGACTAAGAGAAGTTGTTAGCATAATTGACATTTTGAGCACTGGAAAGGATTATATTGCTGAGGTAGAAGCATTGGAAGTTGCATGGGGACAGTTAGACACCGAAACTCATGAAGTGAGGGATATAATAAAGAAACTTGATGCAGTGAGGTTAGCTGAATCTTCCCTTGCTAAGTCCATTTATGAAATGCTGGAAGTTAATAGAATTTGAGAAGAATGGAAGATATTGGAGAAGGATTTGCCACCACCCAAGCCTCCAGACTTGAATCGGAGGGCGTCACTTGGGAAGAGGAATATTACGGCAAATAACAATTCCCTAACTTCAACCTTGACGACAAGGTTGATTTTGACGGGTGGAGTAATGTTAGGAATAAAAGAGGGATCGTAGGACCGAACGATATATAATGGCTAATACCGAATGGTAGAAAATTTATGTTAGGAGGGAATTCAATAGAGAGAAAGTTGGTTAGTTGTTAGGAGAGAAAGAGTATAAATACTTACATAATAGGGGAGAGGGGGATTTTATCATAGAGTTTGTTTAGGGTTTAGATTGGATATTTTCCAGTGGAGGAAGATTAGGCTTCCTTGGGATGTTTCTTGTATTCTTATTCACTCATACACCATTAATACATACATACGTACTTTTCCATTCTTTATTCGAGAGTTGTGGTGAGGAGAGAGTCTCAATTAGGTTATTTGCATAAAGTAACCTAACTGATCAGCAGAGTGTTATTTTGCACACAGGGAAAGAAACTGGTAGGGATGCTTGCTTAATTATTCAATTTGGTCTCCATAGCAAGGGCCATGTCATTGACCTCTCTTTGGCAATTTTCTTTCTCTCTATGGTCTTTTTTGCATGTCAAGTTTGAGCTATGAATGAATGTTAATTGTTAATTTCTTAAATTCTTGAGATTGTGTTAGGTTCCTTTACTTAGGACCGTAACAGATGACAATCTTCTCAAACCCACTCAACAACAAAGAAGCAATTGTATGAATATGAATTTTATTAATTTTGTAAAGAAAGAACAAAATAACAAGCAAGTATTTCCCTGAGGAAGCCTCCCTTCCACCACTGGAACGATCCAGTCTCTACCCAAAGGCAAGAAAATTATCAGATATCCCATCCCTCTATTCTCTTTGTTTATTTATACTCTCTCCTCTAACAAACTAGTCTCTCTCCTCTAACAGACTAATCTCTCTCCTCTAACAGACTTTTAATTGTCTAACATTACCCTCAAGGTTGAAGTCAGGAACTGCTGCCGGATGTAATATTCCTATTCCTAATAGCACCATCAAAACCACCCTCTTGCCATTGTATTTAAAACTTGGGTTTCTCCTCCCCTTGCTGCTGCTGGTTCCTGGACTGTAATACTTTCAGAGGGGGTGTACATGGGTTTGTCATCCTGCAGTTCAGTTGGTAAAGCTCCCTCCACTTGATGGGCTCCTACAGCTACGATCCTTATGCTATTATTCAAATCATGATATGCTCCTTCTTGGCAAAGCTGCTGTAATTTCTTCACTTCTGAAAAAATTTCATTTTTGTGGCTTTCCTTCCTCAAAAGCATCTGATAGTCCGCTAACTGGTTGTCTTTGGCAGCATTTAGCGAAGCGAGCTCGACTCGCAAATCATTGACTTGTCCAAGAAGCTCTTCCTTCTCGATCTTCAAGTGCTTTATGACATCTCTTGCAGTGGACAAACAATTGAAGAATTTAAGTTGTTGTTCGTCGTTAAGGTGTTCCAAATCAGATAGTTTCTTAGTCTTGACTTCGGTATATTTGTCATGGAGCTTTGTGTACAAAACCTCCATTGCGCGCACATACTGTACTGAGTTAATTTGAATTTGAAGTCTATCTTCCTTCAACGGAATTCGATGGTATATTTTCCTCTTAGGTGGCAGCCCTTGGGTTCTTGAAACACCCCCTTGAACTCTGCCAAAATCTGTTGCAATCTCGCTTCCTGCACTGGTGCTACTCTTTCTGCTTCCCCGTCTCCTTCAATCATTTCTACTTGGCTTAAGCCCCAACTTAAAGGCATGGTTTCTATCTCTTTTTCTTTTAAGAGAACTTCGGGTGTCACCCTTCTATGTGTTAAGGTGGGATCTCCTTTTATCTCCACATCTTTCCCTTCCTGCTTCACCTTCATAATGAGCTGGCCCCAATCCACTTTAATCTCTCCTAGGGAAGCTAACCAAGTGATTCCTAATATCACATCCACATCGCCTAACTCAGAGAAATACAAGTTATCTTTGACTTCCAAACTATCTAATTTCACAGGGACTCCTGTGCAAGACCCACTGGTCACTTTCTTTTGCCCATCTCCCAAGCACACTTTATAAAGACGTGTGTTGGTGGTTTCCAAACCCAATTCTTTCACCAAACTAATGCATATAAAACTATGACTAGCTCCGTTGTCAATTAATACTAGAACTCTCCTCCCTTCTATCCAGCCTTGCAGCTTCATAGTATTAGATTGCGTGAGTCCTTCGACAAACAACCCCGACAGTTCCATCGTCGTTTGTTCCATCTCGGCGTTCTCCTCTATTTCGTCTTCTCCATTCTCCTCACCCAATATCATGACACACATGCTTCTCTCTGCACAACGATGGCCAGGACTGTAAGGTCCGCCACGGTGGAAGCAACGTCCTTCTTCATGTCTCTTAATATATTCTGGATAGGGTAGAGTTCTTACCCCACGGCCTGGGTTGTTTCCCCCTCCGCTGCTACCTACTTTGGAGCTCGTATTATTGGAGATGTCCTCCTTCTTTGAGCCATGCCCTCCGTTAGCGTTCACGGATGCCTCCGATGACTCTCGATATGTTTCCGCGACTGTCCCAGAACTAGCGGAATATCTTTCCCATGTCCTCCCGTTCCGCCACTCCCTCACGATCCCAACCCAGCCTGTTCGACGTCTCGAGCTCGCTCCATCGCCGTCAACGGATCTCGTGGATCGTGCGGCCTCACCAGATTTTGCAGTCCTTCCTGCAACCCAGTGAAAAAATATTCCAGTAATTGCTCCTCATTCACTCTCGCTGCCTACGCCACCAAAAACTCGAACTCTTGGATGTACGCATCAACGCTTCTCGTTTGTGGCACGACAACCAATTTCTCAAAAATGGTGCCCCGGTTCAGTCCGTCGAACCTTCGCGTCAGTGCCTCTATAAACAGCTTCCATGTTGGGTGTTTGGTTTTCTTCCTCCAGAAGCGGAACCAGTAGCTCACGCCTCCCTCCATACATATATAAACCAACTTCATCTTCTCCTTCTTCGTTACGCTCTGCATCTCAAAACATTTCGTCCTTTGCGACCCAACTCGTGGGGTCAGTACCTTCAAAAGTTGGTAGCTCAACGCGCTTCGTCCAGCTGCGTTGTACTTTGCTACGGTTGTCTTCCGATTCCTCCTCCGAACTCTCCGGTGATCGTCGCTCTCTATCGGCATTGACAAAATTACGACTCCCCTTGAAGCTTCGTTCTCAATTCCCATAGCGTCGTCTGAAAGCTCTTCGGAACTCGAGACTCATCACTCTTATTTCCGCCTTCAACTCTTCCACCATTGATTTCACAGCCATTTGTCCCTCCATTCTTCTCCGCTACATCTCACTCCTCTTCCCTTCGAACAGATCCGACAGGTCGGACCAAATCTGTTAGGTTCCTTTACTCAGGGACCATAACAGATGATAATCTTCTCAAACCCACTCAACAACAAAGAAGCAATTGTATGAATATGAATTTTATTAATTCTGTAAAGTAAGAAAGAGCATAATAACAAGCAAGTATTTTCTCAAGGAAGCCTCCCTTCCTCCACTGGAACGATCCAGTCTCTACCCAAAGGCAAGAAAATCATCTGATATCCCCTCCCTCTATTCTCTTTGTTTATTTATACTCTCTCCTCTAACAAACTAGTCTCTCTCCTCTAACAGACTAATCTCTCTCCTCTAACAGTCTTTTAATTGTCTAACAGATTGATATACTCACTAATGTTTTTTATAATATAAAATAATGGTAGTTAAATTGAGGTACAAATTATGTACCGGAAAGTTTGTGGATCGTAAGATTCATGATTCACAAACACTAAAAAATGTAAGATATACTTAAATATATAAGATTTATAAACATGCAAAGATACAATTAATAACAAAACAACCTCAGTCAAAAAGAATGGTTGTATTCATGTATTTATTTACTACACAATTTCAGTAACACAGCCTTACAAAAAATGTGATATGAAAATTCCTATAACCATTTTTGTTCCGCAGCTCTTGCGTTTCCTCATTCCCTTATTTTGCTGTCCACAATCTTCCACCGCTCTTCCCACTGTCCCGGTCCTCCTGTTGTCGCATTGCAGTTCCTGCTCTTTTACACAATTTCTGCTGATGATTGGAGAAGCACAGAGGAACCATTACCACCTATTTTTTGTTTATTTCATGGTTTAAAAGAAACTAAATTTATGTTTTTTACCAAACTTGTTTGCATGACCCAACCCATTTCAAGGAAAACCCAAATGCAAATTCAACATGATTTAGGGGACAAAAGAAACAAGAATTTCAATTCATGCGATTCTGAGAACTATTCGAATGATACAAGAGTGATCCAAGAGTAAAAACAATAAAGTGGATCTCCTGATATTTTAAGCAGCATCAAATCCCAAAGATAGAAAATATTTTCTCTTTACTTATAAGAACTTAGAAGATAAGAAAGAAAAAACTTTTACCAAGATTCTATAGAAATGAATCTATCATATATTTTTGTATATGATATATAAAATCAAGATGGTTACTTTTCAGAAAATTATAATTAGGACGTTAATGCGAATGCTTTATTTCCTTTTCTCAAGGTAGGAGAAAAAGATAAAACTAAAAAAAAAGATGAAATTCTTTATTTATTAGTCTGGTGGGGGAAAAGAATAGTATCGAATTGTACAATTCATATCATGTATGGTATGGTTCGTATCGTGTGTATCACAGTATACTTACTACCATGAAATAGTCTAGTTTATTCATTTGTTTGAAATGTTGCTTATTAAGATGTATTAATAAAAGCTGTTTAGCTCCCCCCATATTTCATCTTCTGTACTTATATAACAGGTGAAGTATATTAGTATACATATGCTATTTCAAATATTCAAGCACAATTGTATAAATTCTTTTAATCCCCCTGTAGGCTTTAGAAGGTTTGTGATTACAAAGTACCCTATAAATTCAAAGGATAGTTTCATCATACTGATGTAATCCTAATTATACTCCATGGCTGTGAATATTGAACTTCATCGGAATAACTAGAGTAACATTGCAAATGACATGTAGTGTCAATTTTGCCATTTGTAATACACACTTTTTCAAAATTATTGATGATTTGGATTTTAAGGCATATGAAAGTCCATTCCTCTTGCAGAATGAGCTGGATTATTGTGAAGAGCCATCTATGTCACCTAGAGCACCACTGCAACACCACCAGTCACAACCAACATTGCATATGCCCAGCTTGGGCTTTCCCATCACTTCAGCGTCTTCTGGCCAAACTATAGCTGCACAAGGACTTCGTGCCGAATCTGGTGAAAATCAACCGAAGAATTCTGTGTTTTCAAATGCCTTGTCAAGTCCAATACGCCGAAGCCTTCAACATTATCAAATCGGTGAGGGAGGATCCTACAGCAATGGTCCCTTCATGGGGAATGGAAACCGGAACACTGAACTTGGCTTTCTTTCTCAGCAAGGCAGGGAATCAATAGTAGTGAGCTCCAATGATTCTGCCATGGATATGCATGCAGACTAGTCCTGTATATTGGTTTATCAATTGGGAATTCTTAACTCAGCACCCTTCTGCAACAGCTACAAAAGAAGCCAACAACCTTGGAAATTCTGTCTGGATTTTCACATTGGATCTTGCAAGAAACGACAGGCGGAAGGAACCAATTCTGTTAACCTTTTACTATGCTTATGTCAACCGGGTGACCGGTTTGGGGTTCTTAGTGGTTTTTGTAAAGTTTTTAAGAGTTATAAGAGTTGTTTTAGTGGTTTGGGGTTTTTAAGTTTTATGTCAACCAATTCTGTTGATCAGCTTTTAAGAGTTTTATTTTGTACCTTGAATTGTTTCACCCCTCGCCCTTTCACCAAAAAAACTGTGTTTTCACTGTACAGCTGATTCTATCTGAAGTTTAATATGTAAATCTTTTCTTACGTAAATTTACTCTGTATGGCAATTTACAACTTCAATTTTCTTGCTGGTGCCTGCCTTGCTTTTTTTTGCTTGTAGTGTGTTCAAAGATCTGAGGTTACTTGCTTTAAAAAAATTAAGAGACTTCTTCGTTTTTCTTCTTCAATACACATTTTCAACTGATGTATATAAACTTATTGGAACATGGTTGTTTTCTTTCAATTTTGTTCTTGAAAGGTATTTTAGTGGGTTAAGAGAAAAGGATGAATATAAATTGCCTTTAACCTAATCTTGATTCCTCAGTAATTTGAGATTTTTGAACCTACCAGATCAATCAAGAACAATTTTATTGTCTAAGAACTTCTTTGTCTTTCTTTTTGTAATTTTTTCCTTTCATTGTACAAATCCATCTTGACACGAACAGGTTAAGCTTTTTGCCCAATGCTCACTATGTCAAGCTTTCAAAGTGGAGAAAAATTCATATTTCATTCCATTTCCGACTCTTCTGAAGTTAAATAGTTTTCTCCTACTATTCTAAGCTTCCTTCTAAACTTTCAACTAAGGAATTAATTCCCACAATGCCTTTATTTTTCATTTGAAAATTAATTATTGAAAGCATTAAATCTCCACTAGAATTAAAACTCCACTGACCACTATAATGACTTAAGGAAGATTAGAAAACTTAAAAAGAATTAACCTAAAACATAAATAAAATCACATGAGTTTATAAAAAATAAATATGAAAATGAGTTTTGATTGGTTCTTTAGCTAAAAAACTAAGCAACCCACTCAAATAACACTAGTCCACTCATGCATCTTAGTCCAAAAACTAAACAATCTATCAACAAATAAGAATAGAAATAAAAACACAATAATTTTAATAAGATTAAGTGCTTCAAGGTCTACGTTCACATATACTCAAAAGTTAAGATACACGGATAGGAAAATATTAGATACGACACATATTTATAATCATAGGACATAACATGCATTTGATACAAGATTCATTTTATATTGAAAAATATATGATGTTATTGTAACTTATTTTAAATCGTACCACAATTGAACAATCATTAATAGATATTATTCTAATTAAATATGTTAAATATTTAAACTCAATTGTATATATGAATTAGAAATGACAAATTATAGTTTTAAACATTGTTAAATGTAAAATGAATATTGTAAATCACTACTTGTTCTCTGTTGCCTAGAAATAGGAATAATGTCAATTTCATCCCCTTTTTGAGTATCATAGGAATAATGTTGCCACTCTAAGGTTTCCAACATCATCAAAGCCTATCTTAGTGTTTCTATGGTTATATTCTTCATTCTTCCTAGCCAAAAGTTGCAGATTAGTGTGTGCATACTCTTTTAGGATTCAACTGATTAATTTCCTTTTAACTAGTGAATGATTGAATAGGTACTACAGTTTATTTTTGAACAAGATGATGAACAAGGTTATAAAAAGAAGTTTCAATGCTAGCTTTTGAAGCAAAGGTTGAAATAAAGTCGCAATAGAATTGTCCTCAATACATTATATTTGGAAGGAATAAAATAATTGATATATGAAGACACATAATACATGTATGAGAGTGTTGAGTTTGTCTCTGTCCTCTATGTTTAATACCTTCTTTAAAGGAACACTCTTCCTTCTTTTTAATGAAAAATTTACATGTATAACTTCCGCGGGCAATGTGCTTAGGTTTAACTCTATTTTAAACAGACACTAATTTCAAACTCATTATTTTCAATAAATAATTACTATAGAATAAGAACTTATAAAACTTTTTTGAAAAAAAAATACTAGACCATCTCTTGTTTCCCCTCCTTCTATTCTTTTTGTCTAATAAATACGACATATGCCCATAAAGCAGCACAATCAACTTGATGAACATCCTTTGAAATAAACTTAATTGAAATTTATGAGTTAAAACTAAAAGAATTTGATATTGGTGGTAACAATTTTTTACTCAGTTGGAATTTTGAGTTGAAACTAAAATAATTTGGTATTGGTATTGGTGCTAACAATTTTTTACTCACCTAGTTGAAATTTTAAGTTATAACTAAAATATTTTGGTATTAGTGCTAACGATTTTGTACACAATTAAAATTTTTGAATTAGAATTAAAAAGAATTTGGTATAGTTACTAACAAATTTTTACTCACTAGTCATGAATAAAACATTACATTTGACTTATTAGAAGTAAATAAAATCAATAATAAGAAAAAAAAAAATAGAAAACAAAGAAAAAGTCTATAAAGAAAAGAATAACATCTAAAATAGAGATAAAATAATAGATAATACAATCGGTCAAACACTTCCACAAAAACAAAAATAAAAGAATTGAATGTTAGTTCAAATAATTTTACTTTATATATATATATATATATATATATATATACACACGATTGTATATAGGGACTGTTATCATTTAACTATCTATTTATTCTATATTATATTCTCTCAACATAAATAAAATAAGAAAATTTTATACTAAAAAAAAACTATACATTTTGATTTTAAAGTTATGCTTTATTTGAAAATTATGTGTTCTTATGGTTAAAAAACATATTAAGTGAACAATTCAATAAGCTCATTTAAAGATCTTCATTATAAAGCAATCCAAACATACATTTATTTGAACTATGTTTATATATTATAACTAAATTTTAGTAAATATGTTGGTTATTATTTATCCTTCTACTATTATTATTATACTATTATTATATCCCTAGATAAATATTATTCTAATAGGGACATAGGACCACAACCAATTTTGATCTTATAAACATAGCAGTAACCCTCAAGGGATACTCATGCCACACTTGATACTTGATAATTATTCTCATATAATAGATACTAACTCTCTTATTGACTTGAACATCAAAGAGTCTTTCTAGGTGGATCTTTCCTTCTTATCAATGAAGAGACCCTCTTTAAATAGAAGGAGCAATCAAAGCACTTGTAGGATCTTACCACCTTTCTATAAAGTCCATGCTCAAGATTTGTGTGGAAAATAATACTGATTTATTATTCAAATCATGAAAAATACATTCTGATACCCTTTATTTGTAGCAATCTAATTCTCCTAAAAAGGGAAATAGGGAAACTAGGAAATCTTGAAAAAATAAAATAAAATAAAAGATTATGTATCTATTTCCTCTAATTAGGAAGATTCTAAAAGATATTATCTCAAATTACAACACTCCCCCTCAAGCTGGATCATACTAGATAGTATGAACCAAGCTTGGAATAGAAAAACTCAATAAACCCAATAAACCAACTTGGACAAACTTAAACTTGAACAGTAATGGACGAGGGTGAACTTCAACTTCAGGATGGTGACTTGCAGCAGCAAACAACAACAAACTGCAAGAACAAATGAAGGGCCTACAGTGGCGAATAGCAACAAACTACAGGGATTGAATTGCCATCAATAGTGGCGAACAACAACAAAACTTCAAGGGACTTAACTGTCCTAAATAGCGACAAGCCTTTAGGAAACATCTGTCCTAACATAGGCAAACAGCAACAGACCTACAGGGACTACACTACCCTACAGCGGCTGGAATTAAAAGGTTAACAACCATAAACCTGTAGGGACTTAATTACCCTAAATATCAACAAACCTTCAAGGGACTTAACTGTCCTGAACAAATCTTTAATATTTTATTATGATATAATATTATATTTGAATATTTATGGAATAATAACATGCATACAAATATTTTCTCTTTACTTTTTCCTCAACAAGTTTTGGATCCTTATTTGCACCCATCAATGGAGCTTATGTGGTAACAACTTATGATACATTGGTGATGGCAACCCCTAAAGGGACTTCCCATCCAGAGAAGCATCAACTACACTAAGACTATGAAAGGGAAGTTGATTAAGAACTTAATCTTTTCTTTCTAAAGTCTTAGCATGTTTCTCTTTACTAAATAAATTCACATTGCTTTTGTAGGACATTAATCAAGAAGAAAAAGCATGTATATACAACCTAGGAAGGTTGCCAAAGAAGAAAAACCAAAAAGCAAAGGAAATGGACTGGCGCTCAGCGCCCTCTTCCTGACGCCCAGCGCCAGAAACAACAACTTCATCGTCTTCATCATTTTCTACTGAGTCAGCTATTATAGCTTGCCTTCCAAGCTTCTTTCATTTGTTTTTTAGAACATGTATCTTTAGGATAGCTTGCACAGTACGTTTTAGAAGCTCTCCTTCATCTATAAATAGAGAGCTTCATCACTTGTAAATTCAACTTGATTTGGAGTAATGAAATGTTGTTGAATTCTCAGCTATCCTCTGAAGTTCAAACTTGTGCCTTGTTATCTTGCACCTCCTCTAGCTCCTTTTCCCTTTAGAAATCCTACCAAGTTAGAATTCTACCAGACATCCATCCAAACACCTCCACACATTTTCACAAACACCTCCCGTGCATTTCAAACTTCATCTTCTTCATCATTCCGCTGCCAATTCTCTGCGACTTGGAGCATGCTTCAGGGAGTCTTGGAGATGGTTCCATCATTTGGCATCAAGAACTAGTCATTCCACTCACGCTTCAAGAGCTAAGTGCTCTTTCTTCAATTTTTTTTTCATTTCCATGTTGTTCTGTCATGTTTATCGTTGTTCCATTGTTGTTT
Source organism: Vigna radiata var. radiata (assembly GCF_000741045.1). Classification (NCBI taxonomy): domain Eukaryota; kingdom Viridiplantae; phylum Streptophyta; class Magnoliopsida; order Fabales; family Fabaceae; genus Vigna; species Vigna radiata. The sequence goes on along the minus strand of NC_028351.1, from coordinate 23,196,687 downwards.
GCTTTGTATTTTCTGTGTTGAGTGAATTCTTTGTTCATTCACTGCTCTATAGTGTTTAATTCTCATTTTAATCGGTGCATATCACTTGTTTGAGTCCAATTCGTCATCCAATTTTACATTCCGTTTCTGTCACGGTCTTATGCAAATTAGCCTTGCCGTTTTCACTGTCACTCGGTTTTGATTCTGTTCCAGCTTTAATTTTCGTTTTTGTTGTGTGTCAATGCATTTCTACGTTCAATTTTGATCACACAAAGCCATGAGGCATTGCCTAGCTTTGATCAAGGAAATTTTTGAACGTTGACCGAGAAGAATCTCTGCATTTAACGTCAACTCTGGTTCCAAACATATCTTCTGTTTCAGACCAGAATTTTCACTTCTTAGTCTTTATGCACGTTTCTTGAATGTTGAAAAGCATTGCTAGAACTTTAACAACTCATTTCAATCACAGATTTGCAAATTGAATGATTGAGTTGACTACATTCTCGTTTTTACACTCTGTAAAATTCTATTCTAGTTTGATCATGAGCACACTATGTCTGTCCAGATTTCTTGATTTCAATGCTTGAGACAAGTTTAATTGATCAATCTATATGTTTTTCAAGTGATAGAAATATGTTTTTAACACTGCATTTCAAAAAGAGTGCTTGAGTTGCTAAAATTTGATTTTCCGAAACTGTCACGGGTTGTTCTTCACAGTTTTGCACCGTACTGTTTCATTGTGAATCTTAGGATATTTCAATTCTTCTAGCTGATCATCTAGCGTTAGATCTAGTTGTTAGACATTCTATACATGTTATTGAGCCATCCAGCTTTGCTTTCAATCATTTTTGTTTTTCATATCTGCTCCTGTTTGCTCCCATTTTGCTGCATAATTAGCAACTCAATAGGTGATTTTGAGTTTATGCTTGTTTCTGTCCATAACAACTATTTGAACATGTTTCATTGACCATTTAAAAATTGTTTTCATGGTCTATTTGCTCTTTTCTCAGCCACAACATCAATTCACATCTTAAGCCATCATTTTTGCTTGAAATATGCAAGTGTATACCTCATTTTGAGATCCTTACTGTTTTGGATCACTTTCATTGCTTTTGGAGTCATTTTTGGGGAGTTGAAATTGGTTTGTTACTGTTCATATGGTAAATTTTGAGCCAAGGTCATATTGAACTGCTGCATCTCCAAATTTTACTCATTTTTAGGTAGTGCACTTGTCATATTCTGCTGCCATCACTTTCTTTGCTGTCTAGGTGTTTGTACACCTCTACTATGATGATATGAAGTTGTTTGAGGTCTCATTTGAGCCTTTTTACCACTGCCACTGAAATCACCCACTGAAACCACCACTTTCTAGCCAAATTTTCTCATTTTTGGTGCAGTTTTCTCACTTTGATTCTGTAGAATCCGTAACTACACCTTTGTGTTGGGGTTGCTGCATATTTTAGTGATGTTCTAGTGATTGTACAACCTTATTTGGTGATTTGAAAACAGTTTGACTGGGTAGTACACCCACCGACAACATACTAGCTGAAACACCCATTTTAAACCAATTTTGGGTAGTACACCAGTGAATTCTCTAGCTGCACCGTGTCTGGCCTGTTTCTTTACTTCCACACCTTGCAAATGATGAGTTAAACTTGCTGGAATTATTACTTGAACATTCACCACCTTAGCATTCAGTTTGCACACGACAGTTCTCAATTTTCAGCTTATTTCACAACTGCAGTAACATCTCTTTGCTATTTTTTAGTGTCAAATTATCATTTGGATTGGCAAAAGCTGGGGAATCTCGTTTCAGTTAACTTCCAAGGCTTAAACAAGCATAAATCCATCATAAAAAGCATAGCTACCCCTACAATCTAGTTTACAAGTCAAAAACCAGAAAAACATAATTTCTGCAGCTCATTGTGGCATTTCATCAAGCAGTTTTAAATTGTCATCAAATACTTGCATTGCACAGAATTCAATCACTATTTTGTGTTTTTATTGCTTTTATAATCTGTTCTAGACCCTATCCAAGGTTCCTTTTGAGTGCTAGCCTTTTCTTCCAGCCCAAAATTCATTAGAATTCAACCTTGCTTGTCTTCCACCATGTGCTGTTATCTTTTTCTTGCATTAAAAAAAAAAAAAAAACTGGTGCAGTATATTGTTGTCTCACTCACGGTTTTTTTGGGATTTCTTGATGGGTTTGAACATTATATTGGTGGAATTCTAGCATCCAACTGGACCTTATCAAAGGGGTAGCATCTTAAGGAGTGGAGGTCTTGCTAACTTGGCTTCAAGTGAACTTCAAGAGGAATTTAAGTAGGCTGTACAACCACCTTTTTCAGCAGCAAAACACCACTCCAAAGTTCCATTGCAGCTCCTTTATTTAGCCTTTGCAGCCACACTTGGCTTTGTTTACATAGTCTATATTTCATTGTGATATTTCGCTTTCTATCACGGAACCTTTGTAGTAAATTGCTCTTTGCTTTTGAAACTTGAGTTACTTGGGAAAATGCTTATCAAGCAATTCCAAGTGCTCCATTAAACGTTGTAATAGTCTAGTTGCACATCTTAGTGTGGAAGTGTGTCAAGTGGCTCCAAGTGTCATTTGCACTTTCACATAAGGCCGTTGTCTTTTTCCATTCATTTCATATTTCCTTTAATTTTGCTTGTTGGATATTTGTGTTCTACGTCTCCGTGATAGCTAGGTTCGCTACCATATAGACAAACCTTCTTTTGGTTTACTAGGTGCATCTCATACTCACATTCAAAAAGGTTTTGAAAGACTTCTATCTAGAAACTTGGGTGAGAAACGTCAGGAGACACTCTGGCTAAGGAAGGACAAGGTTTCTAAGCTTGTCTATTGTGACTCGCCTCTCCTTCTTGGGAGCTATTTGATTTCCTCATCTTTAGAATCTCTATAGAAGTCATTCACCTAAAACACATAAAACTCTCTTTTCCAAAATTTTGATTCATAGTTTTGCAAATCTTTGTGAAAACAATTTCTCTACATCACAAGCATGAGTCACTCTAGTGTTCAAGGTAATGTCACTCAAGATCAGGAGAACATAGAGTTGCGAGAAGAACTCAATAGAACCAAGACTGAGTTGAATGAGCTAAGGCAAATGGTCGCCACTCTTGCTATCAATCAAAACAGGCACACACAAGGAACTCACTCTCATAGGCAACATCATGATCAAGATTATCACTCCCACCATAGTGATAACCATACTTACCAACCTTATGATCACTATCAACGCCCTCCTAGGCGTCATCCTAACCATAGAGACCATCATGTGGAACCTAAGCTTGACCTTCCCCCTTTCTATGGTAGAGATAATGTTGAAGAATACTTTGAGTGAGAGATGAAGGTTGAACAAATTTTTGAGTGCTACAACATTGATGATAGGAGGAGAGTGACCTTAGCCACCTTGACCTTTCAAGGTGCAGCCCTTTATTGGTGGACATCCATTATGAGAGATCAAAAGATGCATGGTGACTACACCATCCAATATTGGAATGAATTGAAAGCAGCCTTACACAGGCGACATGTCCTGGCCTACTATGCAAGAGAAGTCATGGATAAGCTTCATCAACTTCAACAAAGAAACATGGGTATTGAGGAATACAGACAAAAATTAGAGTTACTCATGTTGAGAGCTGGAATCAAAGAGGAGGAGAGATTCACCATAGCTAGATTTCAGAGTGGATTAAACTATGCGATTAGAGATAAGGTAGAACTCTTACCTTACCTAGATCTAAATGACTTTGTCCAGCTATGTGTGAGAGTGGAAGAATAGCTTAGAAGAAAAGCTTCCACTAAAAGGCCTTACCCTACCACCTCCGAGTATAGGAAAGATCATAAGAGGAAGGGTAGTCCAATGAGGTATGAAAAACTTCAAGACAAAGAAAAACTAAAAGAAAAGGAGAAAGTGAGAGGTAAAGAAAAAGAGAGAAAGCGAGAACGAAATACACCTCACAAAGTGTCTTCAAAAGAACCAAGGGGTAGAGAGACTAGATGTTTTAAGTGTGGAGAGAGAGGTCATTATTCTTCTGAGTGTCCTCACAAAAGGTCTACCTATCTCTTGGATCACCAAAGTGACAATGAAGATTCTTCTAGTAACTCGGATACTTCCATATCTGAGGAAGAAGCTTTACCTTGTGAAGGTGAGTTGTTGTTGGCTAGAAGACTTCTTGGAAGTCAAACCAAAAAACTAGAACAATCTCAAAGGGAGAACCTCTTCTGCACAAGATGCAAAATTTTTCAAAACATTTGTTCATTAATTGTGGATAGTGGTTCTTCTAGCAATTGTTGTAGTTCTAGAGTGGTGCATAAATTGGCCTTACCTACTATTCCTCATCCAAAGCCTTATAAGCTTCAGTGGATAACAGAGGATGAAGACATAGTAGTGAACACACAAGTAACCATACCAATATCCATTGGCAAATATGAAGAAAATGTTTTATGTTATGTTGTTCTAATGGACGCTGGGCATGTATTACTTGGTAGGCCAGGGCAATATGACCATAACTCCACTCATGATGGCTATACCAACAAAATAACTTTCCTCCACTGTTGACGGATTGGCAAGCGTACCAAATCGTTCAAGTAATATAATCGATAATGCCCGATATCGTTCTTCCCATGAGACTCGAAAGGCCTTATCGTTCGCGTGAATTAATATTGTAAGACTTGAAAATAAAAATAATTAACGTGATGTCTAAATAAAATATAAATATGCAAAATAGAGATTAATTCAATTGACGAAAGAAAACAATGGATGAACGGAGTTGTTGGGGGTTTACAATTTCATCTTATCCGCTCTCTCTTATCTACTCCTCTTGAATTATTAGTTTGATTAATTAATTGTCATGCAGCTTTCTTAGCCTACTCTTAACCCGATCCCTCGGCGAAAAGAGACTAATACCCCTAGCAACTAATACAACATTATAGAGCAGAAGTTAACAGCAATTGATCGTCCTACCCCTATCCCTAGGTGGTATTGCAAAATCAAGGAGTTATTCACCAGTTCATGACATTACTGTACGTCCCCGTATCAATAAAGACAAACATCAGTTATCGAATGAGTTAAACGATAAAGGCATTAAACACAGATGAGAACCTAACAATTAACAATCAAAACATATGGAAACCATATAAATAATCAAGAGTTTCAATAAAAGAGAGTATCAAAAGATTACATTATTTCCCCCAACAACAATAGGGTTTCGTTCACCATTTTCATGGTGAAACTAGATGAAAAATGGATGAAGAATGGAAAAGCAAACCCTAGAAAAGATGAAAAGGAGCCTAAGCATCCAAGAGATCCTCTCTAGAGAGCAAAATTAGGTCTGGCTGTTCTCCCCTGTCAAAAGAATGCATCTAAACTCGCAACAGGGGTATTTATAGGTGAGGAGCGCAACAGAAAACAGGTCCAAGCCCAGCAGACAACCGCCCGGCGGAACAAGTGTGGCGCCCGGCGGTTTCCCATAAATCGCAAAACCGCCCGGCGGTGTAAGTTGGCGCCGGGTGGTTTCCCGCAAATCCGCTCAGTGCCAACGCCATGCCTACTCCTCGCCCTGGACCGCCCGACGGTGTAAGTTGCCGCCGGGCGGTGCGTCGACTCTTCAAATCTTCAATTTTCTTCTCTTTTCTTGAGTCTACGACCTTTATCTCCAACTTCATTCTTCACTTTCTCAAAAATACTACAAAACAATGCAAATCAAGCATAATATCGCTAAAAACAGCTTTTGGCTCTCTACAGACTCATTTATTGAGTTTTGCTTGATTCTAAGCTCATTCTAAGTAGTAGTAAAGGGAGTGATTTGGTCTAAATTGACATATGAAAATAACTTTTTTTCAACCTTCATCATCCACAAAGGAAATAAAATCACTTTGATTCCTCTTACACCCGAACAAGTGAAAGAGGATGAAATCAAAATAAAAATGAAAATTGAAAATGAAAAACAAGAAAATAGGTTGGACAAGAAACCTTTTCAAGAAAAGAATACAGAGTCAAAGGTATGCATGATGTTAACTCCTTCCTTAGCAGGTAAATACTTTGACTTTTCTTCTTTTCAAAAACATCACTTTGATATTCCATTTCATTATGGGGAATGTTCCAAAATAAGTGGCAATAAAAAGGCCAAGATTTCTTCTAAAAAATTTTTTGTCACAAGGCCTTCATTTCATATTCTTCTTTTTGCATATCTCTTATTCATCATGCTCATTTTTGCTATCTTTTGTAGATATATCTTTGATCCAGGAGGACAATAAAGACCAAAGTTGTGCTTCTTCTTTCTTCCCGATTTGAGGACAAATCGTTTTTAAAGAGGGAGGGAATGATGGCAACCCCTAAAGGGACTTCCCATCCAAAGAAGTATCAACTACACTAAGACTATGAAAGGGAAGTTGATTAAGAACTTAATCTTTTCTTTCTAAAGTCTTAGCATGTTTCTCTTTACTAAATAACTTAACATTGCTTTTGTAGGACATTAATCAAGAAGAAAAAGCATGTATATACAACCTAGGAAGGCTGCCAAGGAAGAAAAACCAAAAAGCAAAGGAAATGGACTGGCGCTTAGCGCCCTCTTCCTGATGCCCAACGCCAGAAAGAACAACTTCATCGTCTTCATCATTTTTTGCTNAGTCAGCTATTGTAGCTTGCCTTCCAAGCTTCTTTCATTTGTTTTTCAGCACATGTATCTTTAGGATAGCTTGCACAGTACGTTTTAGAAGCTCTCCTTCATCTATAATTAGAGAGCTTCATCACTTGTAAATTCAACTTGATTTGGAGTAATGAAATGCTGTTGAATTCTCAGTTATCCTCTCAAGTTCAAACTTGTGCCTTGTTATCTTGCACCTCCTCTAGCTCCTTTCCCCTTTGGAAAGCCTACCGAATTAGAATTCTACGAAACATCCATCCAAACACCTCCACACATTTTCCCAAACACCTCCCATGCATTTCAAACTTCATCTTCTTCATCATTCTGCTGCCAATTCTCTACGACTTGGAGCATGCTTCAGGGAGTCTTGGAGATGTTTCCATCAATTGGTGTAATGTGCCAAACTTCTTTTCATGCGAAAATTCAAAGGATTACACATGTGCTCAAAATCCATGCACTTGTTGCAACATACTAAACTTTTATTGGTGAAAATTCTATGAGATCCTACCAAAGTTAAATTATCATGTGACCTCAATGACCTAAGGTCTTCTAGTCATGGCTATTACAATTCAAGGGACATAAATAAATCGAAATAGATCATTGCAAGGTTCTCGAGTTACATCAAAACATGGCCAAAGATGATATGAAACTTGCCTTAAAGAAGAAACTAGCATTTCCATGCCACCTGGACAACCATTCCCAATTGTTGAAGGTCATTAGGGAAAATGCCACAAGTTCATTCAAGCTTAAATCTAAGGCCTACTAGGTCCTCAAGGATGACATATATAGAGGTTCTAATGATAAAATACACAAGTATGGTGTATCCAAAGATGGATCTCGTATAGTTCCATATCATGAAAAAAGTCTAAAATAATTTCTTGTCAGTGATGTACCTAAAGATTTCATAGGATTGACATAGTAAATGATGGCTTAATCCAGCATGTTGGAAGCCATGAATCAGTGAGCATGCAAGATGAAAATCATAGAGGTAATTACAGGAAACAAATTCAATGCATGTTAGCGGAAGTTTTTGGTGAAGGAGGTGCTTCTATGGTGTGTCTCTATCTTAGACAGCCTACCATCTATAGAAGGAAGCTAAAGGAGTGGAGGTGAAAGCACTGAGATTGACTTTCGATGCAAAGAAAGGCTAGCCCAAATGCAACAACATATTTCTATTATATTCCAAAAGTGCTTTACAAGAGGTGAGGGGTGTTGATTTGTAGTGATGACAACAACCTCCTTCTGTTGTAATAGCAGCTGATGATCAGGCTTAATCTGTGAATCAACTGCCATGTGTACAAAGGCATGATACATGTGCTCTAAATCAGAAAAAGGGAAGAAACATGTGATGTTGTGTGTTTCGTTGACGTTGAGCGCAACTCGTGTTGGGTTTCTTGGATCCTTCTTCGCTTTCCTTCTCCATGTGCTTGAATGATGTCTAATGGGCCCTCGATTTGGTATTAGGCTTGAGTCCAAGTCATCATCTCCTCCCCTTGAAAAGGATTTGTCCTCAAATCTAGAGGATCTTAATCATCTGTCAAATTTCCTACAAAGGGTCTAAGGTCAAGCACATTAAAGGTAAAATGAACATCATATTCTTGAGGAAGGTCTAATTAATAAGTATTATCATTGACCTTCCTAAGGACCTTGAAAGGACCATCTCCTCTAGGACTTAGTTTGGACTTCCTTTGCTTGGGAAATCTTTCTTTTCTAAGATGAAGCCAAACTAAGTCTCCTTCATTGAAGATCATTTCCTTTTTACACTTATTATGGTACTTGGCATATCTCTCATTTTGTTGTTGTATTTGGTTTCTAATCCTATCATGTAAATCTTTGATAAATTTGGACTTAGATACCCCTTCTTGATGAACAAAATCAAAGTAGGAAGAGGTATTAAATCCAAAGAAGAGATTTTAGCAGTTCTATGAACTACCCTATTATAGGAAAACTCTTCATGGGGAAGATACTCATCCTAGGATGTGTGGTTTCCTTTTAGGACTACTCTTAATAAGGTGGATAAAGATCTATTGACTACTTCAGTTTGGCCATCTGTTTGTGGATGACAAGTAGTAGAAGAAGAAAGCTTAGTCCCTATTCGAGACCATATGGTCCTCCAAAAGTGACTAAGGAATTTTGTGTCTCTATCCGAAATGATAACACGAGGTAGCCCATGAAGTCTAACCACATCTCTAAAGAATAACTTAGCAATGTTGCTTGCATAATCTATTTTATAGCATGGTATAAAATGAGGCATTATGTTAAAGCGATCTACTACCACAACAATAAAGTCAAAACCCCTTGAGGTTTTTAGGAGTCCTAAGAAAAATCCATGCTAATTTCCTCCCAAGGAGTTGAAGCAACATGTATGGGAGTATAGAGTCCATAAGCATTGCTCTAGATTTTGATTCTAAGCAAGTGATGCACTTGTAGCAATGTCTTTGGACATCCTTCATCATGTGGGGCCAAAAGAATTTTTCCTTTAGCATGCCAAGGGTTTTATCTATTCCAAAATGCCCCATTAACCCTCCCTCATACATTTCCTTGACAATGAGTTTTCTATGTGATCATTGGGTATATAAATTTTGCCTTCTTTGAAGATGTACAAATCTCTCACATAAAACTCTCCTTGTGACTTGTGCAACCATTCCTCATAAATATTGGCAAACTCATTATATTGAGCATACAACTCAACTATGTTATCAAAGCCAAGAATTTGAGCACCTAAAGTGGCTAACAAACTGTGTTAGATTTTCCTTTCTTATATTTGATAACACAGGAAAATTGTTCAAGAAACTCTAGCCATTTAGCAAGTCTTTTTTGCAACTTGTGTTGACTCTTCAAGTATTTTAGTGATTCGCGATCACTATGAATGATGAACTCTTTGGAAACAAGATAATGTTCCTAAGTTTGAAGAGCCCTCACAAGAATGATGAACTCTTTGATAACATAGGTGTGATAATTACAAGTGGCCCCGTGAAGTTTTTCACTAAAATAAGCAATAAGTGGCCTTCTTGTAATAATACAACACTTATACCAAGACTCGAAGCTTCACATTCTAGTTCAAAAGTTTTAGAAAAATTTGGCAAAGCTATAATGGATGCTTGGGTAAACTTTTCCTTAAGAAGATCAAAAGATTTTTGTGGTTTCCACCCCCCTCCTCCCCCCCCCCCCCCGGTCGACAATGAAATGTAACATCCTATTTCACCAACTCATTGAGAGGTGAAGCAAGACTAGAGAAGTTTGGAACAAATCTTCTATTAAAAGTTGCAAAACAATGAAAGCTCCTAATTTCTTCTACATTATTGGGGGTTGGCCAATCTTGGATGGCCTTTATTTCCTCAGGGTCAACATGAACCCCATTTTTATTGACAACAATCTCAGAAGCATAGCTTATATTAGGAAGAGCAATGACAAGATCTTTAGACACTAGCTTGTTCAATTGACCCATATTAATATAAGCTAGTCTCATGTGCCATAACCATGCATCATCTTATTTAGATATAAGACAAACAACAAATTTAAATGAAGTCTTTCTATAATCGATTATGTAAATGTTGTTGTATCTTTTTCCGATTAATAATAACTCATCAGTTGATCCATTGCTAATCAAACAATATTTTGGTTCAAAAGTTATTTTCAACCCTCTATCACACAACTGACTAATGTTGAGCAAATTATGTTTCAATCCTTCAAGAAGCAACACATTATCAATTTCATATGCAGAGTGAGTTTGGATTTTACCAATAACGATGATTTTTCCTTTGTTGTTATCACCGTATGTGACATGACTAGTAGTCTTGTAAGATATGCTTGTAAATTTTGTTGAATCTCCTATCATGTGCCTTGAGCATCTGCTGTCCAAATACCACATGGAACCTTTCGCTCCTTGTTCCAAACATGCTTTTGTCATTTCAGATTTTGCCATCATGATGAGATCACTTCGTGACACATTCTCTTTATTATCATTGTGACTTTTCTTCTCATTGAGAAATCTTGTAAACTTTTCAGCCTGTAGATTTATCCTTTCAGCTCTGTATTTTAATCCATCTACACCATTTTTCTTGATTCGCAAGAGACCAGTTTCAAGAGAATCATAAAAGCTATTAGTAATGGAATTTGACTTAGTATTACAAGTAACATGCACAAGTTCAAAAACAGATTCACTTGTCCTTCTTGTTTGAGAAACAAAGGCCATTTTCCAGGATCAATCGATTAAACGGAAATAGTGTTGAGATTGTTGACAACACAAACTCTATATCAAACTGGTTTTTGATGATGACAACACACTGCTTAATAACAGTACATATGTTCCAGTGCTACATGTTCAGTTGATGTGCTATACTGTTTTGAACAATACCTTCATTGAACATGTTTTGTTATTTTGCATGGATGTTCCTATGGTTGACTATGTGTTATATGTTTGGAACATGCTTGTATTGAAATGTGTGTTAAAATGATTTTGATTACTTTTACACATTTCTGAAGAAAAGATCACAAGTACTTTTATGAACTTATATTTGTTGTGACAAAGGTCCAGTTTAGTTGACTACACTTGTAATGGAGTCGACTAAGCTAAAATCTTTGTACAAATTTTGTGCACGTGTACTTGATGAGATTTTGAGATGAAAAGAATTTCGAAGTGTTTTTTCATGAGTCAGTCGACAATGTGAATCACTTATTCGACTGTATTACTGTTATATTTGGAATTCTGTTGTGCCTACTTGCTCCAACGACTATATTTTCAAAAGTTAGTTAGGATTAAATAACTGGGTCAACTGTCATAAAAGTGCATTGATTTTGTTGACCGAGGAGTCTGTGTGTTGACTATCTGTTATAACTGATTTAATATAGTCAATTGTATTAGTAGGCTATTCGACTGAGACTAATAGGAAAACTATAAATAGAAACAGAACACGAATTGTTCTGAGACTTTTGTGATCTAACATTTTCATTGTCTTGTTTTAGAGAAAGTTCTCAGTTTCAGAAGCTCCAAGAATTCTCCAAGAAAACGGTGGTGATCTTTCTTGAGAGAGATTCAGATTGAGGAGTCATTTGCGCTTACTGTTTGATCAACATCTGCCCAAAGAAGGTGCTTCTGGTTTGATCTTGAAGGCTTGGCATCCTGTGAAGACTACTGCATTTGACTGAAGGCTTGGCAACCTGTTAAGTGTGCTGTGATAGAGTTGGCAACCTGTGAAGCGTGCTGTAATATGCTTGACATCCTGTGAAGAGTGCTGGTGACACGTTGAGGATTGTTCAACGTGGGTGCAGATTGCAGGAGAGAGGATTCTTGCTGCAATTCTGGTTTTTGTGTGGTGCTTCTATAAATTCCTTGCTGTAAAAACCGCAACCATTATAGTGCATTTGCTTCCAAGGTTGGAATGACACTGGATGTAGGCATTGTTGGCCGAACTAGTGTAAAAATCAGTGTTTGATTTTATCTATCCCTGCACTCTTTAAATTCAATCGGCTTTACCTGTTTAGCAGTCAACTACGTTTTTCCACTACATTACATTTTTCAATAACTTACATTTCAAGGAAAGATCAAAAGCTTTGAATTTTCATACCAAGATTGCGAAAAGATTTTAACTTTGAACTAAAACCAATTCACCCCCCCTCTTGGTGTAAAACGAAGCCAACCTGTTTCCTATCAAATAGTAATCGATTTGTTTCTTAAATATTTTATGAAAACCAGCTTTGGTGACAATTGTTAAAATAGAATGTTTCAATTTCTCACACCAATAGGGGGGGGGAATTGGTGAAATGTAAACCCAAAAGCTTTTTAAAATCTTTTTCACAAAATATGATTCCTTTACACTTTTCTTGAATCGCAAGTTAAAAGATAAGCAATGCAGCAGAAACTTAATTGAATATGTAAACAACTTAATCAAATGAATAAAAGAGACTAGGGATCAGAAAATTCAAATGTTGTGTTTTTATACTGATTCGGCCAACCTTCCTAGTGTCCTTCCAACCATGGGAAGCAAATGCATTATAAAGATCAAGGTTTTTACAGAATTTAAATGGAGTCAAGAATTGAAGGAAAAGACTACTTGACACATTCAAGCAAAATTTCCTTGCATGACCAAGAGTCGAGAAATCGCTAAGAAAAAGGGAAACAAACTTACCAACTCAAATCAAGAAATTGATCGGTAGAAATTGTAACCATCGACGCTAGGATCGCTTAGACACTTCCTGATCGTCGAACAAATGGTCCAAGAGTGAGAAAGAGTAGAAAGAAAGAAGTAAGAGGAAATGAAGAGGAAAAAGTTTAGAGAGATACACAATATTTTAGATAATGAGACGAGATTTATAAAATTTTATTTATATTATAAAATATTTTAAAATAAAATACTCGACCTCATTATTTTAATACACCTTTCTACTCTAATACTCTATTATTTTATAGGTTAATACAATTTTGATAAAAAAAAAATTAACACAACATAGCAACTTTCTTTATTTATTTTGTAATAAATGAAATAAAATTTGCCTACCATGTATATGGTTCAATCACAAAGTATGCAATTCTCGTTAAATATGTTTTTACTTTTACATTTTTTAAAATTAAATATGCTATTTTCAAATCAAATTTACCATGCTAACATTTTGAAGAAAGTAACAATTTTTTTAGTGTGGTGTTTTAATATGCTATTTGAAGACTTAATATTTAACCTATATGATTCTACTACATTTATTTGTGTGTTGATAAGTGTGAAAAACAGATGTTTTTACACTTATAAATGATCTTAATCTTGTAATTATTTATGTTTTTACTCAGTGAAAAGTTGTAATAGGAAGTAGATTATTACGTAAATTATTGTTCAGGAAAAAATTGTACAAAGTGGAAGNTGTCAGCCAATTCTCGCAGAGCNCAAGCAAATTTGCAGAGCCAGCAAAATTAATTCGCATAGCGCACACACATATGTTCGCTGAGCGAATAATGAAAATTAAAAAAGGGCAGTATTTTGAAAATTCGCATAGCGCACCAGAGACTGTGCGCTTAGCGAATTACAGCAGTTGAGTGTATAATTAAAACTAATTCGCACAACGAATACACTCTTGTGCGCTGAGCGAATTAAAATAATTAACTGCTCTTTAAAGACGTGACAGAGAGGCAGAAACGTTATATCCTGACACGAAAAATAGAAAAACGCTCTGGGAAACTGGAGAAGACCATCAGGAGACCCTTCAAGACATCAAGACTTCACTTTCTGCAAGGAATTGCTGTAAAGAGTATGTTTTCGATGTCTAGGAGAGGCTAATTTTTGTGTTTATTGGAATTGGTTGTATGACAGTATATTAATGTAAATAATTTCCTGTGCAATATATGTCTTTGTTCTTGTTCTTTTCTTGACTTGCTTTAGATTATACGGAAGTATAATTCTTTTTAAAGGTTCTTTTGTACTGGGAAGTATTTTTAGAACCAGAAACGTAAGAAAAGAAACTAAAAGGAATGATGCTAGAAATAGCTTTTGTACTTTTGGTCATTCTAAACATNTGATTTTAATGCAAAATTATCTGTTGAATTAATTAAGGAATTAATAATTTAATAGATAATTTTAGAACTTGCTTTAAGGAATTAAATCAAGATACGCTTATGTGAATGCTTGAACAGAGAATGTATTTTATCCAGGATGTTACTGTAATGTTAGTCAAAGACCAATTCCTGGCACACCAACTGTGTTTCTTGTATTGTTTTATGTATTTTGATGTCTAATTGAGTTATAAAAGGAAGAATTGTCAGGTGTTGCACAAGTCCCTTAGGAGAATGATACTTTACTCATCCAGTGTATTACTTGTAACGATTTGGTATACTTGCCAAAAAGTAATCATGTGTTATTTAAATTATGTAGAAAATTTTATATAACATTAATGACATGCTATTAAGTGAAAAGTAAAAAAAACATCATAATCACTAATTGAATCCCAAATAATGTTTTATAATTACATAATACTAGGAATTTAATATTCTTTTTCTCTATAAAAACTCGATTTGAGAATCCAGCTAGCACAAAAGAGAAATAAAATAATGTTTTGAAAACAAAAACTTAAGTGTTTCAATTTATTGTCTTCTAATACTATGAAATATCTTTTCTAAAATAGTTTATTATCTAAATATAATATTTATTTATTAAGAAATACGACAAGTGTGTTTATGTATAAGATAGTAATAGTAATAGAAAATAGGTTAGCATATCTCATTTATTTATTTATATATATATAACCTAATATGCCAGTGTAATTTTCTTAAAGTGCGTGAAAGACGTAAATAAAAGTTTCATGACATTATTCACTGGACCCCACCGTATTGCCTCATGTATCTTTCTATCACATTCATTATTTATCTTTAAAATAATCTTAACGTAATAAAGAATAAAATTGAAAAAATAAGAAAAGAGAAACAAATATTTATTCTTTTTCATTTTTCTTTTCCTTTTTCTTCTTTTGTTCTTTCCCATTTTACTTCACTAGCTTTATTCCAACCTTGCATTGCTCCGACGAGGCAATCGGAGTGCCGCCGCGGCGTTGATTCAATGCACCGCCCCCGCTGATATCCGTCGCTGATTACCCGACACCGATTTTGTATTTACGGTTCGTTTCTTCCTTACATTTCATCTCCCTTGTTTCCCGAGAAAGTGAGGGGAAGCGACAATGTTGAATCTCGCTTTTTCTCAGTGCGCTAATTATTATTATTAATGTAACTTTTATTTTTCTTTTTGAGAAGTGGATGAGTTTGTGGTTAAGAAAACAATTGGACGAGTTTGAATTCTGAATTTGTTGATGTATTGAATATGCAGAGAGAATATTTGTTGAGGATCGAGCAAGATTAGTCTCTACAAAATGATTATACAAATTCTGCTTTTATTTTTGCGAAATTGGGAGTGTGTGTGTGTGAGAGAGAGAGAGAGAGAGAGGGAGAGAGGAAATTGCATGCTAAGATTTGGTTTTGAGTAGGTTGGTTGTCTTGAAATTGAGATCTTTTCTTTTGCCATTTTTCCATATGGAATTTCACCAGTTTGTTATTTGTTTTTTAAAAGAACTTGGGGTTGTGTCATTATGTAGTTCACTTTACCTGGTAGCTGACCTCATCCAATTGGATAAGTTTATCCTTTTTTTTTTTCTTCTCTGATGAATCAGCAGTTGTTGTTTGAAATTTTATAAAAAAAAAAGGTGTTTCGTTTAATAATGATTTCAAACTGTTCTTATAATCGTGGCCAAATACAACAGCTTGATTCCTTGTGGCACTATTTTAGATGTTTGAACCTCTGTACGACAGATTCGACTCATTATTGGAACATTAAAAAGCATGGGAAACTCTTAGTGGTTCGGTACTGTGTTTGTCCTTGTTTTAGTGTATTCATACTACGCACCTTAACTGTAATGTGTCTTTGTTGTCATGCAAACATTGAATGTGATAAACTGTGAATATTCTATTAATTGCGTGAATAAATGGATGGAAATTACTTTATGAAAAGATGTAGAAGATAACTAGATAGAAATTGACATGATCATGCTGATGAATAAACTATTTTTTTTTGTGAAAGGCCATATGTTGAAATAGTTTTATGGTGCGCCGATGAGCTGAACTGATGTTATTGACAGTCGAAGGTGGAGCATTCTTCTCTTCTTCAGCTTCAGGATATAGTAAGGGTTTGAACCTTCTTCTCTTGGGTCGGAGGAGTGAGGATAAATCCATGAGGGTTTTGCCGTTGAGCCAGTTCCAGTTGGTAGGCCAAGAATCTGACCACGAGCTCCAGCTGGCTTCCAGAAAGAAACGCTTCTCCAGCAGGTGCGCTTCCTTTGTTTGCTTCGGCTGCACCTCTGCAAGGCTTGACACTGCATCTCATCTTAAAGTGGTCCATGCCAAACACCATGATGTCTCTTCAGGGACCCTGGTTTCCAACAAGGGCAAGTATCCTCCTGACAATGTAAATGATGATAATAGAAAGGTTGCACTTAAAAGTAGCTTAAAAGGGCAAGGAAATAAAAAACCAGTTCTTGTCGAGGCTGTTGCTGAACATGAGGCATCAGGTGGAAAGGAGAATGATTCTGATGTCCAAACAGAGAGAAGGAAAGTGCAATGGACGGATGCTTGTGGTAGTGAGCTTGTTCAATTACATGAATTTGAGCCCAGGTATTTGAATATTTTATTTTCTCACTGACTTATATATGGAAAAGTTTACATACTCAGGGCAGATACTTTTTCTGTTTTTGTTATGAAGTTTTGTTTGGGCGATCATATGTAAAGTTTCAAAGTTTTTGTCTCATGTGTCACGTTTTGTCACTAGGAACGCCTAGTACTTTATTTTGTGTGATTGATAGCAAATCACACGTGCTTGTACACTCTTCTGTTATCCTTTCTTTTATTCTCACTGATTTAAAATTTTGATAGTTATTGTCACCAAAGGTCTAAGAAAGGATTAGGGCTTTGTGTAAAAATGGTTTGCATTTTTGTGAGCCAAAGTGTGAGCTGAATTCTTATTAGCCAGAGCAGACATACATATAGCTTCACTTTCCGGGCACAGTTCTGAATTGTAAGAAGCTTTATGTTTTGTTCTTTCCAAGTGCTGTCTATCAGGTTTAACTGATATAGTTCATGAAACTAGTTTTAAATTTGAACAGGCCTAACTGATAACCGTGGTTTAGATGATTAAATAAACTGCATTATTTCCCTATCCATTTAAATGATTAATATGATTGTTCTGAAGAGTCAGATTTTTCTTATTCTTCTTTTTGGTAATTGATCTGGTGATAAATTGGAGACTGATAGGCCTAGAAAGGATAAACAGGGGTGGATTGTATATGAGAGGAGAAATAAAAGGGCGGTTTAGTTGTTAGCACCTAACATTTGCATAGTTAAGTGGTGATGAGATGTCAGTATAAATAGGAGTCGCTGAGTTGGGAGAGGCACTTTTGGAAATTAGTTGGTTTACAGGTTCAGCCTGTGGAGGGGGTTAAGCCTCTTGTAACATTGCTACACTTACCATTCTTTGTGAATAATACACGATACGATTCTTTTTCTCTTTGTTTCTATGTTGCGTGTGTAAGGAGTAATCTTGATTAGATTTGCCTATTGGAAACCTATCAGAGACCCCTTCCCAACCATGTTCTCTCTCTACTCTATGAATTCAACATTTTGAAGGATTTCTCCATTGAACACTGGTACATGGAATTCCCTTAAATGAAGTAAATGGTCAACTGCGGTATAGGGACAAAGGAGTCTTTCTTCAATTATTGCTTATGGAGTTATGGTGATAAATCTCTTTGGTATCTTTTCACCACTTCTGTGTCCAGTGGTCTTTAATGTTTTTTAGTTTTCTATAATCAATAGGACTAATACTGAAATGCTGTTTCGGTAGTGGTTCTCAAATTTCTAACTCATGTGTTATCCTGGTAATGCATTCTTAATCCTACAAAAGTGTCTTTTACGGTAAGTGATTGCTCAAGCTGTATAAGCATTACTTATCTTTATCTTTAGTTGAGGTACAATTTCAACCCGTAAGAGCTAGCATCGTGATAGTAACTCAGTATGATACTTCACTCAACCCCCTAATAGGTAGCCCTTTTTGAGATATTGACAGCTAACTTTGAAAGGAAGAGATTAAGCTGCGCTATCGTGATAGCAATTAAGGCAGCATAGCCTATCACGCCCAGGGTTAAAGGCTGGAAGCATGGTAATGCAGGTTACTCAACAATGGATCTTAGAATAGCCTCTATTATCATCTTAAAATTTGGATTTAAAATTTAACTTATTTCTACAAAACTGACTTGTCCAACAAGGATGGGTCAAACTTTATTAGCATTACTTAGGTTTTATCTCTACATGATGTGATCCAACCCCCTGTGAGATAATGTCTCAGCTGCCGCACACTACACCTCTCCAATCAGTCTTTCTGGTCAACCTCTTCATTGGTAGCCTTTTCCCAGACACTGACAACTTTGATAGGCCACTATTAATGTAGGCTAGGGGTGACTGCAATTAGGGCTGTCTCCCAAACGAGAATCATATGTTGTAGGAATTTATGAGTTTGACTCCCACCTATAGTAGAAATGAGAAATTTGAACTAAATATAAGAAAGAAGACCTATAGACCTATTACGTTAAGGTTTTGGATTGGAAGTGGTGTTTTCTCTCTTATATGGGTTTACTAATGGCTCACTGATCCTAAATCTCTTTGGTGAATTCCCCTCAAATGACCCAACACTATAATATTTGTTTTCTATTTTGATATTTTCTGCACGTTTGTAATCAGAGCCTTATTCTCAAAATTTTCATTGAATTGCAATGGTTAATTTCAGTTCTTTTAGAACCATAGGAAACAGTTAAGTAGGGGAAGAGTAGAGAAAAAGAAAGAGGAAGAATTGAAAAGGATTCTTTTATTATCTAATGTATATTCAAGGACTACCTCCTTCAAATATATGAAAAAAAAAATAAAAAATAGAGGTTTGATTCGGTTTTGAAGTAAAAAGAACTAATTAAGCACACTAATTTATACCAATTTAATTGGTTTTACTTGAAGGATTAGGTGTATAGATATAATCCAATTCCACGAATATCCCCATTTTTGTGTTTGGGCTAATATACTTTTGTTTGTATTTTAGGTAGGATTTCATTTTTTACAACCTTTGTTCAAGTTTCGATCAGATAGAGTAAATCTTACTTTTTTGTGGACAAAATAGAACTTCCAAGGTACACAAGTTATCACGTTAGTCCTCATACAATTATGGTTCCAATAGGTCCCTCGGAAATTCTTTTGTTTACTACTTCTCCAAAAATTGTCTCTGAAGTAGTTCCTCGAGTATTTAATGGCTAAATAATTGCCTATAGAGGGGCAACCTTGGAGGACTAAATTGGGTTTTCTCCAGCTTCTTTAATGGCTAAATAATTGCCTATAGAGGTGAAACCTTCAGGTGTTGTCCGTTCAGTTTTTGGACATTTTACAAGACCTTACCTTGTAGCTCTTATAGATTCAATTTTCATGTCTAAGATGATTGACCAACATATGACCGTGTTTCTATTATATTAAACAATACAAATTTCGGCGAACTATAATTGCTGTATATTTTTAATTTCTCATTCATTAACATGCTAGTTGACAATCATTTGTTTTATATTTGATGTTATGAAACATTTTATTATTTTAATAGCGAACTGGATGTAATGGAAGTTTCTAACCATGTTCACATGCCACATTTATATTTTACCTTTTCTTGTTTATATTCTTTGAGATCGTGATTGTTGTTCGTTGCAGCGAAGTGTCATCTGATGAATTTGAGTATGGGAATAACAAAACTTGTTCCTGTGCTATAATGTAAATTGGCGTTCCAAATGATAGACCCAATTTTTCGGTGTCAATTTGTTCATTGCTAACATATTCTATCACTGAGCATAAGGAAAAGGAGCAGATGTTTTCAGTCTAGTGGAGATCCATATGTCATCTCTTGCCCGAGCAATCATTTGTCTCCATAAATCCTTGCTATGGCCTTCAATTTTGTTCCTCTGTTTTTCATTAATTTTGTATATAATCTGTCATCTGAATTCTTTGGCTTTTTGTCTTCTGAATTTTGTATGTAATCTGTTCTAGGTTTCTATTCTTTATATACAACTTAAACAAAGTTTGTTTTGTTTATATATATTTATATTTATATATAGTTTCATGGTCTTTCGTTGTGTAGAAGTGGTTCAGATGTAACATTTTTTTAAGAATATGTTCTGTCTGGATGGGAAAATGAACTTCTGATGCCAGCTTGGTATTACCTATATTTCGGAGAAATTCAGTTCCTTTTCTCTTTCTTTCATTCAGTTTTTTGAGCAATAAAACGTATGTTCCTGCAATTTCCTAAGAGGCAGCAAAAGAGATGCCTGGTCTGATGAGAGAAAAAGATTGACACTCTGTATTGGCTGTTTTGTTTTTCTTGACCTGGTTTTTATGGCAAACTTTTCAGTGTGCCAAAATATGGCAACTAATTTATTTAACTTTCTCAGATATTTTGTACAAAATATAGTTTGCATTATGCTATAGTAATGTTTGGAGAGTCATATGCCACAGAAATACGTATCTACCAAATGAATATTCTTCTTTAGTGGAAGCAATAAGAACTATAATGCCGTGTTTGGTTCTAAAAATGTACGGAAGGAAGATCCATTAATGTGTGGGGTTTGTATATTTTTACCTGGTACTTTCTCTTATGATTTATGCATATTCATTTTTCAAAACTCCAATCTCTATTTATCATCTCAAAATTATTCCATATTCAATAATTCTCTATAAACTAGTTTTACTTTTTTCATACCCTAAAAGCACTTCACCAGAGACAATTTATTTTACTTCATTGTACTAAATTATGTTTCACACGTTATTTTAACTCATTTCGAGCTTCTTTTATTTGTTAAAAAAAAAATGTTTCGTCTTACCCGTATTTTTTGAGAATAATTTTTTTTAAAAGTAACATTTTAAACAATATTTTTTGAAATTCTGGCACCCATTTCTAACTTTTATCTTATCATTTCTAACTTTTATCACTTATTTTAGTATTATAATTCATATTTTTTTATATTTAATATATAATGGATTGTCAAATACAAATTTAATTTTGAATACATTTTTTTTTTAATTTTCATAAATTTTTATAATAAATTATAATGGTGATTTCTTTAATGCATTTTAAAGATTTTTTTTTCTTCTTTTCATAATAATATCATTACCAGAGAAATACATTAAACTTTATATATAAATATAAATTTTATTGTAAGGACTAAATATGCTTTCGTCTTCAAATTATTATAAGAAAGCGCGTATTTCTCGATTTTAAATTAAATTATGAAACATTTAATTTCTGTACTTTATAAATAAAAGTAATGTAAAGTGTTTATTCATCAAATGAAATGTGAAGTGTTTGTAATATGATAAAAATAATTTTACCGAAAAATTATAATATAATATTTACGTCCAATATACTGAAAAGAATGTTTTTGCATGACTTTAATAAGATAGAATGCTTTATAATTTAACTTAAGAAGAAAACATAATATTTTATAACAATTTAGAAATAAAAATTATATTAAACTCTTATATTAATTATTAATTTGAGCNCAATTAATTTAAATTCTAAAATATTGGATTATAAACCTAGGAGGTTCAAAGCAAAACAATCCAGGGCAGTGGTCGCATATTCTTAGGAAGGAAAGTCTCTATTATCCTGTGTTTTCTACACCAAAATCAGACAAAATTCAGTGGTTGATGATGCCAGATCACTGACCCTGATGAAGTAAAAAAACGACATTCTTGGTCAGCTTTCAGTGGTTAAGACACTTACAACTCCACTCACTTTGAGCCTCTTTCTCTTGGAAACTTGGTCACACCTTATCCACACACATCTTCTCTGATTCTGATAAGATACCACAAAGTACAACCCAATAGAAGAAAATGGCTAATCCAGAATAAAATAAGGTAAAAATCTTTGCACAGTTAGTTAGCATCAGGAGAAAGAAAAAACAAAAATAAACAAAAAATGTCTCTGGCATCTTCAATCCCATGCATCAAAATCCCAACTTGTTCCTCTTCTCCATCATCTTCTTCCTCAACTTCATCCTATTCTTTCAGGTTTTCTTCTTCCAAGCCTCACAGTATCACTATAAGGAGCTCTCAGGCTGAAGGGCCTGTGAGAAGGCCAGTGGCACCCCAGATAAGAGAACCATCATCAACAAGTGTTCCTCCTCAGCTTCAGAAGCCAGCACTTCCTTCTCAGACTCCTCCATCACCCCCTTCAGTGGTGCCTCCACCACAGAAGCCTGCTACTGCTGTTGTTGGGGATGGTAAGAATGTCATTACATTAGAGTTTCAGAGGCAAAAGGCCAAGGAGTTGCAGGAATACTTCAAACAGAAGAAGCTTGAAGAAGCAAATCAGGGTCCTTTCTTTGGTTTCATAGGGAAAAATGAGATTAACAATGGAAGGTAAAAGCTCTGCTAATGCCCCAGAATCAAATTGGATCTTTTCTATATGTGGGGTTTATGTTAATTGCATTTTCTTTATCTTGGCACAATTGGTTAATTGTTACCAGCTAATTGGTTGATTGCTTCCTTTTTTATTAATTTGTGTTCTTGTGTTCCTCAAATTCAAGAGGGTTTGCTCCAAATGTTTTCTTTCTTTTTATCTTGGCCTAATTTAATTGCCAAAAAATGAAAGTTTTAAGGATACCCAATAGGCGTAATTTAGGGTATGCAATTCATTGGTCTGCAAAAGCTTATCAGTTCTTTGCAATGGAAACAGAAACACTTACATTTTCAGACACCGAAGTTTACAATTTTCTCCTTACAGTTTTTCCTTTTATAAAATTTGTGAGAAGATTCACAACTGGTAAGATGATTAAAGATTCCTATCACAATCTATTATTGGAAACATAAGGTTTTGTGCAGATAGTAGTTTTTTTGTGTCAAGCTGAAAACAAATTGATGCAATTAGCTTGTCTGCATTCATGATTAGTTGAAATCTTAATAGATATTAGATTCAAAGCATCATCTCAGCTACATGTGTTTAATACTTTGTCATTCTATTTATGAATAGCTGTCACACTTAAATTTTATCAGCATTGTTATGCAAGTTCTGTTGTATTTTGACTTACTAATCAGAAATTTCATTTGTACAGATGGGCAATGTTTGGTTTTGCAGTAGGGTTGCTTACAGAGTTTGCAACAGGCTCAGACTTTGTTGATCAAATAAAGATCCTTCTCTCGAATTTTGGGATAGTGGATTTGGAATGAATGAATACCTCAATATGAAATACTGTCAATACTTTCTTGTTCCTGTCGCTGGTGTAAACTATGTTGAGTAATTTGTTTTGTAATTCATTTATACAAAACAAGCTTTCTCTTCATATTGATGAATCTCAAGAATTTGATGTTCCTTTTCCCATTATGCTGGACTTCCAAGAGATCGAAAAATTTAAAGAGCATTGCAGTTTTATAGTGACATTGATACTCAGAATATGTAAGATTGTGATAGATTACTTAGTAACTATACAGCTATTCTCTTGAGGAATAGCTTGAAAAGGTTGTCGGTTTTACCAGCTTGAAACCTGTGTTGAAAATATGTCTAATATCAGCAGTTTGAAAGTGCATAATTTCCTATGAATTGTCATTGTCACAACGCAGATAATGTGTAGTTTTGTAAAGTGACATTGTGAAACGTTTCTATCTCGTTTTATTGGAAATATAAACTTTTGTTTATTTTTCTTATAAGATTTAGATGACTTTTGCAAGACTATCAAGTTTCCAATAAGAGATTTTCTTCTTCCTTTTCCACCAACCTTTTCTTGTTTCCTGTATCTACAAATTCAGATAACTCGGATGTGTCTAAAATAAAATATTTTGATGCACAAGTCTACATAACATGAAATCATCACTTATTTATATTATCTGGTATTGGACTTTTGCCCTTTGAAATGGCCTTTTCCATACTCCAACGTTATGGCTAGTGACGAGATATTCTCCTAACTTGTTTTAATACTTTTGGTTGGTGGGTAATCATTGTGAAATACTTTCAACCAGTAGTTTTTCACAAAAGGAAAAGAAAAAAAGTTGTATGATTTCTCTAATTCTTTGTGATTTTCAGGATTTTAAATGGAGGGAAGAAGAAGTATGCGTCTTCTAGCTTTATGTTCAATTGAAGCAAACTTTACCCATCAAAACCTAACAAACCAATATTTTGATTCTTAGTAATTAAAATAGTAATAAATAAAATTTTAGAACATTAAAAATTAAAATAAATTATTAGTTTATTGATTCTTAGTCTTTAATGTACACATAAAAGTTCAAATATGTGCATCAGAACACATAATTAAATAAAGTAATACATTAGTGTCAAACTACATTAATAAAGTAATAATGTTAATTAAATAGTACATATAATAGTAATAAATACAATTTTATAACATTAAAAATTAAAATAAATTATTAGTTTATTGATTCTTAGTCTTTACTGTACACATAAAAGTTCAAATATGTGCATAAGAACACATAATTAAATAAGAACATTGTCTATTTTAACAAATTAGCATCTAATGAAAATAAAATGCATTATAATATAAAACTTATAAATGAATATAATTGATTAAATTAAATGTTTAAAAGAATATAAATTTATATTTAATATTTTTTATTGCATTTTGAAAAGGAATAAAAATAGACCAAAAGCTATCAACATAAATATATGAAATAATTCAAGCCAAAATAATTCAGGTTTATATTTCTATAGAAGTCTAATTTAAAATATATTTTAGACAAATAATGTTATTATCATCATGTTCAAATTGTAATAATGTATTAAAATTATATTTTCATTTCTTTTCAAATTTATTAAATATTTTGACTAAAAACCGTATGGTTGAAGTTGTATAAAGTATTTCATATAAAAATACCAGAATACATACCATACATTTTGATTTAGGATTCAAAAGCAAATAAATCTTATGAACATATATAATAAAACATTATTGAAAAACAATATTTTCTTTTTCTTTAACAAATTACAAATGTTACTAATTTGTTTTTGAAATTTCATAATTATTTTTCCTTTTTCTAAAAATTTCTTTTCACGTAGAAGTCATCTTTTATTACAAATATTAGAAACAATAAAAACATAGGAGGGATACTATAAAAAATAAAATCCATAAACAATACAAATTTTGTTAAAAACTATAGTACTACTATAGATATAAGAAACAATAAAAATTTAAGAAGCACTCTGACACTGAAATTGTTACAAATGTGAAAAACATATTTGTTATAATAGTTAAAAAAATGTTATTTTTACAAATCTATATCATTACATGTCTGATAAACAATATTAGAAGACGCTACTTTTACAAATCTGTACTATTCGATAAACAATATAGATGTGATAATCACTTTATTATAAATTTACCATATTGTTATAGATAGGAAAAATATTACACTCTTCCTATAAATTAAAAAAAAAAAAAACTACTATGAACAAAGGTATCACTATATCATTGGACATCTAAAAGAAATATTGACGGATACA
The DNA here is from genome assembly GCF_000741045.1 of Vigna radiata var. radiata. Classification (NCBI taxonomy): domain Eukaryota; kingdom Viridiplantae; phylum Streptophyta; class Magnoliopsida; order Fabales; family Fabaceae; genus Vigna; species Vigna radiata. Next base: position 23,170,993 of record NC_028351.1, on the reverse strand, counting down.
AATATAAAAAGAGTATCTTTAACTCAAGAAAAATCAATTTATTTAAATTATAACACAAAACCTAATATTTTGGCATAAAATTATAGATGTATATTATGTGATGCATACAAAAATCAAGCAATATAGAAAACATACTTAGTGATGTCGAACAACATAATCAGATTAAAATTTTTCATGGGACTTCCGAATGAAAATGGTGGAGGAGCATGAACTTGAGAGATGGGGAGAAATTGTAAAGTTAGAGTATTTGAAAGTAACGGAAGATTCGCGAAAAGAGGGAGTCGAATGAAAGGGACAATGCGTCACTCTTGCTTTTCCAATGAAGTAGAATGACTAGAATTGCTCCTCCGAGATAGATTGCCTGGAGACTCACAGAACCAAGCACAATATTTGTTATTTATAAGCACAAAAGTGAGAAATGATTTAAAGGAAGATAATAAAAAGATTTTTTTATAAATAAAATTATCATATTATAATTATACTATTAAAATTAATATAAAATGAAATATAATAATAATTATATTGATAATAATAATAATAATAATAATAATAATTTTAATTATTATTATAGTAATATTAATGTAATTATTATTGTTGTTGTTAATTAATTATCATTATGATTAATTAATTGAAATTAATACACTTGTTTTGAAAAATTAATTATTGAAAAGTATGAGATAAATAATGATATTTAGAAGTGGTAATACCAATTGGTCTAGTTCTTTTAGACTCCCCAAAATACAAGATTGATTGATTTAGATGTTGGCTGAAAATGCTAGTCCATTTTAGGGATGACAAAAAAAAAACCTTTGTGTATAGGTATCTGTAGGTGAAATTCATTGTGGATAGTTGATATTTGCGGGCAATAGGTATTTGCGGATAATTTAGTACTTGCTCATTAACGGGTTGGGTTTGGATATAATATTACTCATACCTATGGGCATCCATTACGCGCTAAGTGTTAAGACTCCGACAAGTATGCCGAATCAGATCAAGTAATAATAAACGGTAAGTCCGAGTACGTTTCCCTAGAGACTCTTAGGCCTAAACGTTCATGTGATATCTTGATCTTTTAAGACTTGAGAAAACAAAAATTAGGGTTTTATATGCAAGATAGAAAATAAACATGCAAAGGTTTTGATCAATTGACCAAAAGATAATGCAGGTGAATAGTATGGATGAATTATGTTGTTGGGGTTTATGATTTCATCCTAATTCACTCTCATATATTTACGAATTTTACCTTATTCTACTTCTTTATCAATGTTAATGCCACTTTCTAATTTACCCTAATCCCAATGTCTTGGTGAAGAGAGTCTATCCCTAATTACTAGATTACTATATCTAGCCTCCCTAGAAATTAATTATGCATTACATAATTCGCACAGAAGCTTAAGGCAATCAGTCCTCCTATCCCTATGTCTAGGTAATATTGCTCCTGAGAGAATTTCCTCATGTCTAGACCTACCCACATGTGTTCATATAGATAGAATCAAAGATTATGCTAATGAATAATGTCTTAAACAAAGCATACAAATATAATGGAGAAAACACCCTAACAATTGATAAAAGAAAGCATATGAATAAAGTAATAATTCAACATATGAGAGTTTCAATAGGATTACATTGTTTCTGTTACCAATGAGGAGCATTGGTAAATCTTGAAGATAATTGGTTTTGATGATGATACAAGAACATAGACTTGAAGAAGATGTTATAACATATCTTTAAAAGCACTTTGTAGAATATAAATGTATTAGGAAAGTCTTAAATATGTAAAATTCGTATTTTTGGTATTGTTACATATTTAATCGATTATGAAGAGCAATAATCGATTATCTGAGCTTTTCTAAAAAACATGTTGCTCTGGAATAATCGATTATCACTCCAAATAATCGATTATCACAGGTCTGTTTTGAAAACTGCCCAAGCTATTTTGAAAAACTTGTAACAAACTTAAATAATTTATTATCACTTACAATAATCGATTATTACTGGCAGTTGTAACATGACCTTTCATATTCAGACTAGCTTCCTATAAATAGGTGCTTTGAGAACTTCAGAAAATAACTTTTGAACATAGAACTTTTGTAGAATACAGTTTGTCTGAGGAAGTTCTCGTAAGCTAGTTCAGTTCCCTTGCCTGGTCTCGTGAATAGGAGAAGCTCGTGTTTCGTTTGTCGATTGTCGAATCGGTTCTCTTCGAGTTGGTAAGGTGCTTTGTCTTGTCTCATGAATAAGAGAAGCTCGCGTTTCGTTTGTCGAAAGTCAGAGCGGTTCTCTTCGAGTTGGCAAGGTGTACTTTGTCTGGTCTCGTGAATAGGAGAAGCTTGCGTTTCATTTGTCGAAAGTCAGAGCGGTTCTCTTCGAGTTGACAAAGTAGTTCTCTTTCGGTTAGTTTGTCGAAGGAATGTTCTTTTATCTCTTTATTTTCATTCACTTATTGTAAAATTGTGAAACTGTTTTTAGTGAAACTGTTAATCACTTTTTATAGTGATTAACGACTAGACGTAGATTCTTTTGAATCGAACCAGTATAAAAATTATCTGTGTGATTTTTCTACTCCTTATATTATTTACTGTTTTATGCACATCAACTGTTTGATAAATTTTCTGTTTGAAAATTTGCTTTTAAACTGGACCATTTTAACTTAACTTGTGACCGAACACGCTTTCCGCTAAACTTTTTTTTATTCTGCTGCTCAACTCTATAACGGATACCGATTCTGTTCCCAACAATTGGTATCAGAGCTTGCTTTGATATTTTTTCAAAATTTTGCGAAAATGGCCGGTCATCAAAATCTTGTATATGCCGAGGGTGCTTTTATTAACAGACCACCACTTTTTACTAGTGATAATTATGCGTTATGGAAAGTCATAATGGAAATGTTTATGGGGTCTGTTGACAGAGGCATTTGGGAAGCTGTACAAAATGGTCCTTATATTCCTAAAAGCATAGTTGAAGGTGTAGAAGTAGAAAAACCATTTTTTGAGTGGACTAATGAAGAAAATAGACGAGCTCAGTTTGATATTAAAGCTCGTAATGTTATTTCATCTGTTGTTGTACTTGACTACTGTTGTACTTGATGAGTTTTAGTGGTTGAACGTGTATGATGGGAATTTGCGTATAAACTGTTGTTAGACTATTCTATGGTTTTGGAATCATAATCTGATGCTGCATAAGTGAAAATTAAAGTGATCTCTCAATTGTTCAAAGCTAATCATTAAGGCATGCTTGTTTGTGTTGGTACCAGCGGGGTATGGTTTGAAGAGTATAGCGCAGCGNAATTAAACTTAGAGTAAGCGAAAAGCGTGTTTGGTCACCCTTTTAAAACAAGTTGGTCCTTTTTCGAAAATCAATTTTCTTTCAGAAAATTTATCAAACAGTTGATATGCGTAAACAATAAAAAGTGTAGGGAAACAGAAAACCACAAAAAGTATTTTTATATTGGTTCGATTCAACAGAATCTACGTCCAGTCGTTAATCACTTCAAAGAGTGATTAACAGTTCCACTAAAAGATTATTTCACAGTTTACAATAGAAAGTGAATAAGAACTGGTAAACCTTCCTTTGTCAAACGAACCGGAAGAATGACACTCAGCCAACTCGAAGAGAACCGCTCCGGCAATAGACCAACGATTCGCGAGCTTCTCCTATTCACGGGACCAGGCAGAGCACCTTGCTAACTCGAAGAAAGCCTGCTCCGACTATCGACACACGATATGCGAGCCTCTCCTATTCATGAGACCAAGCAAGGGAACTTTGAACAAGCTACTGAGAACTTCCTCTGACAAACAGTATTCTTCTGAGCTTTCAGTTCAAGAACGTTGCGTTTGAATTTCTCTGAAACCCTACATATAGCCATCTGATTTGAATATCAAAGGTCAAGTCCCAACTGCCACGAATAGTCGATTATTGTAAGTGATAATCAATTATTTAAGTCCATTACATGTTTTTCAAAATGTGATAATCGATTATGTGATATGATAATCGATTATTCCTTAAGGACTTGTGATAATCGATTATTGCTTGTCCATAATCGATTATTCTAGTAGAAAATTCAAGTGATAATCGATTATTGCTTGTCCATAATCGATTATTCCAGTGAAAAATACAAGGTTTACAATTTATCTAAGATTTTCATACTACATCCAATTTCTACAAGTTGCTTTTAAATAATTCTAATGTTTTCTTCAAAGAAAACTTCTTGCAGCATCATCAAAACAATTCTTCAAGATTTACCAATACTCCTTATTGGTAACAATCTCCCCCTTTTTTATGATGATCAAAAATTCAATTTTAAAAGCAACTCTGGCTTACCTGCAACACATAAAAGCTAACAGACAACAACAAAGTTAGTAGTACCTGTATCAATTTTTATTATACTTCTCCCCTTATAGTTTTCTTCTCCCACTTTTTGATCATAAGCAAAAAGATTAATGTAAAAATCTCCCCCTTAATATGAGCTCCCCCTCAATTATACCGTTTTATTTAAAAGAGAAGGATTACATAAACTTCATAAAGATCATTACTAAAGAGATAAATAAACACAGAGAAAATAACACACCAAACAATCAACTTAGCAGTCTATTTTTAAGAATTCAGGACTAGGAGATCTTTCAGGAGGTTGGATATTTAGATGACCCTCGATGTTAGATAGGCGAACATCAAGATCAAGAAATTGATCAACCATGTACTCATCAATAGATTGCTGCCACTCATAAATTTCTTCAAAGTATGTCTTTTGTGCTAGACTCATATCCTCCAATTGTTTAGATAACCTTGCAAAGTGTTCTTCTATAGAAGTTGAGGAAGAAGAGGGTATGTTGGATGGTCCAGCATCAGAAGGAGCAACAACACTTACTGGGTCAGCCATATGAGTATCAATGTCATCATTTTCATCTTCATCAGGATGGTCATCATCTTTGTGGATAAGAACTCTTCCTCTAGTAATAAATCCCATCCGAGCGAAAGGTAGTATCTCCAATTTCCGAACCCACAGCTTGAATGGCTTGGACAAGTTCTCCTTCAACATTTACACCTTTGTACTCCAAAATCCTAGAAATAANAAGAGCATAGGGAAATTGATAGGAATGAGATTTCTTTGCTTTTACCATAGTGTCAGTAATGAGAGCAGGCCAGTCGATATGTATGTGATTTAGAATCCCATACAGAAGAAGTAGATCCTACTCAGAGCATTGAGCATGGTTGGTTGCTCTGGGACATAGAATCCAGACAATCAAGTAGTGAATCATCCTTTCTTCAACTTTGAAACCACCAACAAGAAATTGCCTTCGGTTGGTTTGCTGTTCAGGATGACGTAGGAAGGATTAGAAAGTCATCAACCTGTTGAAATCTTCAAGTCCTAAATGAACTTTGACAGCATCATCCCAGATGGGGAATTGGGCAACATTGGTCCACACATCATCATCTAAAATTATGCGCACGCCTTTTACCTTAGTGGATATGATCCCATCTCGATATCTCAAGTTGAAGTAGAAAACTCTTATGAGATCAGGATAAATGCAACCATTTTGCTCTACCAGATGCGTGAGTCCTTGACCAGCAAAAAGATCTGGAAATTGAAATCCATAGAAACAGAAAAAGTCAAGGAAAAAATACTTTACCGCCATGATTCTCATTTCTTGCCAAGAATTCACATAGTCCGCATGTTTTCCTTGATCTGATATCCACCCATCAATGGTGGAAGGACGTGGTTGAGAGGAAGAGGATGCTCCAGTAGCTCTGCGATGATGCCTTCTTGAATTAGCCATGGAGGAAGTTTAAGAAAATGAAATTTTGAGAAGGTGAAGAGAAATGGAGAGATTTTAGCTCTAGATTTGATTTCAGCAGTATTTGGGTGTAAAGAAGTGTCTAATAATCAATTATGGGGGGCTATTTATAAGAAAAATGGAAAAACTAGTCGTTTATGGCCGTTTATAGCTGTTATGGGATGCTCCAACGACTCTATTTTTGAAACTGTCAGCGTGATAATCGATTATAGCTCGTGATAATCGATTATCTGTTCAATAATCACTGCCCAGTAATTGCATGATAATCGATTATGCCTGATGATAATCGATTATCTATTCAAAATTTTCCAGATTTGAGTTTTGAGTTTGAATAATCGATTATTGCCTTGTGATAATCGATTATGAAGCAGAAATTTCACGAAAATGAAGAAATTTTCCTAATCTTTCGGTTCTAAGACATATTTAATACTCCTAATTCTCTTCTAAGCTCAAAAAACTATCCTTAGGTAGAGCCTTGGTGAAAATATCAGCTAATTAATGCAAAGTATCAACATATTCAATTTGATAATCCCCCTTTTGAATATGATCTATTAAAAAATGATGTCTAATTTCAATGTGCTTAGTTCTTGAATGCATTATGGGGTTCTTGGTCAGATTTATAGCACTAGTATTATCACATTTTAAAGGAATATTATCAAGGAAGATATGAAAGTCTTCCAGTTGCTGTTTCATCCACAAAATTTGGGCACAACAATTGCCAGCTGCAATATATTCAGCTTCAGTGGTAGACAAGGCTACACACGCTTGTTTCTTTGAGTGCCAAAACACTAATGAACAGCCCAGAAAATGACAGGTTCCACTAGTACTTTTTCTATCAATTTTACAACCACCATAATCTACATCAGAGTAACCTATTAAACTAGGTGAAGCATCAGAGGGATACCAAAGTCCAAAAGAAGTGGTTCCCTTAAGATATTTTAGGATTCTCTTAACAACAATCAAATGAGATTCTTTAGGATTAGCTCGGTACCTAGCACACACACACATACACTCTGGATAATATCTGGTCTACTAGCAGTTAAGTACAACAAAGATCCTATCATGCCTCTAAACATAGTTTGCTTCACTCCTTTTCCAGTTTCATCCTTATCTAAATAGCAGGAAGTACCCATAGGTGTACTGGCTTCTTTGCAGGTATCCATACCAAATTTCTTAAGAATTTCTCTACAGTATTTTGTTTGGGAGATGCAAGTACCTCCATTCATTTGTTTTATCTGTAGTCCTAAGAAGAAATTTAGCTCACCCATCATAGACATTTCAAACTCACCTTGCATTATTTTCGCAAATTCCTCACATAAAGAGTCATCAGTTGACCCAAAAATAATATCATCTACATAAACTTGCACAATCAGGATGTGTTTATCTACTTTCTTTATGAATAAGGTTGAATCAACCTTTCCTCTAGAAAAATCATTATCAATTAAGAAAGTACTAAGTCTTTCATACTAGGACCTAGGTGCCTGTTTAAGAGCATACAGGGCCTTTTTCAACTTATAAACATGATCAGGATATTTGAAATCCTCAAAACCAGGAGGTTGACTAACATATACCTCTTCTTTTATAAATCCATTTAAAAAGGCACTTTTCACATCCATTTGATACAGTTTAAATTTCATCAAAGATGCATATGCAAGTAATAATCTAATTGCTTCTAACCTGGCTACTGGTGCATATGTTTCATCATAGTCTATACCTTCCTCTTGACAGTAGCCCTTTGCAACTAGCCTTGCTTTGTTCTTTGTGATGTTTCCATCCTCATCAAGCTTGTTCCTGAATACGCATTTGGTTCATATGACTTGATAATTATCTAGCTTTGGAATAAGCTCTCAGACTTCATTCCTTTCAAATTGGTTTAGTTCTTCTTGCATAGCAACGCACAACTTATCATCTTGAAGAGCTTCCTTTATGTTCTTGGGTTCTATCCGTGACACAAAAGCTATAGTTAGAGAAAAATTATTAAGATTGTGTCTAGTAGTTACCCCTTTTGATATATCTCCTATGATGTTGTCCAAAGATAGTCCTCTTGGTTGCTGATAGCTTTTAGGATCAACAGCTTGAGGTATTTCTTGAAGTTTCGGAGGATAGTTCTCATTTAGGTACATCTCTTCAAGAGCATCCCTTAAATAATACATATCACCTGCAATAGGTTTATTTGACTCAAGAGGGTTTACCTCAAGGTCCACAATCTCATCAAAGACAACATGCATTGATTCTTCAATTATCAAAGTTCTTCTGTTGAATACTCTATATGCTTTACTAGTCAAAGAATATCCTAGGAAAATTGCTTCATCAGATTTTGCATCAAATTTACCAAGATTATCTTTTCCATTATTTAAAACAAAGCATTTGCATCAAAAATTTTTAAATGTGATACATTAGGTTTTCTACCATTCAACAGTTCATATGGAGTTAATTTCAGAATTGGTCTAATAAGCATCCTGTTTAACACATAACAAGCAGTACTTACTGCATCAACCCAAAAGTATTTTGGCACATTAGATTCATTCATAAGCGTTCTAGCTAATTCTTCTAATGATCTATTTTTCCTTTCAACAACACCATTCTGTTGGGGAGTTCTAGGAGCTGAAAAGTTATGTGCAATGCCATAGGCTAGTGTCTTTCTCTTTCCTTGATCCTCTTTAGTAGTCAGTCTCCTCAACTCAAGCTCATGCTCACAAAGCTTTCCAAACAGAATTGGCATCGACATCTGAGTGAGGTTCTGAGACTCTGTGATGGCAGTCACCTTTGGTTGCCAAGACCTGTCTAATGATTTCAAAATTTTTACATTTAATTCATTAGTATCAAAGGTCTTACCCAACCTAGTCAAGTGATTCACAATGTGAGTGAAACGCTTTTGGACATCAGAAATTGTTTCTCTAGGTTGCATTCTAAACATCTCATATTCCTGAATGAGAGTGTTCTTCCTTGCACGTTTCACATCCTATGTTCCTTCGTGAGTGACTCTGAGGACTTCCCACATTTCCTGTGCTGTCTTACACACTGAAATTCTATAAAACTCATCAAGTACAACAACAGATGAAATAATATTGCGAGCTTTAATATCAAACCGATCTCGTCTATTTTCTTCAGCAGTCCAATTAAAATATGGTTTTTCTATCTATACACCATCAACTGTGCTCGTAGGAATATAAGGACCATTTTGTATAGCTTCCCAGATGCCTCTGTCAACAGACCCCATAAAAATTTCCATTCTAACTTTCCAGAAAGCATAGTTATCACCAGTAAAAAGTGGTGGTCTATTAATAGAAGCACCCTCGGCATATACAAGATTGTGGTTGTGACCGGCCATTTTCGCAAATTTTGAAAAACTATCAAAGCAAGCTCTGATACCAATTGTTGGTACCAGCGGGGTATGGTTTGAAGAGTATAGCGCAGCAGAATTAAACTTAGAGTAAGCGGAAAGCGTGTTTGGTCACCCTTTTAAAACAAGTTGGTCCTTTTTCGAAAATCAATTTTCTTTCAGAAAATTTATCAAACAGTTGATATGCATAAACAATAAAAAGTGTAGGGAAACAGAAAACCACACAAGTATTTTTATACTGGTTCGATTCAACAGAATCTACGTCCAGTCGTTAATCACTTCAAAGAGTGATTAATAGTTCCACCTAAAGATTATTTCACAGTTTACAATAGAAAGTTAATAAGAACTGATAAACCTTCCTTCGTCGAACGAACCGGAAGAATGACACTCAGCCAACTCGAAGAGAACCGCTCCGGCAATCGACCAACGATTCGCGAGCTTCTCCTATTCACAAGACCAGGCAGAGCACCTTGCTAACTCGAAGAGAGCGTGCTCTGACTATCGGTACACGATACGCGAGCCTCTCCTATTCACGAGACCAAGCTAGGGAACTTTGAACAAGCTACTGAGAACTTCCTCTGACAAACAGTATTCTTCTGAGCTTTCAGTTCAAGAACGTTGTGTTTGAATTTCTCTAAAACCCTACATATAGCCATCTGTTCTGAATATCAAAGGTCAAGTCCCAACTGCCATGAATAAT
>NC_028351.1:23150808-23160948 GCF_000741045.1 Vigna radiata var. radiata | reverse complement strand
ATTATTCCAGTGAAAAATACAAGGTTTACAATTTATTTAAGATTTTCCTACTACATCCAATTTCTATAAGTTGCTTTTAAATAATTCTAATGTTTTCTTCAAATAAAACTTCTTGCAACATCATCAAAACAATTCTTCAAGATTTACCAATACTCCTTATTGGTAACAGTTTGTTGCATGTTCATGTTCTAGTTAATCTGAGATTAAAAATTTTTGTCTGTGGGAACTCTCTGGAATTGGGTTCAAGACTATTTGAGATATTTTGAATTGAACTTGGTCATGTTGTATTTGTTTAACAAACTTGATGAAGCAGTAAATAAATCATGTATACTCTATTTTACTTTGTGCGTAACTGATGTATGAGTTTGTTTAACACAAGATAGATAATTAATGATTGAAAGCATGAACTGGCTTATAGGTAGTACTTTTAAAATATATTTATTCTGCAAATTTGTAATGCCTAATTACTAGAACATTGTATGTTATGGTGTGTGTTATTGGAAGTAATATATGGTTTGAAATTGTTTGCAAATTGGATACACAATTATACGAAACCATTTACCCCACTTACATAATTGATAAAACTCTGTTTATCCTAATTTTATGTAAAAGAAAGGATGTATTGTTCTGTTTGGACTGGAATGTGTGTTTACTTGTATGAACATTATCTTTGCAAGCAGTGGAGCAAATTCAACTGGGTTAGTTTTACTCGGGTTTTCCATCTGGCACACACCTAAATATACTTGATTGTTACTTCGTGAAGTCTGTCCAGTTATAAGTGGAATAATCTTTTATCACCTTGGTTTTGTCATAAGGATGAGGAGCTCCTCGGACAAGTGTTGAGGCAAATCGACAAGTGTACCAAGTCGCACAAGTAATATAAAATGGTAAGACCAAGTATCGTATCCTAGAAGACTCTCGGCGCTGAACAGTTGTGTGAAAACAGGATTAATTAAGACTTAGAAATAAAAAGAGATCATGGTTTGTATTGCAAAAAGAATAAAATAAAGCAAAGTAAAATTGATCAATGGCAAAAGAGCACAAAGATGAATGGAGGTTGATTTATATGAGATGAGTATCTTGTTGGGGTTAGATTTCACCAAGTTTCCTCTCATGTATATAAGAATTCTTCTTTATTCATTAATGCCAACGTCCCTCACTAAAACACTTAAACCCAATCCCTCGGTAAATATGCCTGTCCCTAATTACCAGTTCATACAATTCCTAGCATTCCTGGTAAAAAGATATGAAGATCAAGAGGTTAAGACGACTAAGACTCATACCCTCATCCCTGAGCAATATAACCCTTAGGAGTAATTTAACAAGGACCTGAATTGAAAGGAACCTCCCGGCATTCATGCAAATCACAGATCATGCTATTGTATAAGCAAGCAATAAGAACAGATAAAGTGCTCTAAAAATTAATGGAAAAAGCATATGAAATTAAGAATAAATTCAAATACATGAGAGTTTACAAGGTTACATCATTCCCCAACAACAAATAGAAATTAGTTCCCCATAAACATGAGGGAACCCTATGAACAATGGAAGAAGGAAAGAGAGAATGGAAGACTAAGAATTGGCTAAGAGTGTATTGCTATGCTCTTCTCTGCCAGGGATGTAAAACCTAGAGCCCAGGGTCCTTTAAATAGTGCAAGAAGTGTCCCAAAGTGCGGCCCGGTCCAAAAGAATAAAAAACGAAGCAAAAACAGGGCCTGGTCCACTAAAACCGTCGCTCAAGCGTCTAAGGAGGTCACTCGGGCGAGAATTGGACCTCATGTAAGGCCCAAACACTCATTTCGACACCCAAGCTTCGAGTTCCGTCGCACAGGTGTCGGGGCCGTCGCCCGAGCGACCAGCGGTAATTTTCTAGCGCGTTTGTTGACTTTTTCTGGTTGACTGGTTGACTTTTCTGCATTCTGGTTGACTTTTCAGCATTGCAACTGTTTGGTACTTTAATTTTCCTTCAAACCATTCCGATAGCCTACAAAATCAAGGGAATTAGTCAAAAAATCATCAAGTTCCACCTTAACTCTCTTATTTATAAAACTAAAGCAAAAACATGAGTCCAAGCAAGTTTCTGAGTGAAAAAAGGGTGTTTTTAGTATCAAAATTACTTCACAAATAACGGTGTTTTAAACCGTTATCACAATCCCAAACTTAGAACTTTGCTTGTCCTCAAGCAAACAGAATGTAACTCAGGTTTTCAAAACAATTACTAAAATGACTCAACTTTTTCAAAAACTTTTTCTTTCAAGACAAGGAATCACTTTTATCAATTCAGCATAAAGATCTCAGTCAAGACGTGCAGGTGCCTTAATTCAATTAGAGTCAATGTGATGCTTCAAACACTTCCAATAGGTGCTATCCTTAAAAATTGATCAATCAACCAAGCAAAGATGCAATCAGAAATTTAGAGAACTATTCTTCATCGGGGAAAGTGTTTCACTCAAGCACTAAAAAATATATCACTCAAGCATTCAAAAGTGTCTCACTCAACTCACAGGTGTATGGTGTGGTGTTTCTCTCTACAATCACAATGTCACACAAATTAATTTTGCCTTTCATTTAACCACAATCATACATACTCACAAGCAGGTTATCATCACAAGGGCTTTTCATGGCTTGTAACTTGGCTGGGCTAAGAAGGAAATTGGTTTTTCTGGTCAGCAAAGTTCCTTGAGTCAGGAGAGACATTTGTGCAAATACCATTAAAACAAACTTTCTTCTTGTTTCCCAGCTTTCCCTTGGAGTGAGCTCTTTCTTTTCTTTTTGAATTTTTTTTTATTTTCTCACTTTTTCTTTTCTTTTGCGTTTTCTTTTCACTTTTTTTTTCTTTTGACTGCTCACTGCCTAGAGAGGTGGGTTGTTTCCTGGTAACCCCAAACTTGAACCTTTATCAGTACCTCATCAAATGTTCTCAACTTAACTCAAGATACAAATTTTTCAAAAAGGTTTTTCAAGACATGCATAAGGCTCAAGGTTCAACGGTTAGAACAAATTGTTCTCTTTTCAGTGGGCAAAAACTTTGTGAAGGCTAAAAGAATAAGGGATAACAAAAGATGGCCTTGATCATAAGGAACCTGCAAGCAAGTAGTTCAATCACAAAAAATTTGGGCAAAATCATTCATGCTTCCAAAGTAATAACAATTATTTAAAAAAACTTTGAAGCTCAAAACTCACATAGGTAAACTCACAAGTTCTCAAATTTAGAAAAACATCTTGCTCAGTATTTCAATCAAACTTTATCTTAAGCACCTGTCTCACAAATTGAGATTAATCACTTATAGCACATCATGCATCATCTCAACTTCAATCAAACACTAGAATCTCATAAAGAAAAACTTATCACACAAAACAGGCACAGTTGAATCAAAGCAGTTCAGTTCATTCAAGCAGAGCACAATAAAAATAAATTAAATGAAATAGACAAAAACAAAAAGAACAATTAGAAGTTTAGAGAACTAGGTTGCCTCCCAGCAAGCGCTTCTTTAACGTCACTAGCTTGACTCAGTCTCCATCATAGCATCCATCAGTAGATGCAAATCTTTCTCATCAGCATCCTTCAGTAGATCTTAGTTTTTCTCTTCTTCATCAGCATCCATCAGTAGACACTGTCAGTACTGCCATTAGAAGCAGCGCGTAACCTAAAAAACCTCAAACACATAAAACAAAATCAAATCCAAACCACACAAATAATAAAATAAAATAAAATAAGATAAATAAAATAAAATAAAATAAAATAAATCAAATCAAATCAAATCAAATGAAATAAAATCAAATCAAATCAAGTAAAGTCAAATCAAATCCAATCCAATCAAATCAAATCAAACCAAATCAAAACAAAAAAAAAATAAAATAAAACAAAATACAAGAAAAAAATTCAGAAAATGGGTTCAAAGATTTTGTTTTTCTTTTTGTTGAATTGTTTTAGGAATTTAATATACACAGGAACCTGTTGTAGTGTCCTAATTATAGGAACTTTAATCTCCAATTTCTTGAAGATTTCCCTGAAACGCTCAAACTGTTTTTCCTTTTTCTTCATATGATCCTTTTTTGGGTGAGGAAGGGGTGTTTCATATGATTCTTTCTTTTTGTTTCATCCTTCCCCTCTCTCATTTTCTCCTTGGGACACTCCTTAGGGCACAAAGGACTTTTCTCCATTTTTTTCTCTTCTTTCTCAACCCCTTCTTTTTCTTCCTCTACATCATTCTCTTTTTCACTCAAAAATTGTTTATCTTCTTTCTCATCTTCTTCCTTTTCTACCTCTTTCTCTTTCTCACTTAAACCTTCTTCTTCTCTCTCTATTTTTATCTCTTCCTCTTTCTCTTTTTCTTCTTGCTCCTCATCACTCAAACTCTTTTCTTCTTTTCTCTCTATTTTTGTCTCATCCTCTCTCTTTTCTTCTTTTCTCTCTATTTTGCTTATATGTTCTGTATCCATAAAGGCATCCATCAATTCTATTTGGCATATTAATCAAACACACTTAATGTGTTAAAAGTAGCTTGGCCGAGACATTCCTTGCAGCATGCACCAAAACAGAGAATTTTTTTTTTTTGTATTTGATGTGCATGCTTGCTGGCTAAGACATCTTTAGGTCTTTAGTGTGTTTGAGAATTATTTTCAAGCCTCTTTTATCATTTAAAATACAGAATATATTGGTTTGAGGTTTGCCAACATTATTTCCAGCATTAATTTGGTCTTGCTCTTCATGTATGCTTAGTATGTTGATGTAAATTTGCTTCTTGGTTGTGTGATTTTCTTTGCTGTCTTGTTCATTTTGTACCACTGTTTTGACTCTTATTTCTTTCTGTTTTGTCTCTTAAAAATCTTTAGATTACTGTCACCTTGCTTGGTGCCAATTTTCTTGCATTTTTAGGTTCAAATTTCATCATTTGTCTTGAAGTTTTCATTCATTTTTTTGACTTCTACTATGTGCTGTCTTGATTTGGCTCCTTTGCATTGAGGGTGGGTTGTACATCTTTCCATTTGCTTTAGACTTGAGTTGGTACTCTCAAAGTGGACTTGTGAGACATTGTCCTATTTTTGAAAGAAGGGTTCTGCCCTTACCTTGTTTTTGAGCCATTTTACCGTGAGTTTTGAGCTTTCTTTTTTGGTTGTGGATTGTGCAGCTGTTTTGCTTTGCTTTGTGACTGTTTCTAATCCATTTTTTGTGTTAGCTTTGCTGCTGTTTGCTTTGCTAAAATGTCCGCAGGTTCAAGCCGTGCTTCTTCCAATGGAGCTAGTCCCTATGGAAGCCCTTCTAGCAAATTTGATTTGATGAAGGCCTTCCAATAAATGCAACACCAACTTGATGCTATTAGCAAACGGTTGGACACAGAGGCAAAGGCCAAAGGAAAGCAATCTCATGGTCATGATCATGGCTCTTCCAAGAAAAATCAAGAAGACAAAGCTTTGGATCCAAACCTTGCAATGCTAAAGTTGACTTTGCCAAGTTTCAAGGGAGAGGCCGATCCTAGTGTATTTTTAAATTGGATAGCTAAAGTAGACCACATTTTTGACTTGTATAGTGTAAAAGGACATTTGCGTGAAAAGTTAGTTTGTTTAGCTTTAGAGGGACAAGCCAAACAATGGCTACGTAGGAGATACTTAATCATGGCCTCACCCGCGAGTACATGGGAACATTTTAGGGACATTTCATACGAATGTTTCGTACCTCCATACTACCATAGGGACCTCTTGATTAAGTTCCAACAACTTACTCAAGATAGACGAAGTGTGGAGGAGTATGCTCGCGAGCTCGAAGTGCTCCTACATTGTGCTAACCTTAAAGAAAATAATCATGAAAAAATAGTTAGATTTATTAGTGGACTTAATAGCAACATCCAAGATATAATTGAATTCCATGATGATGAGACTTTAGATGTAGTGGTTCGTAGAGCCATGAAAGTAGAGAAGAAACTCTTGAAAAAAGAAGCGTGTCACAACAAAATTTCCAAATCTTCAAGAGGTGTTTTCTACAAATCCTCATCATCAAAGGATAAAACCAAGGATGTTTCTAAGGAGGCCATTAACAAATCTTCTTCTAACCATTCCTCCTCCCCACCTAAATCTTCTTTTAGACCAAGTCACATTAAATTTTTTAAGTGCTTAGGTCATGGTCACATTGCATTTGCATGCCCAAACAAGAGGGCAATGTGCATTCGAGGAGAAGAGGTTGTCACCGATGACTCTCCTCCTTCTTCACCTTCACACACTTCTCACTCTTCTTCTTCCTCTAGTGAAGATGAGTACAAGGTTTCATTTGATGGCGACCTACTAGTTATAAGACGTCTCTTGGGTCAAGTCCACAAGGACTTTGACACAACTCAAAGAGAAAATATTTTTCACACTAGATGTCTTATAGCTAGCAAGGTTTGCTCCATGATCATAGCCAAGGGAAGTTGCACTAATGTGGCTAGCACACGCGTAGTGGACAAGCTCAAGCTACCCACCATAGCACATGCCAAGCCCTACAAACTTCAATGGCTAAGTGAGGAGGGTGAAATCTTGGTAAAAAAGAAAGTGCATATTTCCTTTTCTATTAGCAAGTATCAAGATGAGGTTCTTTGTGATGTTGTACCCATGGAAGCAACTCACATTTTATTAGGAAGACCATGGCAATTTGATAGAAATGTTCAACATGATGGTCTTACTAATAGAATGTCTTTTACTTACCAAGGGTGCAAGGTAGTCTTAAAACCTCTAACTCCAAAGGAAATACATGAGGACCACCTCATCATGAAGTCCAAGAGAGGTGAAGAAAATGAGAAGGTCAAGTTTAATTGTCTCATTTCTCATAAAGAGGTCCTTCAAGATAGAAAAGAAGATAAAGCAACAAAAGAAAGGAAAGAAAGAGAGGAGAGAGAAAAAGAAGAAAATGAGAGGAAAGAAAAAGAGGAGAAAGCAACAAAAGAAAAAGAAGAAATTGTGAGAGAAAAGGAGAAGGAAAACGTCCTAGTCACAAAGGAAGTGTTACTACAGGCACCTTCCACTCCCATCTTTCTACAGGATTCAAGCCATGACAGGGGAGTTTTTTCATCTTCCACTTTTCTCCAATTATTAAGCTTTCTTCTTTTTCTAAAAGCTTTTGTGAAAATATCCCACCTTTCTCATCTCTTTTTACCACTTCTTCACACACCATTTCCATCCCACATCTTGAGTTAATGTATTCTTTTTTAAACTTACCTCAAGACAAAAATAAAAATTTTTCAAAAGGATTTTTAGTTTTCCTTAAGCAAATAAATCCAATTTCAAAGACCCATTCTTTCAATATTCTTTTTCTATATACATTGTTCGGTAAACATCAATTTATTCACAAAATGTTTGATGTTTTTTACAGGTTAACATTTGATCCAGGAGGGGTTTCCTTTGGATTATAAACAAATAACTCATTAATCTCTCTTTGTTGTAGGTTTTTCAAGATTTGAGGTCGAATCCTCTCCAACCTGGGGAGGATGATATGATCATAGATGGAGCAACAATGAAGAGCTTTTAGAGTGACAAAAATAATAAAATAGAATAGTGTAGGTTTCATGGGCTTGTATTTTGCCTCTTTTACTTTCGTTTCATTTCTAGTGAGGAAACGTTTATAAACTCTTCATTTTCCTTTAGTACAAGCAATGTGGGACTTCACATAGCTTGAACTTAAAAGAAAAGAAGAGTTATTCGCACTTCCCCATCACAAGGTTACATCATTCCCCAATAACAAATAAAAATTAGTTCCCCATAGACATAGGGGAACTCTATGAACAACGGAAGAAGGATAGAGAGGATGGAAGACTAAGAATTGGCTAAGAGTGTATTACTATGCTTTTCTCTGCCAGGGATGCAAAACCTAGAGCCCCAGAGTCCTTTAAATAGTGTCAGAAGTGTCCCAGAGTGCGGCTCGGTCGAATAGAATAAAAAACGGAGTAGAAACAGGGCCCGATCGACTAAAACCATCGCCCACGCGTTTAAGGAGGTCGCCCGGATGAGAATTGGACCTCATGTAAGGCCCATGCACTCATTTCGACGCCCAAGCTTCGAGTTCCGTCGCCCGGGCATCGGGGCCGTTGCCCGGGCGGCCAACGGTAATTTTCTGGCACATTTGTTCTCTTTTTTTGGTTGACTGGTTGACTTTTCTACATTCTGGTTGACTTTTCAGCACTGCAACTGTTTGGTACTTTAATTCTTCCTTCAAACCATTTTGATAGCCTACAAAATCAAGGGAATTAGTCAAAAAATCATCAAGTTCCACCTCAACTCTCTTATTTATAAAACTAAAGCAAAAGCATGAGTCCAAGCAAGTTTTTGAGTGAAAAAGGGTGTTTTTAGTATCAAAATTACATCACAAACAATGGTGTTTTAAACCGTTGTGAACGAGGCCTCGAATTAAATGATAGTATTTAAGGTGTGCTACCTAGGCATGACACTGCAAGTGTAGTTGCGTGTTCGTTCCCCTTTCGAAGTAAGGGTTTTTGTGTCGTAATTGCTCACTGTTATTTTCTCTTTCTTTTAATTTTGTTTTGTTTGTAAGCAAAGATTTTTTATTTTTCCTCATTATTGTCTATGCTATATCTAATATTACTCATTGCATATTGGTCAGGAAAATAGGGTAGATATTACAACAAATTTTCTTCATCCAAGAGCCATTATAACCAATATTTATAAGCCAGAGATTATTGGCATTGTGCAAACAGGTACTTAACACATTGAACCATTCAGAGATGAATTTATGGTTTTTCTAGAATTTATGCAGATCTTGAATTTTGGGTTCAAAATAAAGTATTTTATTTTGAACAGAACAGTATATATGAATATCATTCTTTGAAATATCGTGTGAAATTTTATTTGAATTCATGAGGTTGTATAATTCTTTTCCAGTATGAAGAAGCTGAGTGGTATTGGTTTGCTTTTATTTCATACTCTATCAAGAAATTGATCCACAAAAATGAGGAGGCCGGAAAGGAAGAGAATGTGAATTCCAGGCTTAGCTTGTGTCTTATATTGAGAGCCGCTAAGCTCAAGTATTTTACTGGCCTTTTGACTAACATGTTAGTTTGTACTTTGTATTTTTTATAGTACTTACTGTCATATTCATTTTCTATTCAACAGCATTACAGATTTTTTCAAAGAACTTCCACAGTTTGTTGTTAAGGCTGGTCCAACTTTAAGCAACATATATGGAACATATTGGGAAAACAAGCTGGAGGTATTGACTAAGTAGAGACTCATGGTTGCAAAGTTTATGGCCTTGCTTTTCTTTTTTAATTAATCCCTAGAATAGTTTTCTATTAAACCATTGTTTATGTTGGTATGTATACTAGGCGAAGGAGATACATGCCAATGTTATTCACTTAAAGATTCTTAGCAAACCTTTTGTGTACATTTCTTTGATTTATATCTAAGGTGCTCATTGTTATTCATTAATTTATGGTATTAGTGAAACTCTATATCCTTGGATTACTTTCTTTTGTATAATAATTAAGCAAACCTGAACCTGACATGTGCCAATTCTACGAATCATGTTTTTCCATGGATGGTTATTTAGTAATCCATATCTGTGTATCTCGTGTTCCTTTTACAAGGTAGCAGTTATTTAGTAATTCAATGAATATGGAAGTTTCTGCTGAGACAAAGAAGGATAATCTTTTCCTCGATTTTGCAAATGACCATTACATCAGTTTTTACTAAATTTATTTCCTACATACAAAGATTCCTTTTAGCTTATCTTTTCCAAGGATTAAACAAGGCAGAAATATCCTTTCCTATGGTTAAAAAAAAAATTAGTGTTCTAATTAAGCATGTAGAAAATGGACGTTCTATAAATAGTAAATCCTCAATTACAGCCTTTAATAACATATTAATGTGATTCTTAATTTGTGCAAGCTAAAAAAGGAATTCAAATATATACAATTATTAGGCAAATTCTATTGATCAAATAAATAGAAACAATAATAATGAATCCCTCACTAACGTCTACTAGTGGAAAAATGACTTTTTATAACGTACAAAAATCACTTTTTATAACGTAGTTATGTAGATATAGTTGTTGGTATCGTAGGGGGTAATTTTCGAAGAGTATTGTGCAGCGGAAATAATACTCAGAGAGCGTAAAGCGTATTAGGTCACAGTTAAAATGATTTTAGCCCTTTTTAG
>NC_028351.1:23120552-23150236 GCF_000741045.1 Vigna radiata var. radiata | reverse complement strand
GTGATAATCGATTATATGAAGTGATAATCGATTATTCAAGTGTTACTTGTGATAATCGATTATTGCTTCATGATAATCGATTATTTTAGTTCAAAAGCATCTGATAATCGATTATAGCATTATCATAATCGATTATACCAGTAAAAATTACAATGTTTATCATTGTCCTACTACATTCAAAATCTACAAGTTGCTTTTAAAGTATTTTCCTATTACATTCAAAAACTACAAGTTGCAGCATCATCAAAACTTATCTTCAGGTTTTACCAATACTCCCTTATTGGTAACAATAGTTCTGGGCGATATAATAAATCTGCACATTTTATAACGTAGCAAAAATTTACGTTATAATAAGTCTGCACTTATTATAACGTATTTTCTGAAGTACGTTATAATATGTTCAACATATTATATAGTATTTTACGTTGTACATTATAATATGGGCAATATATTATAACGTTGTTTTTGAAGTGTGGCATAATATACGCAATTTATTATAACGAACTTCCATTTGTACGTTATAATATGTGCAGTTTTTTATAACGAATTTCTTTTTGTACGTTATAATATGACAGAAGGTATTATGACGTAAAAGTTTTTGTACGTTATAATATGTTATTTTTAAAAAAAAAAAAATTGATTTTTACATTTGACATCCAATGAAATTATACCTGTATTATCATCTCACCCAATCAATTTATAATCAATATCACTTTCAAATAAACAAATTTAATGACACAAACAAAATAAAATTCATTTCAAACTTTAAATAGTCTAATAATATGTAATACATTGTTTATGCATGAAACTCTATATTAAATCCAAATGTACATATACTATTGAATTGTAGCCAAGTTTCTACTAATACTTAAAATAAAAGAAGCCTAGTTCCTTCTAATGTCGTCAATGTCTGCAACTTCCATAGGAGATGAATCATTAAAGATCTACAAATAAAACAATAGAGTTAAAACAATATTGTAATGAATAGTTGGATAAGTATTTAGTTAGTATTGAATACCTTTTTCCATGATTCAGTAATGTTTGTACAAATAATGGTATGCATGTGTTTCATTACATAATACCCATATCCATAGCTGCCCAGTTGACGTCGACAAAGCAAATTAAATACAAATAATCAAGACTCATCATTTAAACCTAGGATACAAAATATTAGATTATACTCTAGTTAGCCTTTGGACCATGTAACTTTGTATATTTTGCTAAACGAAATTTCAGAAAACCAACCACACAACCAATTCCTCACAAAAATAGCAATCACAGAACAAAACAAAGGTGGGTGAACTTGTCTTACATTAGGTGTGATTATTTGCATCTTCTTCCTAGAAATAGATGGAACCCCCGCAACCTTCAATGAGCTTTCAAAGACCTATACAAGAGTTAGACATCCATTACATAATAATAATAATAATAATAATAATAATAATAATAATAATAATATAGGAAGAAATCAAAATAGAAAGGAAAACTTACGCCTCTAATATATTTTTGATGGACAATGTGTTAGCTTTCTTATGCAAGGAACATAAGAGAACTACAAGAGAATGATTAGGAACAATAACTAGCAATTGCCAATGACTCCTACAAGTTAGAATAATATTAATTAAAAGAAACTTTTAAACTAGTCATGAAAACTTAAAAAATTATGTACTTACTTATGCAAGTAAGGTGCTAAATAGACCTCTTTACCAGCTTTTTTAAACATTTCTATTAAGTATTTTTTTTACCTCCTCTGATTTATTTCCTACACTTTGAATTATAACAGGATCAAGAAATCCATAGATAGTAGCATTCCTTCTCTCGACGCAAAGGTGATGCAAATACCTTCAATATGAACAATAATGTTAAAATAAATACATGAGTGCAATATGATACTATTTTCATGGTTTGTGAAGGTTTACTTACAAATTTCAAAGTTGTAGAGCTGTTGTAGAGAGGAGATCATTCCAGTGACAATTTCACAAATATCCCTCTGACATATAAATAAAGTGGTGGTAGCAATCTTACATATGAATTCAGGAGGCATATCTACCTCAATAGTTTTATTCCCCATTGTGACTAACGATGCACCAAGTTGTTGGAGAGGAGGCAATTGTGGTTGAGGAGGTGTAACAATGTTTTTCTTCTTAGCAATGTGCTACATTTGACCACAAAATAAGTCCAATGTTATATGCATCCAAATACAACAAATACATAAGTAATTAAGGCAAATGTGAATAGAAATACTTACTGAAATTGGCTTTGCCAATCTGGCTGGCCAAATGATAAAATTTCCTGGAGCTTGTCCCACTGTTTGAACCTCCTCACTAGGCAGAGGAACACGAGCAGAAGAATCTTTAATATCTACAACCACCACTCTCAACATATCATCTTTAATATCCTCGTGGTGGATGGTGCTTCCCAAATTATATATTTTACCTAAGACACAAAAATGATGACAATTGTTGAGTAAAATGGTATAAATGACTTACTTAGCACATATATAGAGAGTCAACAAGTATAGAGAGGNTGCAAGTATAGACAACATTGTNGTTCAAAGGCTAAATGCAGTTTTAATGCAGATTTCAAAATGATTCAATATCANGAATGTGGATGCAGATTTAAATGATTCAGCAATGATACACTTGTGTTAAATTTACCTAAAGCCACCAAATGCAAGTGGGGATCATCAACATACAATTCACAATCAACAGGGACATCAGTACCATCCCCTGATTCCTCAGGAAGAGGACAACTCCCCTTTGTGCTAGCAACATGGGAAACCCCCTTTGTTGGAACTTGAATAGCCAATACTAAGGATGCTATCTCTGATTTGATTTCTGCCAATAACTCATCCCTCAATTCTGGGAACATTTCTTTCTTAAACTCATTTCTTAACACCTTTTTATCGGATTCACTAAGTTGTGCTAAAGTAACCTTTCGAGTAGGACCACCAAAGAATTGCTTGAGTCCTACCCCTCGTCCAACACCACGGATATATCCTGGATGCTCCAGACGTCCAATGGCAACAACTAGTATGTCATCTCGGCCTTCTTGAGTGAATGATCCTTGAGATCTTTTTTCTACTAAGTCATCCTGAAAAAAATAGTGTTTTATCCATCTATTACATAATACATGCCAAAAAACATGATTGAAGACATTAAAATTAAAATTAGGCTTGTTATGAGTTTCTAACAATCTTCTCTGCTACTAGTTGAGTTTCTTCAGAAGTGTATTCTCCTGATGGATTAGTGCGAGCTCTCTTCCATTTCTCATGACGTGGAGGTGGAGAAATCAAATCTGACTGATCACCGGTAGCTAAGGAAGAGGCCTCATGGATCATAATCTCCTCTAACCTAACATATCCCCCACGAAACAATCTGTGTGGGTGGAGATTATTTTTCTGAAGGTCTTGTGCAACTTTTCTCTTTTCCTATTTGAAACATGTGACATAAACAATTAATAAAAAATTATGAAAAAAAAAATGAATATCAAATCATAAATAAAACATTAAATTTACCTGAAAGGCATGTTCTGATCGTTTGTCCCGAAAAGCCTAATGATGGGTGTCGCGGCCCATACAAATTTAATTGCATATTAGAAATGCAGTATAACTAGGAATGACTCCTAGGTCGTCTCTCAAGGACCAATTTTGCGGTTCGAGAATCAAGTCAAACACAAAGGGGGGGGGGGGTTGTGAAAGGTTTGTGAATGCGGATAAACTAAATTAAAACACGGATGCAACAGAAACGTAAAAATAGAATTGCAAAAGGAAATCACATACAAAATAAAAAAAAGGTTGGTCATTAACTTAATTACAATGTTTTCAATCACAGATCAANAAAATAAAGTTGCGACTCAAACCTCTAATCCAACAAAGTTAACCAACTAAGTGAAGGTTAACCCTGTTTTCATAAAAGCAAACTAAGCGAACGCAGTGTTAATATCAAATCTAAATTACACCATTCAGTTACATCAACTAAGCGAAGATGTAACACCAACTGGGCAACTAAGCGTATACCCAGTTGCAAGTGCAAAAATAGAATTCACATTAACCAAGTCAGAGTGCACAAACAATCACAATTCAAGAATCTCAAGGAAACAGTGTAATATCGTCAATGACCAACCAAACTAATTTAAGCTACCATGGAAATTAAATTAACACTATTAAAGACCTTANACAACATTCAAACATCAAACACTGCTACAAACAAATTAACAAACACAGTTAAAAATAATTAAATTCAACACTAACTCAAACACATTAAACTCAACCTATTAACTCAATTAATTAAAAACCAAAGAAACCAACAAGCCTAACTTAATCCTAGCAATTAACTTGACTAGATGACAATTAACAAAGGAATTTAAAAGTCCAATTGGCCAAAGAAAAACACATGGCCGTGAGTCACCATGCACCCAAGTCAAACTTCAATTTCACCTTCTATAAGCCACAAAATGTGTTGACTTCTTCTCCCATGTGCACCATTTTTCAAGAAAATTAAAATGTGTCTTAAACATCACTATTAAACCATGCCTTTATCCCTTTCCATGCAGCAAAAACGAACTCCCAACACCAAGGCACAAAAATTCACGTGAACTACCAAGCTAATAGCAAAAAGTGCTTCAAAAACCAACACTAATGGAAAGATACTTTGGATGCTTCAACCAATGTGCCATGTAGGCAAGTAAAATGAAAATCAAACACAAAACATTCCCATCTCAAGGTGATCCATGGCAGAATTCTATGCAAGAGACAAAAACTCAAAGTGGAAACATTCTTTGAGTCAAAACAAGAATCTTTTATGTTTGTCCAAAAATGGCAAAAACTTAAATGCACCTTCTCTCCTCCCTCCTATCTCCAATTTCGGTTTTCTTTCTCTACCAACACACCATTCATGTTTTCTTTGTCCATACTACAGAAACATAGACCAAAGTTCAAATTCCAAATCAACACAAGAACAATAAACTCAACATATGCTACTTCAACCCAACTAAATGTTCCATTTCTTCAAGCTTCCTTGCAAAAACGAAAATAATACTTAAACTATCAATTCCAGTTCTGTCCAGCCACCATAACATCACCAAGATCTAATCCCAACCTTGTTTCAAGCATCAAAACCGAAAAACAAGAAGAAAGAGTCCAAACCACAACACCCACACATCAACTTAAGCTTTCTTCAACCCGAAACTCACACAAAACTCCATTTTTATCATCCAACCAAATAAAATGCAAAGAAAACCATGATATACTACAGCAATGGAAGAGGAAAACGAAAATATAAAGTTACTCAAACCCAACAATCACCTTGGAAATGCAAAGACAAGCTCCAAAGCTCAAGCTTCAAACATCAAGAACAAGCAA
Organism: Vigna radiata var. radiata; assembly: GCF_000741045.1. NCBI lineage: Eukaryota > Viridiplantae > Streptophyta > Magnoliopsida > Fabales > Fabaceae > Vigna > Vigna radiata. The sequence goes on along the minus strand of NC_028351.1, from coordinate 23,144,874 downwards.
ATGGAAGTAGAAATGAATGGTTTTTCACCAACAATAAGCTAAGACAACCAAGAGCAAGTTAAGAGAAGAAGAAAATCTGCATCTCATTCATGGAAAATGGCCCAAAACCGAAATACCAAGCAAGCTCCCTTAAGGCATGTTCATCCATGAAACCCTATGAGAGAAAAGTTTAAAAACATGAAGTATGAAGTGTGGCTATGGGAGCCCAAGAGTGTGTCTCGGCATTCTCCCCTCTAAAGACCTTCCAAGACTCTAAAATTGGTGGGGACCACCTTCTAATGAAACCCTATCTAAAAGTCACATGTCCTACACACGAGTTTTTTACAAAATTGCTCCTAAAAGGGTCCAAAACACCTAATTCTAATTAACACTTCTAGAAAACGAAATTACAACTTTAATTAAAATTTAAATGACTAAATGTTGAGTCTTTAATGTGTCACGCCACATCCTAATGCTCCAAATGATGTTTCCAAAATTTCCCTGCACCTAAAAATACAATTAATCAGCTTAGAAAATCCAAATTAGCGAAAATACGAATTTCTGACCAAATTAAGTAGAATTCGGTAAACGGGGAAATAACAGACAATTAAACACAATTCCCTGGTTTATTTAAGTGCAATAAACTAAATATAGTTTAAGAAATAACGACTCATCACCTGCCATGTTTCCTCATCAAGGAATTGATATATCTCACAAGGATTCTTGTCACTTAACTTACCATAAATATACCGACTAGTAAGGTCAGTCTTAAAACCCCTCCATCGCTACCCAGCATATGATATCCATTTACGTCTCAATAATTCGTTTTTTGGGACGTCATATGTTAGCTACATAATAGGTAAATGAATGTTATGTTTACAATTTTGATAATAATTAGAGGAAGTTAAGTTATGATTTTGATACCATGATAGTTTGCCATATTTTGTTCTTCACTTCTTCAGGAACATGGTCCCGTTTGTTAATAAGAATACTAACCTTACTTCTACCAAGTAAGGCCACAAAGCTAGTGAATCTTGCACGGTTGTTTTCAATAACTTTTCTTGTACTCATATCAAATTGAATGGGCAATTTTTTATCAGCATTACGACTAAAAGTCAGGTCTTTTAGCCTAGTCGCACGTCTACACTTGGGTTGGGTAGACGATTGACTTTGGTCCTCACTTTGTGGTGGTGTAGGTGTAGATGGATCAACCATAAACCTGTTTTAAAAAAAGATTAGGCATGGGATATTTCTCCAAATAGTGAAAAAAGGAACATGAGCCAAGTACTGAATATTCACTACGGACCAAGTTTCTGCAGTCAATGACCTCGATCAACTATTTGTATAAGGTAGAAAGCCAGCAAAGTTGTTGCCAATCAAGAATCTTATAGCAACATGAGCCAATCTGAAAAGAGATTTGTCTTTTCAGGTGGACTATTTATGGACTGAGGACTAGTTTTTATAATTAAAATAGCTTTTTGGATTGACAGTGGTATTTTGTTTTTCAGATTAATAAATAATATTTGTTTCCTTGCATCTATATAATAGTCTGTTTAATCAGTAATTAGTAAAGATTTTCAGATGGTAATTCCTAGATTTAATTCCTTTAATCAAGTCATTTTGAATGTAAATTGATGATTAAAATATGTTTGGTGTTTACTTTCATTTTTGTATTATACATACTTGTATGGTTAACATTTATAGTCAACTACCACAAATCTGTCTTTGGAGCTATAAACTGCATACTATATACTCATTCAAATTTCCAGTCTTATTACCACCAAACTGTATGAATTTAGGTATATGATTTTGCTGTCTACAACAACCGGTTATGTGATGAGTTTTGCTATATTAGAAACCTACTAGATGATGGGCAAGGTGCAAGAACCAAAGGGGAACAGGGTAGATATTTCACATCTTCTCTCAACAACCTTGCAGTGTAAATTACAGAGAAAGGTTCAGATAATTGGGTGCCTTATAGTTCTTAGATTTGTGTAGGAAGTGTACTAATTATTTATAATCTGTCTCCTTGTAGCAAGGTATATATTATGGAAGAAAGATGTAGTTATAGTTTTTTTAAGAAAGTGAGAGTGGTGGAAAAGTCAATGCTTGATGAAGCAACCTAAGAGAATAAAGGAGGAAACATTGTTTTTTCTATGATACTGTGTTTAGAAAATAAGAGAACTTTCTTTAACCAATACATGTGTTATCTAATTCACCAAAAAGTCTTTAATTGGGCATTTCATTGACTTCAAAGGCTACATTCCAACTTATTTTATATTCTGCAGTTGTTTATAATCCACATCAATTAAATATAAATTATTTTTATATGATATAATTAGAGCAATCATCATCTTACAAACTTTATTCATTTCATAAAGAATATCTTACGACATTGTGTATTAATGTTATAAACATTGTATTAGATTGTTCTTTGTCTAGTTGTATTATGTGTAAACTTGGCTTAAAAGGAAAAATTAACTTACATATTATAAGTAATACAATGATGTTGGGCAAACATTTAAATTTAAAAAAACTGCCAGGCAGAGTAACTAATTCTATTAACAATTGGATGGCAAGTTAAATAGCAAAACTACCAAAGCTTAATAAAAACTAGAAAACAATTATATTTTAGGCCTTACTTTATGGGGTTGAAAGACTCTCCTACTTGTCGCCACAACTTAGAGCCAGTTACCTACATATAACCAATCAATAAGATCAACTTTGTCAGTTACGAGTAATGTAAAACTGACAAAAGGGTCTAAAAAATTCTAAAAAATATATGTTCGATTGCATAATTGTAGTACATGAAATTCATCACATGTCTCATTCTCTTTCATTCTAAACCTGATATCAAGAGCCAATAAAAAGCAACCCAAATGTTCTTTCCTAAACATATCAAGGGAAGGAAAGCAGAAACCTTAGTGATTTTATGTTGAAATATTCTCCCATAACCCTTCGTGATGGTCATCACGTGTGGCATGGACATCATCAACTTCGATATCAACATCCAATGTTGGTATAATTGTGGAGAAAGATGGTGATGGGTGTCGCACCCCATGCAAAATTTAATATGCATAAAAGAATGCAGTATAGACTAGGAAGTGACTCCTAGGTCATCTCTCAAGGACCAAACTGTGGTTCGAGAATTAAGTCAAACACGTAGTGGGGGGTTGTCAAAGGTTTTGTGAATGCAGAATGGACTAAATTAAAACCGAATGCAAGCACGGATGAAAATAGCATGGAAACAGAAATGTAAAAACATAATCAAATGTAGAATGACAACGGTTGGTCATTAACTCAATATGCTTCCAATCACAGATTAACGACAAGTACACACTACTCTAATCCAAATCTGACACGAATCACCCAACTAAGCGAAGGCTAATTCGGTCTTCAAATTGCAAACTAAGAGAATGCAATGCGCAAATTTAATCAGTCATGCACCATACGGTCTAATCAACTAAGCGAAGATTAAACACCGATAAGGCAACTAAGCGTATACCCAATCTCAAGCACACGACAGATAAAATATTGAGCCAAATCAGAGTGGCAAACACAGTAACAGTTAAGAAATCTCAAGGAAACATTATAATATCGCTAATGACCAACCAACTAACCTAAGCTAACATCACAATTAAATTATCACAATCAAACATAAAAGGCAACATTAAAGTGAAGATTAAAATAAAATAAAAATAAAATAAATAAGACACTAAATAAAAGAATGAAACAATAATTAATTAAGCATTCTATGCTAAGGCAATTGGAAATGAACAAGCTGGTGGATAAAAGCACCATACAACGGTTAACAATAAATAAGCATGGCAGATTGCAATCAGCCTTGAACACACCTCCATCACCGAAAAAGCCTAGAATGTGGCAGCAACTGAAAATTAAAAAGCAAAAACAAATGCTTTGCTTCTTCAATATCTGTAACAACAATAAACGTTTTAAAAGAAAAAGAAGAACGCCTAGAGGTGGCGGCTGCTACCTAAACAATTGCAAATTCAAATGGAAAATAAATCAACAAAAACATTTCAAGCAAAGAAGAACTCTCGGCAGAAAATTTCCAAAGTAACGGCTGGAAGCTCCTTTTCATTCAACCATTGTAACCAGCTTATAAATAAGCATTCAGCAGCAAAGAAAATGTTCCAAAAAAAAAACTAAAAGCAAGTGGCAGTTGCTGCCCTACATTTAACATTCAAGAAAGCTCTAAAAAAAAACAAAGAGAAATGGTGACGGTTGCTCCTTATCTCCAAATGCCGAGAGAGAAATTTCCAAAAGCCCAAATCTCAAAAAAATAATAATTAACGGCTGAAAGAATAAGTCATTATGAGGGCACCGTTCAACCAAGTGCCAAAAATCAAATTCTCTCCCCAAAATATGAGTGACGCTGTTGCCTAGGAATCTCCCATTCATCCCATCATCCAAAATCTAATATTGCAAACATTGTTTCAAGGAAAAATAGAAAGAACGTTCAGCTCCTCCCCAAAAAAGTTGCAGCCCGAGAGTAAGTGTTTTTAAAAAAAAATATGTGACGGATGGTCACAATCCCTAGGACCATGTGTCCTAAAATTGGGGTAGGGTCCATCCTAAAAATAAAAGGAAACCCTAGGGCAAGTGTCCTACAATTTTGGGCCCCTCATAATTTTTTAACAATGGCCCAATGTGCAAAAGTTTGTCCAAAAAGTTTAAACAATAAAATTACAATATAACTAAAATTTAAAATGTCTAATTGGAGAGTCCTGAATTTATTTGGTGTCCTCCAAATGTCCCAAATTGTGTTTCCAAAATTTTCCCTNAAAATAATAATGCAAATAATTAGCTCAGAAAATTCAAATTAATTTAAATTAGAATTTCCGGTCAAATTAAGCATAATTAGGAAAAACGGGAAAATACCGGACAATTAAGCATAATTCCCTGATTAATTCTAGCACAATAAACTAAGTGAAATCAATAAAATATTGACTCATCAGATGGTGTCTCATAAATATCAAGTGTTGAATCCTCATTTGGATGAGTACCATGTATGGTTCTTCCTTGGAGAACAATTGACCATCTTTTGTTAGAAGGATCATTGACATAAAAAACTTGTTTTGCTTGAGATGCCATGATGAATGGCTCATCTGTATATTTGGCCTTATGTAAATCAACCAAGATAAAACCCAAATCATCAGTTTTAACACCATTATTACTATCAACCCATTTACATTTGAAAACAGGAACTCTAAAACTTGTATAATGAATCATCCATATATCTTCAATTACATCAAAGTAACACATTGAAGCCATAATAGGATGTTTATCCTTTGAGCTAGAAAAATGCATTGATTCAGCCATGACTATAACTCCACTATTTTGCATAGTACTTTTATCATCTTCAGATTTTTTATAAAATGAACAATTATTAATATCATATCCACTCCAACATATGACATCAAAGTTTGGCTCACATGCTAACCATTTCAATGTATCACAACTTGTATTATCAATTTGAACTTTTTCTTTGAACCACTTTAAGAAAGTCTTGTTATGCTCATTAATCAACCACTTCTCAGGCATTTGTGGATTATCTCTCTTTACAATGTTTTTGTGAGCACTTAGGTAGGGTTGGACAGTGTCAGTGTTATTCAAGATATAAAAATGTGCTTGGATAACTTCATTTCGTGCCAATGTAACCACTTTTGCATTTCGAGTACCTTTACCAGCAATTCTTCCATGGTGGCGAGTTTTAGGTACCCCTATAGCTTCAATTTCTGATATGTATTCTGTACAAAACTCAATAGCTTCCTCTGCAATATATCTTTCAACAATTGACGCTTCAGGCCGATATTGGTTCTTGACGTACCCTTTCAATATCTTCATGTATCGCTCAATTGGGTACATCCATCGCAAGAACACAGGTCCACAAAGTCTAATTTCCCTTACTAAATGTAGAATCAAGTGAACCATGATATCAAAAAATGATGGAGGGAAATACATCTCCAACTCACACAATATAACTTTAGCCTCATTCTCCAAATGATCCAGCCATGCAAGCTGAAAAACTTTACTACAAATGGCATTAAAGAAAAAGCATAATCTAGTTAATGCATATCTAATATTCTTAGGCAATATCCCCTGAATCGCCACTGGTAAGAGTTGTTGCATTAACACATGACAATCATGAGATTTTAACCCAAGTAATTTCAAATCTTTCATAGATACAAGTCGTTTCACATTGGAAGAGTAACCATGCGGAACTTTCACACCATGTAAAAACTCACAGAAACTTCTCTATTCTTGTTTAGATAATGTGACATGCTGGAGGCAAGTATGTTCATTTTCCATGAGATTGTGGATCTAATTGTTCTCTTATTCCCATTTCAACCAAGTCCAAACAACTCTTCATACCATCTTTTGTCTTGCCTTGAATATTAAGGAGTGTTCCAATAATACTGTCACACACATTTTTCTCTACATGCATGACATCTATACAATTCTCACATCAAGCATCCTCCAATATGGGAGATCAAAGAAGATTGATCTTTTCTTCCATATGCTTGTTGTTGTGGCTTGCTTTTTTGTCTTGCCAAGCACAACATTGATGTCCTTTACACGTTCATATACTTCTAATCCACTTAAAGGAGTTGGAGTTATTTCATTTTCTTGACATCCATTAAATGCTTTTTTTAATTTACGAAAAGGATGGTTTGCACTAAGAAATCTTCGATGTCCAATGTAAATCGTTTTCTTTCCATGCTTAAGTTGATGGTGACATGTGCCTTCTTCACATATAGGGCATGCTTTTTGACCCTTTGTGTTATACCCACTCAAATTGCCATATGCTGGAAAGTCATTGATTGTACAAAATAACATGGCATGCAACTTAAAAGTGGAGCTTGTGTACCCGTCAAACACATCAACACCTTCCTCCCACAACATTTTCAAATCTTCAACTAACGGGCTTACATAAACATCAATGTCGTTTCCTGGTTGTCGTGGACCAGAAACCATTAAAGATAACATGACATATTTATGTTTCATGCACAACCAAGGAGGTAAGTTGTAGATCACTAACATGACAGGCCATGAGCTATGTCTACTACTCAAGTTACCGTATGGGTTCATTCCATCTGTAGCAAGTCCAAGTCTAAGGTTTCTTGGATCATTTCCAAAATATGGAAACATTGAATCTATTGTCTGTCATTGACTACAATCAGCTGGATGTCTTATCTGACAATCTCTTTTACGTTCATCTGCATTCCATCTAATGAGTTTTTCATATTTGACATTAGCAAATAATCTTTTAAATGTTGGAATTATAGGAAGATAGCACAACACCTTTGCTGGAACACCCTTCCTCACATCATTTTCGAAGTCACTAAATCTTGGAATTATAGGAAGATAGCACAACACCTTTGCTGGAACACCCTTCCTCACATCATNTTCGAAGTCACCATCTTTTTGCTTGTATCTTGATAACCCACAATGTGGACATTGATGTAACTTTTCATATTCCTTCCTATACAACACACAATCATTCGGACAAGCATGAATCTTTTTATACTCCATACCCATTGGACATAATATCTTCTTCGCATCATAATTAGATGTTGGCATTGTGTTACCTTCAGGAAGAATGTCACTCACTAACTCAAGCAATTCGGTGAAACTCTTATCACTCCACCCATTTCTTGCCTTTACATTAAATAGTTTTAATATTGCCGACAATCGAGTGTACTTAATGCACCCCGAATACAAAGGCATTTGTGCATCACTACACAAAGTTTCATACATATGTGATCGTGCAAAGACATCATCTCCAACATCACGAATCATTTGCTCCAAACCATCTTCCATAAAGAAATCCACTTCTTCTGCTTCAGTTTGAGACACATGTGCTATTGGCACTTCTACTAATTCACCATGCCATGTCCACTTGGTGTAGCTCTTTAGGAACCCATCACACAAAACATGTTCTCGTATTACTCCAATGGGTAGTCTCCGCTCGTTCAAGCAATTCACACATAGACAATAAAATCTTCCATTATTATCTGCTACATTCCTCGTAGCAAACTCAATAAATTGTTGCACTCCTCTCTCATATTCTTCGGTTGTTCGTCTAGAATTTATCCAACTTCGATCCATATTAACGTTTTGTGCTAATGAACTGAAACCAAGAAAATGGTGACACTTTAACGTTTATTTAACAACATTAGGCTTTCTAGACTACAATGCAAAAAATGCTAAAAAAATGTTTGGTGGTATATATATATATATATATATATATATATATATATATATATATATATATATATATATATATATTATATGTTATAAACGTGTCTCTTTTGAAGATCTTGCAACTGTTTCCGTATAGATACATTAGTTGGTTTCAGAGTGAAAAATTATGTGAGCTCATTTACTTAAAACGAGTTGAAAATAAATAGAAAAATAAACAAGTTATAATATGTAAATAAGTTGAGGGTCTTCAAAATAAAATTATGGCATGTTCATAAAAGTAATTAATAATATATACAAGGTGTGTAAGATATGTTAACATAAGAAAAAGTCTGGTGATAGGTTTGATATTGGTTGAAGTCACCTCATGAAATGAAATGCGTTAGATTGAGTTTATTATAACAACGTATCTGTTGACATCAAAGTACATGATTTATCAGATCTGGAGCTTGAGATAGTACAAAGTAAAAAACCAAGAGGAGGAAAAAAATAAAAAAAATATATATATTTTTTCAATAGAAGAGGATGATTAAAAAAAGCATTTTAGTTTGGGATATAAAAGTCCAAAATAATTTGGTATAGGATAGGATGCATGGATAGAAAAGTACAATACGCCATAGGCTACCGTATGTGTTGGTTACATAAGCCTATGTTCTTAGCTCTTGGACCTTCTCTGTTCTGAATTTTCATAATATCTTACTTTCTTTTGCTTCTCTTTCTTTCTCATCCTATTCTATTATTTTCTATCTTGCAATTCCATATGCACACATCCCCACATTCAACGTCTAAGTCTATAATTCTCAAAAGTAACTAATTATCAATATGTATTTATAAATTGGTTTGAAGAAGCTGCAGCAAAAAACAAAAGCTTGACCATGAGCATGAATGCTTGGGTCAGGAAGGAAAAAAACTAAACAGAGATTAAACAAGTTCGAAAAAACATATTAGGACAGCTAAAAATTGTTTTGGCCTACTAGAGAAGGAGAGGATTTCCCAGAAAATGCATCAATTTCAAGAGATGGATAGTGGAAAGGAACAACAAAATATAATGGGTCACTCTTCAAAGGAGGGAGACATGGATAAGTACTCTGCCATGGATCAACAAAACCATTGGGCTCTATCAACGACCAATTTTTTCTCCAACCCACCACTAACTAATTTAATAACATTGTAATTTGTGTGCCAGAATTCTTTATTTGACACTAAATATAAATGAAGGAATCATAGTCAGACTTAGAAGGAATCACAGAGTTTACTATAAATGAAAGTAAAGCTACGTGATAATCAAGATTAAGATTTATTAAAAAGAAGCATTTGAACTTCGAAATTATATCCAGGCCATTTTACATTTTTTGTTAAAAAGAAACAACTAACCAACTAACATGACATTATAGTAGAATGCTAAATATAATAGAATCCCAGAAAAGCAAGTTGTCTGATCAGCAAGAGCCATGGGACAGAAAAAGTCAACACCACGCAAGCAGCATTTTCTCACTTCATAAATAATTCAACCTCACGGAAATAAGACTTCAAAACCCTAGTTCTTAATTACAAAAAAATAGGACGAAACAGCACAAACAAGAGCAAATCCAGAGTTAGAAACAACACTAGCAGAGCCATCCAAAACAACCAACAATACCAATCAAATTAACACAATTAGTGGGAAGACTTACCATTTCGACGAATAATAACTTCTCAAATTTGCCGAGCAAATCTGACGAACAACAATTTCCCCACTAATCCAATCTCAATCCCCACGAATCTAGGAGAAATTAGTGAAATTAATAGAAGAAAATTGTAATAAATTAGGGAAAAAACAAAGAGTAGAATGTGAACTATGTATCCATTGGTCACACTTTGGAGATTTTGACGAAGAGGCAATGGAGGCAGCGGAGGTAGTCTCAGAAACAGCGGAGGGAGAAGGTGATACGCGGGGCCCAAGCCCAATAAATAAAGTCTCACAACCCAACCCAAGGAGAAGGGTAAAAGAGGTATTTCCACAAGGAAGGGGGTTGAGCTTAGTAAGGAAGGGAGTTGCATCATGAAGTCTTCAAAATTCAGCACAACCTTCATCTTTTGCATCTTTCCCACGTGTAAATCTAGAAGTGTATATTTTCTAGCACATGTATTTAGTGCCAAATACTGAAAATGTATTCAGCATGGTGTGGCCACGCGTTGGAAGATCTGTGCATCTTGGATATCATCATCACCTCATAGTTTACTCTGGAGGGAGCTAGGAGTTGCTATAAAACTTATTCCCCATCACTTGTATAGATACTTTTGGATGATCATAGTGTGTGTGTATGAAGGGAGGATGAATATGCATACCCCAAACCTTCACCTGCAAAACAACCAGAAAAATCCCAGGCAGATATAGACATGTCATCTATCCTAGGGTTCAATACCCAACAAATATAAAAATACTACAAATATGGAAAACAAAGGGGACAGAAAACATAAAGCTAAACCACATCAAATTCGCGCATCTAATTAAATGGCCTGACTCTCGCATGTCCCCAGCGGAGTCGCCATTTGTCGCAACCAGAATCGCGACGGGACGACGATCCAAAAAGAAAACAAGTTTAGACGATCCAAAAAGGAAACAGGTTTTGAAAAATGTTTTGGAGTCGCCACCATAGTTTATTCTGGAAAACTACGGAAAAACCATAAAATGATAAAGCACGGTCCACGAAAACCAAAGATTGGGTTCGGGAGTCGGTTACGTGTAGGGAAGGTATTAGCACCCTACAACGCCTGCCCAAAGGTCGTACCTTTAATTAAATGCGCGAATGTGGCGTGGTTTACAAAATGTTTAACTATCCCCAAAAACGATAATCTAGAGAAACAAAAAATATTTTTTAGTTTTTTGGGCCCGACAAGGATTGACCTTGCTCCTACGTATTCTCATTGAAAATGAAAAATCAGGGTTACGTAGTTCCAGATGAGAGATTGTTTGTTTGTTTGAAAATGTTTTTAGTTTTTGAAGATTTTATATTTTTTTTTGTATTTTGTAAAAAAAAGGAAAGATTTTTAGCACAAGGCCAACGGAATGGTCTCACGTGTGCTTAAACCTTTTTTAAAATAAATTTTTTATTATTTTTATAAAAGAAGGAAAAAGGTTTTTAGCACAAGACCGACAGAATGGTCGCGCATGTGCTATTAACCTTTTAAAATAAATTTTTGATTATTTTTATAAAAGAAGGAAAAAGGTTTTTAGCACAAGGCCGACAGAATGGTCGCACGTGTGCTATTAACCTTATAAAATAAATTTTTGATTATTTTTATAGAAGAAGGAAAAAGGTTTTTAGCACAAGGCCGACAGAATGGTCGCATGTGTGCTATTAACCTTTTAAACTAAATTTTGATTATTTTTATGAAAGAAGGAAAAGGATTTTTAGCACAAGGCCGACAGAATGGTCGCACATGTGCTATTAACCTTTTAAAATAAATTTTTAAGTATTTTTATAAAAAGAAGGATAAAGGTTTTTAACACAAGGCCGACAGAATGGTCGTACGTGTGCCATTAACCTTTTTAAATATATTTTTTGATAGTTTTTGAAAGAAAAAGAAAAAGGTTTTCAGTACAAGGCCGACAGAATGGTCGCACGTGTGCTAAAACCTTTTAAAATAATTTTTTATTGATTTTTTATTTTTGTAAAAGAAAAGGAAAAGATTTTTAGCACAAGGCCTAAACGAACGGTCGCACGTGTGCTTAAACCTTTTCAAAATATTTTTATTGATTTTAATTTTTATGATTTTTAAATTTTTATTTTTATTAGCAAACAATAATAAAATAAATTCTAAAGCTAAAGAAATAAAAGCAAAGACAATAAAATGAAAACAAAAAGTCCAATAAGAATGGGAAAGGAAATGTAACCAGGAAATTGATCTCTACCCTTCTGAAGCTGTCTTAAAGGTCCTCTACTGCAACACAAAATGCTTCCACAGAAAGTTGTTCATTCATCTGTGCACGTGCCTCTTTTTCCCACTCCTTTTTTCTTTATTCTCTTCCTTCTCTTTCCGAAATTGGATTTTTCTCCTTTTTTTTCTGTTCCCTTATGCTCTCTTCCTGAAATTCAATCATCTTCCTTTTTTTGTTTACAAGGTGCATATTTATATACCCACATTTGTAATATTTTTGGGATCCTGCCTTAATGGCGAATTAATTGTCAATTAGAAAAATAGGGAAATAAATGGTCTTGATTGAAGAAAAATAAATCAAATTAAAATCATATTTTTCACTTTGGGAAGAAATTGAATACAACAATCAATATATTATTTTTAATTATTTCTTGTAATCATTGCCATAATGTTGATTCGAATTATTACCAAATAAAACAAAATTTCAAAAATATTATAAAGTGATCTTTCCTGCATTAATATTAATTGCTTATGGGCATGTTGCACCATTTCTCCAAGAAAATCACGTGGAGCACCTCTCCCAGTTAATCACCATTCTTTTCTTTTCATTTTATTCACGTGCACCCCCTTTTTTTCTTTTTTCCTTCCTTCCTTTTTTTTATTTCTCTTTTTTTCTTTTTATTCTTTTTCTATTTTTTTTCTTTTTTTATCTCTTTTTTCCTCTTCTTCCTTTTTTTCTTTTTTTTTTCCGCTTTTCATGTTCTTTTTTTCTTTTCTTTTTCCTTTTTTTTTCTTCTTTTTTTTTCCTTTAAAAATTTTTTGTTTTTTTTTATTCTTTCTTCGTTTCTTTTTTTTTGTAATTACTTTTTTTTTAAATTAAACAAAATAGTAAAAAAAAATTAAGAACAACAAAATAAAGTAAATAATAAAAAAATGTAAGAAAATTAATTAAATAGGACAACAATAAAAACCAAGTCTCATTATTTAGTCACCTGGATGAAATTGGATGTTGACACTCATCACTTGTATAGATACTTTTGGATGATCATAGAAAAACTCTGCTGAAATGCTTAGTCATTTTCTCCTTCCCAAGAGTCACTTCATTGCTTGTTTCTCCCTTGCAACTTTCTTCCTCTTGTGGAAGCCTTCTGAGTTGTAACCATCTCTTCAAGCTAACCTCCGTCCCACACCACCTCTGTTAAACAATTTCCTCCACTGCAACCACACCAAAAACCTCCATCCAAATCTGGATTCTACAATGGAACGGATCTACATCTCATCTTGTACTGTTCCATTCATTTACAACGGCTGTTTCACCTCTCCATGACTCTACTCTCACAGATCTACAAGAGTACCTCAAGCCTTGATGTATCAGAAGGAGTATCCTTGGAGCCAAAAAACCACAGGCGAGGAGTGTTCTGGAGTTAGAGAAGCGAAAGGTGACGAGAAAAATGCAAGGGTTTGGAACAAGAACGAGACGGTGACGAAATGTGATGAGATTAGAGATGAGAGAGAAATGTGAAAAATTAGATAGGAAGAGATATTATATCTGGTTTCTAAAACTACGTTATAATATCTTTGCACTTATTTACAAGTTTGACACCGCATTTTATATTATAACTAATATACAAAACTACGTTATAATATGTCTTAACCTTTTTACAAGTTTGCCACCGCATTTCATATTATAACTGATTTACAAAACTACGTTATAATATGTCTCTATTATGACGGATAATTTTTGTACGTTATAATATAGGTCGTTATAAAAACTCATTTTTCCACTAGTGGTCATATAGATCTTTCTTCCTATTATAAAAACACATGAAAAACAAAGCATTTCAAATAGAAACACAAATTCTATTGATCAAATAAATGGAAACAATAATAATGAATCCCTGACTAATGTCATATACATCTTTCTTCGTATTATAAAAACACATGAAAAACAAAGTATTTCAAATAGAAACACAAATTTGGAAGAGAACAAACCCAGGCTACTAGCAAGCAGAATGCAATAGTCGCCAATTAATAGAGCTCATTTGTCTACACAAACAAGGTTATCAATTATCATTGAACCACTAAGATGGTCAAACAGAAGAGTATAGCTAACAAGGAAAAATATCAATACACAGTTCATCAGAACCAAGAGCATGGAAAACAGTTATATGTTTAACTTAGTGATTTTCAGAGTCTCATTCATTTATAGGACCCAGAGAGGCTCAGATGTATAAAAATTAACCATGATTAGTAGAGAGGCTGTTTTTGAGACCATAAAATTTCACCACCAGGGTCATCATCTTGCGATCTTATAATAGCACTAAGGCTCACTTTCTAGGAAATGAAATTTAATACAAAAAGGTACCAACTTCATATGAAAATATTTTAGTTTACTGCCCTGACACATTGATCGAAATGCAAAGAAAAGACAGCAGTCAGTGAATCAACTTAAGACTTAAGGTCATGGGGTGCCTTCTTTTGACTGACATTTAATTCAAAATCATCAGCAAAAGGATGACTATCACTTCCATTCAAATAACCATTGCTTATTCTCTCAGGACTGTCAGGAGAAGCTCGATATGTTTCAAAGAGGAATCTACATCTTGATTATGAGGATTCACTTTGATTGAGTTCCAAACTAGGAATTTTAATGCTTAAAAGCACACTTTCCAAACCTAACGGTGGTCTTTCCAGAAATTCTTCAAGTGTCAGCCACTCAAATTGTGTGTCAGTCATAATGTGAACCATTGCATCAACAACAAGAAGTACTACAGTAATATCCGAGGGAAAACTTGATCTAGAAGCACCCCAAGATCAAAACAACCTTGTCCACCGATTGCATGATGAACAAAACGGTGCACAAATTCGCTAGGCTTTGCAACGGCGTCAACAGGTACCAGGTGCAAACGTTGACCCATACAGCGCAAATGACGGCGAGCATGCCTAGGACGTCGCTGGGATCGATGCGCCTGAAACACAACCCCTTGAAATATGCAATGAGCTCGAACCCCAAAAGCACAATCACCACCACGAAGAAGACGTGGATCGCGCGGTAGAGCTGCGACGAGTTGCCCCGCAGCGATGCTGAGTCCACGATTCGACGATGCGCGGTGAGCGCGAGGTAGAAGACGCCGCCGTAGAGCCAACCAAGCGAGGCAGCGAGCTGCTGGCAGGGTGTTGGGGTTGGTGGCAGTGGTAGTATGGGTGTGGGGTTTGTTGGGGCCACAGTTGTGATTGTTCAGAAGAAAAAGCGAATAGTCTAATTGTTTTCAGGGGTAGGGGCCTAACCCGACCCTGATTCATTACAGCCCCATCAAACGGGGGCTTGTGGGGCTGGGGGCTTTAGAAAAGCCCCCTTAAATGTGGGTCAAGAAAAATGGGCCAAATATGGAAAAGGCCAGGGTCAGCCTCAGGGCTTAAAACTAAACTGACAACTCTAGTATTGGATTATGTGAGAATGAAATTGATGATGTACTAACCTCTAATTATATTTCTGTGAATGTTATTTGGATGATTTAATGCAGGAATGTCTACCTCAAGAAGAGTGAAAACTATGGGCAACAAAAGGAAGGAGCCTAAGAGACCTAAGAGATTCTATTCTTCTAGGTTCCTCTCACGGAAGCATGAAGAGCATTATGCTACTATCCAGGAGAGGTGTTTGCTAATGGAGAGGAAGGCCATGTACATCCCTTATTTAGCTCCAGAATTTGGTCTGGAGATTGAGAAGCGAGGCTGGGAGAGATTTACTACATATCCAGCACCAGCCAGTATTGAGTTGGTGAATGAGTTTTATGCCAATGCCTTACCCAGGGGAGGAATATCAGCTGGGAGATACATGAGTTATGTGAGGGGACATTTGATCAGCTATGACCCCGAGACTATTAACACCTTCTTAGGGACTGAGTGGCAAGGAGAACAGTGCAGGTATGCTGCTATACTAGGGGAGGTCAAGGATTATGAAGATATTGAGAGAGTGATGTGCATTCCTGGGAGGCATTTTCAGAGAAGCCCTAATGGAGCACCAGTTAACATCCTTAGGGAAAATTTGGCTCCCCTAGCCAAGTATTGGATGGCATTTACTCATGCTAACATCCAGCCATGCTCTCATGTTTCTGACATCACACTGCAGCGGATTCTGGTCATCTATTGTATGCTGAGGTAGATGGATGTGAACGTTGGTAAGATTATTACCAGCGAAGTTCTGAGCTGCGCTAACACTATGAGCAGCAAGACACCACTGGGAGATTCGTCCCTAATTACCTACTTGTGCTAGCAGGCGGGAGTGGACACTGCAGCTCCACCCTTTGAGAGGCCGAGGAGGGCTATTGATGCCTCCTATTATCGTCAGTACTGTGGAGGTGATAAACCAACCAGGAGGGCAGCACAGTAGGAGGATGAGCCTACAGCTGCACCAGCACAGCAGCCTGAGCCTTTACAGATGAGGGACGTGTATATGTTCATGATGGAGGCAAAGATGGAGTCTCTTCGCAGAGGGCAGGTGGCCACTGCCGAGATGATTGTAGGATTATATGATCAGCCACCAGTGCGCAGGTGGACTATGGACGAGTTCCATAGTGTGATAGCTTCGCCTTAAGAGTAGGCACAGGGCAGTGGGTCTAGAGCAGCTGGAGCCTCAGGTGGACAAGATGATGATCAGGAGGATGAGGACTTTGAGGATGCCCAGGATGAGGATGAGTATGACTCAGATGAGGATTTGTGTTGAGGGCATCTACTGATGGATGCCAGCATTTGGACAGGGATTTTTCTTTTTCTTTTTCATTTAGTCTTGTGTCTATGCTTGGCTTGTACATTGATTCTGATGATGGTTCAATTTTATTGCATGATGAGTTATTTACTACTGATGATTGATTGTGGATGAGGATTAAGAATGTGTTAATGTTGATATCCAGGTTAATGTTTCACTAATTTTGTGAACAGATGAGTAAGTGATTATGATTGTGATTGTGATGACTAAGCAGGATTCATGAATGAGAACTGAGAAAGCATGTTGTGTGAGGTATTGAGCTTCTGATTTTTTATTGATGTGTGCACTGTTCACAGGGAATCATGAATGATATTGACTTAATCTTAATAATTGATTGAATTGCATGTTTATGTCATATGATCAAGGTCATGCTTGGAAACCCTTACTTAGCCAAATTTTCACCCAAAGTGTTTAAAATGATATACCCTTTTTGAACCTTGGCCTTAAGCAATATGAAAACCCTTATTTGAATTGAATTACCTTGAGTTGGGTTGAGAATAATTGTATGTGTTGAAAAGGTTCAAGTTTGGGGTTGTATGGGGAAAGTGAGAGGCAAAAGAAAAAGAAAAACATTGAGTTCAAAAGTTAAAAAAAAAAATGCATGAGAAAGATAAAGAAAAGAAGAAAAGAGAAAAAGCATGCAAAGTGAACTTAATGCAAAAAGGAAAAAGGGAAGAAGTTAGGAATGAGTGAGATTGGTTAAAAAGAGAGTGTGCTTGAACTTTGAATAATAATTTAAACTCTCTCAACTCAAGGATTTTGTATTTCAGAAAAACCATTTTTTCTTGTTAGCCTAGCCTCATTACAAGCCTTGGAAAAAGTCCTTGTGATGACATTTGCATGTGAAGATTTTGATTGTTTTGGATGAATGGCAATATTGTTTTATGTGACATGTGAATAGTAGAGAGTAGAGGGACCTCCTAAACACTTGAGTGATTGAGTGAAACACTTGCTTGGTGAGAATTGTTAAATCCATGTTTACATCTATGCTTAGTTGATTGATCATTCATGAACAAAACATTTGTTGGGAAAAGATTGATTATGTGAGCTAAATTGGATTGAAAGCATGTATGCATTTTTATAGGATTCCAATGAAATTTGGATTGTATAATAACTTGTTGGGAGAAAAAGGAATTTTGAAAAGTGTGAATTATTTGATGAAGAAGTAGAAAGCCAAGTTTTGTCTTGTTTGCTTGAGGACAAGCAAAGTTCTAAGTTTGGGATTGTGATAACGGTCTAAAAACCATTATTTTCATACTTAAATTTGATATTAAAACACACGCTTTATGGCTTAGAATGAGCTTAAAATCAAGTAAAACACTTAGTTATGTCTTGTGAGAATCAAAAGTTGGTTTTAGAGATATTATGCTTGTTTTTACATTGTTTTTCAGGGTTTTAAGGTGAAATGAAGATGGAAGTGAAGTAAGGTGGACTAAGACCCATGAAAGAAGGAGAAAAATGATGAAAAGAAGGGACAAGTGAACCGCTGAGCGTTCAGAATGATTAGAGGGAAACCGCTCAGCGTCAAAACTGACCGCTGAGCGGTCAAAGCGGCTAGAGGGAAACCGCTGAGCGGTGAACTTAGGCGCCTGGGCGGTTGTTTGTTTTTATTAGCTAGAATCAAAACACATTCTTTTGGCAGAGAGAAACGTCCAAAGCTATTCCACACACCTTGGAGGAGGTTCCTTGGATGCTTGGGCTTCAATCTACCAAGTTTAGGGTTATTTCTTCCTTTCTTTCATTATATTTCATCTAGATTCACCATGATAACGGTGAACTAAACCCTAGGTTGTTGGGGAACAATGTAATCTTTTGAAACTCTCATAATTCCAAATTCTTATTTATTTTATATGTTTGCATATGCTTGATTTATCAATTGTTGGGTTTTTCACCTTTGCTTAATGCTTTTATCGTTTAACTCATTCGGTAAATGTTGTTTGTCTTTATTGATACGGGGACATACAGTAATGTCATGAATTGGTGTTGAATTCCTTGATTATGTTAATACCGCCTAGGGATAAGGGTAGGACGACCAATTGTATTTTGCTTCCGTTTATCATGCATTATTAATTGCTAGGGGAGGCTAGGGATAGCAAGTCGGTAATTAGTAATAGGCTTTTTTCACCAAGGGATTGGGTTAAGGGTAGACTAAGAAAGTTTGTATGACAATAAGCTAATTAAATAAGAAGAGTAGATATATGAGGATGGATAAGATGAAATTGTAAACCCCAACAACTCCATTCATCCATAGTTTCTTTAGCCACTTGAATCATTGCATTTGCATGTTTACTTTTGTTCTTTGCATACACACTTCAACTTAATTCTTTTCTCAAGTCTTACGCGATTTGTTTACATGAAAAGTAAGGCCTAAGAGTCCTTTGGGAAATGATACTTGGACTTACCCATTTTATATTACTTCATAATGATCTGGTACACTTTCCAGGGACTTAACAGAGACACACCCAAAAATTCTAGGTTGAAGGTTATTTGTATGGATTATATGTGGGTAAAGCGAGTTTAAGACTTCCATGGGGCTTTTTGAGGATAAAACAGTAGAAGGTAATCTATTAATCAAGTAAGTGGCAGTGAGAATAGCTTCCCCCAAAAATCTTTTTGGAACATTATTTTGAAAAAGAAGTGCTCCAGTTTGATCTAATAAGTGCCCATTTTTCCTTTATGCAATCCCATTTTGTTGGAGTGTATTTACACATGAGGATTCATGGATTATTCCTTCCTTTTGACAAAAAGAATATAGGTTATTATTGAAGTAATCTTTGTCATTATCAGACCTGATTATTTTTATATTAACCCCAAATTGATTTTTAATCATTGAAACAAACTGGAGAAAAACAGAGTTAACCTCATATTTGTGTTTAAGAAGGAAAAGCCATGTTCCCCTTGTACAATCATCTATAAAGGTTATAAACCATTTAGCCCCGGAAGTACTAGGAATATTAGAGGGACCCCACACATTCGTATGAACAAGATAAAATGGAGAATTGCTTACTTTATTGTTGATAGGAAAAGATACACGCTTGTGTTTGGCAAGCTCAGACACCTCACAATGAAGATCTTCTACATTTAAATTTTTAAACAAGGAAGGGAATATTAACTTTACGACCCGAAATGAAGGATGTCCCAAACGACAATGAAAAAATTGGATTTTTTCTTTGTTGGTCATGGAGGATTTAGATATTAGAGAATGACTCTCAATGGGCAGACTCAAATCTTCCATGTAGTAAAGGCCATTCCATTCTCTAGCATGTCCAATCGTCCTCCCTGACTTCTTGTCCTGCAATATACAAGAGTTACTATGAAAAACTACATTACATAAGAGGTCCTTGGTAAGGTTTTTTATAGATATTAGACTTATGGATAACTTAGGGACATGAAGAACATTTTTTAGTATTATGTTTGGGGTTATTTGGACATCTCCTTGTCTAGTTGCAGTAATGAGAGTCCCATCAGCTGTAGAAATTTTCTTGCTGCTAGGACATGGGGAATATGTAGAGAAGTGTTTAGGGAATGGTGTCATATGGTCTATGGCTCCAGAGTCTAATATCCAATAATGGGCAAATGGGGTATTTGAGACATTAAATCCACAAGAAAATGGAAACTTATCACAGTATGTTAATGAACATGTACCTGTGGGTTTTTCCAATTTACTAAGAAAGGACCTTACTCTTTCTAACTCCTCATGATTGAGTTGTACAGATCCTTCTTGACTTTCAGGACCAGTAGCAACATAAGATTTCCCCCCTCTCCTTGGAAGGCCTCCTTTGTGTCCCCAATCTTTACTTTGAGGTTTTCCATGTAACTTCCAGCATTTATCCCTTGTGTGGCGTGGCTTGTTGCAATAGGTGCACCAAACTCCATCATTTTTCTTCTCTGTTCTTGGAAGAGGACCTACTTTTTTTTGTTCTGCAACCATGATTGTTCCTCTAACAAGCATAGCTGAATTATCCACAATTGGGATCTCTAGCATTAGACTCCTTCTGCTTTCTTCACTCCGAATAATTGCCATTACTTCATTGAGTCCAGGAACCTTCTCCTTGCCTGATATTTGGATTCTGACTTGATCATATTCTTGGTTTAGGCCTACCAAGAAATCATACACCCGATCTTGTTCAATGTATTCTCTTAGAATTGTTGAATCCTCAGAACACTTGGCCTTTATGACCCTATAATGATCTAACTCCATCCATAAAGATTTAAGTTGATTAGCATATTCGGTGACAGTTTTAATGCCCTGTTTGGCTGCCATTGTTTTTACTTTCACCTCATAAATCTGGGTAGCACCCTTTGCCTTAGAGTAGGTTTGCTCTATTGCAATCCATATAACCTTTGCAGAAGTGAGGAACATGCATGTATGGCTAATTTCCAAAACCGCTGAGTTCCATAGCCATGCCATGATCATGGATTCTTCTTCATCCCATGAATTGAATCTGGCATCTTCTTCCACAGGGGCATCATCAGTGAGATGACCGACCTTTCCTTTTCCTTTTAGAATGGTCTTAATGAGTTGAGACTATTTAAGATAATTTTTCCCATTCAATCTATAAGCAGAATGAACATTCTGTAATTCTGTACTCTGGAACTTGTCTACATTTTCCATTTCAGCCATTACAAAAATGTGCAATTAAGGCACAAAAAAACGAAGACTGATGATGTGCAGGAATGAAGGCTACGATGAAACTCATGGATTAGGCAGCAATGAAGGTTGGGATGCAACTCTAGGGTTGGACAACAATGAAGGCTGTGGTGGAACTCTAGGGTTAGGCAACAATGAAGGCTGCAATCAAAACACACGGTCAGAGGCTCCCAAGGATCGGGAGCTCTGATACTTGAATTCAGGAGAGAGAATATATTATTTTCTATCATTTATCTCCTTACATGGATTATATATATATATATATATATATATATATATATATATATATATATATATATATGAGTGACCAGCCTATTCTACGGAACAAAACCCTAAAATTGTGGTATTATTATTCTAGTAATAATAGCAAAACATAAGGAATATAACAAATTAAATACATGGAAATAATATTTAAAGTTTCCTAAAATATACTTTGACACTTAGTAGTAGTATACTTAGTAGTTGTGACAAAATATTTATAGTTTTTCAAGAGTTGTTCAATTGTTTCAGTGACTCCTGTATCATAACAACCTAGTTGAGGATGTCATAATCAGTGTATGTTTTTACTTACTCGTCTAGGATGTCATTTACAATAAGAATAAAATTATCAGGAAATAAAAATATTATAAAACTCATCATAAAACACTAATTTTGAATTAATAAAATAAACAAGTACATTTAAATTTAAAATAAGTTATTGAAGATAGATTTAGGGATCCGTGTATTTGAAAACCTACACTACATCAAATGTAATGCTTACTTTTAAAATAAAATTTTGTTTTTAAATTTAGAAAAGAAATAATATAATCATATTTTAAAATATGATTTTTATAATTTGATTTGATAGTTCTCTTATTAAAGTGATGGAGAAGTTAAATTTAATCATTGTTTTAAATTTACTCATTTCTATAATTTAAAAATCCTACTTGTTTGAAAAGTAAAATTTAAATTTTTTTATTTAAATTTTAAGTTGAAAATAGTATTAAAAGAGTTACACTAAAATTTTATTACAATTAAAACTCTTAAAAATATTATTCTTTTACAATAATTCAATCATTTAACTAAAACTCTTGATAACACTTTCTATTTTATAAAACTATATATGATCATTAATACATTAGTGTGAAACTACATTAATAAAGTAATAATATTAATTAGGATTAAATAATCTTTTAGTCTCTATACTATTAAGTAATTTTGGTTTTAGTACCTTTTTTAAAGTAAGGTACATTTTAGTCATCCTTCTCAAATAAATTTTGATTTTAGTCTTCAAAACTAACACCGTTAAAAACCAGCTCATGTGGATAACGGTCATGTGGATAACGATAGACTGACACAAATTTTTTTTCTTACACTAAGGTTTCACCTTTTCTCCCTCTCTCTCCCTCGTCTCTTCCTTCCATCTTCCACCCAACTTCCCCACCCTCTCTCAACCCAATCTCCCCACCCAACATCGCTATTTTGTCCACGTTGGTATTTTGTAATGCAACGGTCAAGAGCTTCTTCAACTCCCATTTTGTATTATTGAAACTCTCAACACTTTCATTCACCAATGGCCAACAAAGATTCTCCCATGGAAATGTACGAAATCTCTACGGAATCCGAAGGGTCCGACTCGGATTCTGACTGGGAGGACTCGTGAGAAGATCCTGATTACTGACAAGCTCGAAGAAAGTCATATCAAATTCTCAAACCTCTCACTTAAGAACAAGGAAAAAGCATGGTAAAATCGTGAACCGATTCCACTCCATTGTTTAAAATTGAACTTTTAGACTCTGTTCATTTGCGTGGATGGTCCTGTTCACGCAGATATGCAAAGATGGATTCGCAAAGAATAGGACGTTCATTTGCGCAAGTCTTACCATTTATATTACTTGTACGATTTGGTACACTTGCCAATTTGTCAACAAACAGTAGCAACAACAGCAACAACAACAACAACAACATCAACAGCAACAACAACAACAACAACAACAACAACAACAGCAACAACAACAACAACAACAACAACAACAACATCAACAACAACATCAACAGCAACAACAACAACAGCAACAACAACAGCAACAACAACAATAACAACAACAACAACATGATGGAAGCATCCTTGCAATTCAATCACGAACACTTCCAAAACCAGAGAAAACAGTGGATAAATGGATGAAGATGAGGTACGGTAAGTGTTTGATGGATGTCTTAATGAAGGTGTGTAGGTGAATCAATGAATCTCAAGCTCCGAAAGCCTTCCAAAAGGGAAGGAAGCTAGAGGAGAATGTGCAGAATAGGCACAAAGTGTTTGAACTCTGAAAAGAATATCTGGAGAAATCTCAACAGCATTTCATTATTAATTCAAAGTTGCATTTACAATGGTATGAGTCTCCCTTTTATAGATGAGGAGAGGACTCCAAAACGTGCCTAGCAAGCTACTAAAGGTATAAAAGAGGCGTGCTGGGGAAGCTACACAGCTTGGGAAGCTTGGGGTGCAAGCTACAGTTGCCAGCTCAGCAACTCGATGAAGAAGATGTATCTGATGTTGCTAGCGCTGGGCAGCATGAAGAGGGCGCTAAGCGCCAGCGGTGTTCTTTTCAACTTTGTTTTCCTTTGTCCTTTGCTTACGTGGCAGCTTCCTTCAGTTGCATAGACTGGGTTCCTCTTCTTTATTAATGTCCTACAAAAGTAAGGTAAAGTCATTTTACAAAGAAAAAGAGGATTTAGTAATTAATACTCCATAAGAGTAAAGTAGTGAGTGATCCCTCTTCCTCTTGGATTCTCTTGGACATGGCTCTTGTTAAAGGTCCTATGTTGATCTTGGATGGTCCTCCATCAGTCCCTCCCTCTTG
>NC_028351.1:23111733-23115442 GCF_000741045.1 Vigna radiata var. radiata | reverse complement strand
TCACCCAAGTTTCTAGATAGAAGTCTGTCAAAACCTTTTGAATGCAAGGATGTTATGCTCCTAGAAACCAAATGAAGGTTTAACTAAATGAAACGCGCTCCTAAGTATCACGGAGACTTAAAACATAAAAGTCAATCAAGCAAAGTAAAGTAAATGAATGGAAATGGAAGACAATGATAAACGGCCCTGTGTGAAAGTGCAAGTGACACTTGGAGCCCCTTGACACACTTTCACTCTAAGAGGTGGGAACTAACTATTACAATGTTGCTTAGTTTACTTGGAATTGCTTGAAAAGCATTTTCCCAAGTTACTTTAAGGTTGAAAAATGTAAAGCAAATTAAACTTCAAAAGGTTCCGTGATACAAAGCCATAAAAGTGATAAAATGAGCTATAGTATGTATACAAGGATAGGCTACAAAATCTTGATGTAGTTTAGCTCCAAAAGTGTTTGGAAATTCTGGTGTGAAAGGTAGAGAAATGCTGCTGAAAACTGCACAAGAATGCAGTTTGGAGAACAACCTTTGTGTCCAATTCGACAAACTCTCCACTCCCTAAGATGCTACCCTCTTGTAGGAAGCTTGTGGAACTTGGATCACCTTAAAATCAAGTCACACACCACTGCCAAACACACCAAACCGTGAGAGAATGGTCAGCTGCTGCACCAGAATTTAATTAGCTAAAAACCATATTGCTAGCATAGTATGGAAGGCAAAAATGGTGAATTCAAGTGAGATACAACTGAAATAAAAGGTAGCACACAAAAGGAGCCTAGGAAAGGAACTAGAACAGATTATAAAAGCAAGAAATGACTCAAAAATAATGAGGAAAATCTATGCAATGCAAACTGTTTGATAAAAGGCATAAGTGTTTGACAAAATGTCTTTATGAACAACAGATTTATGTGTTTCTCTGAATTGTGCCTGCTAAAACTGGATTGCAGGGATTTGATTGCTTTTTCTGTATGCTTTTAGATGTGGGTGAACATTGGAAATGATTTAGAAGGTAAATCCCAGCTTTTGCCAATCCAATTTTGCATAACCAAAATTCTGATATGGTTACAGCTAGGAAGTTGTACTGCAGCAGTGAAAATGACTGAAAAATGAGAAACAGCAGTGGTGAATTTGAATGGTAGCGAGGTAAATGGTTCAATGACACTTCAAGCAACTTTATATCATCATAATAGATGTGTACAAACACATAGGTAGCAAAGAAATGAACTGCAGCACAATATGACAAGTGTACTTCCTAAAAATGAGTGAAATTTGGTGATGCAGCAAGTCAATATTAATTTGGCTCAATATTTACCATTTGAATAGTAACAAACCAATTTGAATTCACCAAAAATGACTCCAAAAGCAATGAAAGTGATCCAAAACAGTAAGGATCTCAACATGAGGTATACACTTGCATATTTCAAGCAAAAATGATGGGTGAATATGTGAATTGATGTTGTGGCTGAGAAAAGATCAAATAGACCATGCAAACAAGTTCTAAATGGTCAATGAAGTATGTTCAAACAGTTGTTATGCACAGAAACGGACACAAACTCCAAATCACCTATTGAGTTGCCAATTATGCAGTAAAAAGTAAAAATTCTGCATCAAAATTTGAAAAATGGCATAGAATCAAAGCTGGCTGGATGAAAAATTAATCAAGATTGCTCCTATACACTAGATCTAGCTGGAATATATGAGCTAGGAAAAATTAAAGTGACCTAAAAGACTCAGGCAAAGACATAGGCACGGTGCAAAAACCAAAAAAAATTTGGGAAAACCCGTGACAGATGTTGTCTCGGTAAAACAGAAAATTCTACAACTCAAACACACTTTTTCAGATGCAATGGTAAATACTGATTTCCAGCAATTGAAACATGATTAATATCATCAATTAAACTTGTTAACCACTGTAGAATTAATGAAATTGAACTGAATCAGTTATGCAGTAGAGGAAACCGAGACAGCTTTGATGCAGATTTGGAAAAACAGAATTTGGATGAACTCAACAACTCAATTTGTAATTCTGTGATGCTTGTGACTTGAAATCATTGTAGAAACATCTAAGATCATTAAGCAAACGTGCTCGAAGCTTTAAACAACAAAATTGTGGACGAACTCAGATATCACAATTTCAAACCAGAAATCACGGTGTTATGCAGAGACAGTCTCGGTCAATGCTCAAAAGTGTTTTGAACAAAGCTAGGCAATGCCTCATGGCTTTGTATGATCAAAATTGAGCTAGGAAATGCATTCACATACAACAAAACGAAAAAAAAAAATGCACAGCTGAATGAATCAAATACACATGACAGATTCAAAATGGCAAAGTGTGTTGCACATGACAGTGACAATACGAAACTAAAAATGAAACTAGAATTGGACGAAGATTCACGAAGATGCACCGTTTAAAATGAAGAAACCACCTATAGAACAGTGAAATGGATTAAACATTCACAGGACAGTGGAATAACCCGAAGCAAAGATTGAAAAAAAAATTGAACGCATGGAACAGTACATGACCGAGAAATAGAGGAAATGGAAACGAGACACTTAGCTCTTGAAGCATGACTGGAACGGTTGGCTCTTGATGCCAAATGATGGAAGCATCCTTGTAATTCAATCACGAACACTTCCAAAACCAGAGAAAATAGCGGATAGATGGATGAAGATGAGGCAAGTAAGTGTTTGATGGATGTCTCAATGAAGGTGTGTAGGTGAATCAATGAATCTCAAGCTTCGAAAGCCTTCCAAAAGGGAAGGAAGCTAGAGGAGAATGTGCAGAATAGGCACAAAGTGTTTGACCTCTGAAAAGAATATGTGGAGAAATCTCAACAGCATCTCATTATCAATTAAAAGTTGTATTTACAATGGTATGAGTCTCCCTCTTATAGATGAAGAGAGGACTCCAAAACGTGCCTAGCAAGCTACTAAAGGTGTAAAAGAGGCGTGCTGGGGAAGCTACACAGCTTGGGAAGCTTGGGGTGCAAGCTACAGTTGCCAGCTCAACAACTCGATGAAGAAGATGAATCTGATGTTACTAGCGCTGGGCGGCATGAAGAGGGCACTTAGCGCCAGCGGTGTTCTTTTCAACTTTGTTTTCCTTTGTCCTTTGCTTACGTGGCAGCTTCCTTGAGTTGCATAGACTTGGTTACTCTTCTTTATTAATGTCCTACAAAAGTAAGGTAAAGTCATTTTACAAAGAAAAAGAGGATTAAGTAATTAATACTCCATAAGAGTAAAGTAGTGAGTGCTCCCTCTTCCTCTTGGATTCTCTTGGACATGGCTCTTGTTAAAGGTCCTATGTTGATCTTGGATGGTCTTCCATCAGTCCCTCCCTCTCGAAAAAGATTTGTCCTCAGATCTTGGACATCCTGTTGGGCATCTCCTGTGAAAGGAATTAAGTCACAAATGTTAAAAGTAGGACTGACGCCATAACTTTCAGGAAGGTCTAATTGATATGCATTATCATTGATCTTTTTGATAACTTTGAAAGGACCATCACCTCTAGGGCTTAATTTGGATTTACGTTGACAAGGAAATCTATGCTTTCTCAAGTGAAGCCAAACTAAGTCTCCCTCTTTAAAGATTACTTGTTTTCTCCCTTTGTTGTTGTATTCAAACAACAACAACAACAACAACAACAACAACAACAACAACAACAACAACAACAACAACAACAACAACAACAACAACAACAACAACAACAACAACAA
>NC_028351.1:23106211-23110713 GCF_000741045.1 Vigna radiata var. radiata | reverse complement strand
AACAACAACAACAACAACAACAACAACAACAACAACAACAACAACAACAACAACAACAACAACAACAACAACAACAACAACAACAACAACAACAAGTCCTTAAGGTCAATGACTCTATACGCCTCAGGAAATTTTGTTCGTGATTTTGTCAGTTTTTTACAACACTCTTTTCAAATATTTCTTTTAAACCCTTTGTGTTCTTATGTAGAAGTTGGAATGGAACTAATCATCATGCATGTTTTTTTTGCACTGTTTACGTTTTTCTATTGAACACTTTTATCTGTCATTTGTTTTGGCTGGCAGAGGGATTGTTGGAGAAATTGAAAGTGTTGGAGAAATTGAAAGTGGAAGAATGCAAGTTGTATTTGAGGAAGAATGGTCTGAGACTAATTGGAAACACTTATAGAACGCATAAGGGAGCACTTGGAGTAATTGACGTTTTCTGTGAAATACTTCAACTAGCAGTTTTTCACAAAAAGAAAAGAAAAAAAGTTGTATGATTTCTCTAATTCTCTCTGATTTTCAGGATTTTAAATGGAGGGGAGAAGAAGTATGCGTCTTCTAGCTTTGTGTTCAATTGAAGCAAACTTTACCCATCAAAACCTAACAAACCAATATTTTGATTCTTAGTAATTAAAATAGTAGTAAATAAAATTTTAGAACATTAAAAATTAAAATAAATTATTAGTTTATTGATTTTTAGTCTTTAATGTACACATAAAAGTTCAAATATGTGCATCAGAACACATAATTAAATAAAGTAATACATTAGTGTCAAACTACATTAATAAAGTAATAATATTAATTAAATAGTACATAAATAGTAATAAATTATTAGTTTATTGATTCTTAGTCTTTACTGTATACATAAAAGTTCAAATATGTGCATCAGAACACATAATTAAATAAGAACATTGTCTATTTTAACAAATTAGCATCTAATGAAAATAAAATGCATTATAATATAAAACTTCTAAATGAATATAATTGATTAAATTAAATGTTTAAAAGAATATAAATTTATATTTATATTTTTTATTGGATTTTGAAAAGGAATAAAAATAAACCAAAAGCTATCAACATAAATATATGAAATAATTCAAGCCAAAATAATTCAGGTTTATATTTCTATAGAAGTCTAATTTAAAATATGTTTTAGACAAATAATGTTATTATCATCATGTTCAGATTGTAATAATGTATTAAAATTATATTTTCATTTCTTTTCAAATTTACTAAATATTTTGACTAAAAGCCGTATGGTTGAGGTTGTATAAAGTATTTCATATAAAAATACCAGACTACATACCATACATTTTGAATTAGGATTCAAAAGCAAATAAATCTTATGAACATATATAATAAAACATTATTGAAAAACAATATTTTCTTTTTCTTTAACAAATTACAAATGTTACTAATTGGTTTTCGAAATTTCATAATTTTTTTTCCTTTTTTAAAAATTCCTTTTCACGTAGAAGTCATCTTTTATTACAGATATTAGAAACAATAAAAACATAGGAGGGATACTATAAAAAATACAAATCCATAAACAATACAAATTTTGTTAAAAACTATAGTACTACTATAGATATAAGAAACAATAAAAATTTAAGCACTCTGTCAACTGAAATTGTTACAAATGTGAAAAACATATTTGTTATAATAGTTAAAAAATGTTATTTTTACAAATCTATATCATTACATGTCTGATAAACAATACTAGAAAACACTACTTTTACAAATTTGTACTATTCGATAAACAATATAGATCTGATAATCACTTTATTATAAATTTACCATATTGTTATAGATAGGAAAAATATTACACTCTTCTTATAAATTAAAAAAAAAAAACTACTATGAACAAAGGAATCACTATATCATTGGACATCTAAAAGAAATATTGACGGATACAAATATAAAAAGAGTATCTTTAACTCACGAAAAATCAATTTATTTAAATTATAACACAAAACCTAATATTTTGGCATAAAATTATAGATGTATATTATGTGATGCATACAGAAATCAAGCAAAATAAGTATAGAAAACATACTTAGTGATGTGGAACGGCATAATCAGATCAAAATTTTCCATTGGACTTCCGAATGAAAATGGTGGAGGAGCATGAACTTGAGATATGGCGAGAAATTGTAGAGTTAGAGTATTTGAAAGAAACGAAAGATTTGAGAAAAGAGGGAGTCGAATAAAAGGGACCATGCGTCACTCTTGCTTTCCCAATGAAGTAGAATGACTAGAATTGCTCCTCCCAATGAGATAGATTGCCTGGAGACTCACAGAATCAAGCACAATATTTGTTAGGTTTAAATCTTTTTTGGTCCCTAAGTTAAGTTCTGATGTTCAGTTTAGTCTCCGCTTTTAAAAATGTCAACCTTTAGTCCCTATGATATGAAAAATGTATCAAATCAATCCTATCCGATAACAAATCACAAGTTTTTCATTAAGTGATTTGTTGTTCATAACACCTCCCGTTAACAAATCACAAAATATTGGATACCTAGGTATGAAAACTTATGATTTGTTGTTCATTAAGTACTGTCATGAAAACTGATTTGATTCATTTTTCATATCATAAGAACTAGACATTTTTAAAAGCAAAAACTAAAGTGAACATCAGAACTTAACTTAGGGAAAAAAAGGATTTAAACCATAATAATGTTGAGAGTGTTTCTCCCTGCACCTCCTTCATCTCGTCCTGCACCTCACCAAAGCTTTTTATTTCCTATTGTACCCTTATCCCTCTAAGGCTCTTCCTATTTTGTTTTTTTATAAAAAGTTGGAAACCTGCCGCAACTCACACTTCTACAAGAACCCTACATCCATTTTTTGATTGTTTCCCTTTCCCGTCTGCTCTGCTCTCCTCCGGTGGTGGTAAGACAAATTTTTTAAAGTGCACTTTGTTGTGGAGTGATGTTAGCGTTGTTTGTGGTACCACTTCTTTGCG
This sequence comes from Vigna radiata var. radiata, assembly GCF_000741045.1. NCBI lineage: Eukaryota > Viridiplantae > Streptophyta > Magnoliopsida > Fabales > Fabaceae > Vigna > Vigna radiata. The sequence continues at coordinate 23,107,745 of NC_028351.1, read as the reverse complement.
ATTTTTCTGGCGTGTCGTAGATCTATTTCTTGATCTGTGTGGTTGCATATTGTTGAAATGGGATCGGTTTAGTGTGCGTATTGAAATAGTGGGAGGTGTGTGGGAAAGGATTGGCGGGAGTTGTGCGAATGGGGAGCGGGTGTCGCAGATCGAACTGCAAATGGTGTTGCGGTTAAGCTCTGCCGCTGTTTAAACGGCGTATGGGTTTCGGGGGGTGTAATGTCAAACTGCAACTGGCTTTGTGGTTAACGCCTGCCGCAGCTGGATCTGCGTTTAGTAGTCACCGCATATCGAAATGCGGTTTAGGTGCTGCCGCATCTTAATCTGCGGTTAGAAATCCTTATTGACCGCATATTGAAATGTGGTTTGTAACGGTTTGTACAAATAGAAAAAAGATGAATTAAAAAAAAAAAAGGTGAAACCCATGATAAAGAAAGAAAAGTAAGAAAAGAAAAATCATTATGCATGATGAAGAGGATAAGAAAGACCATGGAAAGAGATAGAGAAACAAAACAAACGGCATGGAGAAGAAGAAAGATTCAATCAATCAACGTCAACTTTGAATAATGAATTTAATATAAAGTCCAACTATTTGAACCAGTAATAGTGTACAATATTAATATTAATTAAATATGATATTATTGAAGTGGGAAAAACATACAAATGGATTAAAAAATTATTAATCGTAGAACAGCGGCAACCGCAAGACCAAATGCGGTTAAACGAAAATGAATTGCGGTTTGATCTTGTCGCAACTCGAAATGCGGTGACAATAACCGCTACACGAAATGCGGTTACAAATAATGAATTGGTAATAAGTGAACAAATGATTCAAAGAGTATAAGAAGAACGAAGGGGGTGCATCTCTCAGGTTTAAGGGTTATTGGTAATTAGGGGTGTAATGATTAATACTACTTTGATTTTTATTAAACTAGGGATAAAAATGTAATTTTGGAAGTGCAAGGAGAAAGCGTTGAGGTGCAGGGAGAAACACTCTAATATTGATTATGTTGTACTTTGAGAATTACAAAATCTGAGGCTATAAAAGTGAATGAAAGAGTGTCAATTAATTTGTCAATGCACATTTATGTGAGGAAGCATACTGACCAATCATTGCGACAACGATTTCCAATATCATACATGTAATCATTTTCTCTATTTATTTATTTACTAGAATTTCACTATCTTTAGGGTATTATTATATGTATTTTAATTTAAGGTATTTTTTTTTTCTTTTTCTTAGTTGTAACCACTACCATTTGAAAAAAAAAACATCATAGGTATTTTTTTAAGAAATACATAAATAATTTTTTTTATAAATTTCATTTACAAGTTTAAAATAAAGAAAAAACATATATGGACTTCTACAAATTAGTTTATATATGAACTTTGTAACATCTAAAAAATATATAGTAATGTATATAAATATAGAATGCAATAATTATAATAAAAGAAAGCAGTAAGAGTGATGGATGAGAGTACATAAGTTACAGTCATCCAAAATGAGGTAGAAATTTAAACTTTACAAGTATAA
>NC_028351.1:23099141-23104416 GCF_000741045.1 Vigna radiata var. radiata | reverse complement strand
TCTCTTGATTCCTCAAAGAAAATGCAAGAACTACCTATAGACCAGCAATTTGAGATAGAGAACATGTTTTAGGACCTTAATGAAGCTAGAATTTCAGAAGAAAAGTAAGATGAGTCACATGCAGCAAAATTGTTGCATGATCACAGTTTTAGAAACGCTAAGAGAAAAGGGGAAACGCTTACCAAACAAAAACACCAATTTGATCGGTGGAATCGAAGCCTACAACACCAGGATTACCTAATCTTCTCCTGATTTTGAAACAGATGACTCAATGAAGAAGAAATTTAGAGAAAAAGCATAGAGAGTTTGAAGAACAGGACTTTAGAGAGATAAAACATTTATGCCTAATGAACTACGATACTCTGAAAAATGTTTTTATAGTTTTAAACTGAAACTCTGGTTTATTAATACAATACACACTTATCAGGCCCTATTGAATCTTTTTTTTTTTCAGGTTATTACATTCTCCCCAACAACAAAAATTTTCGACCCGAAAATTAAGACTTACCAGATAGAATACTCCCCAACGACCCGATGTTGACAAATTGGCATGCGTACCAAATCGTACAAGTAATATAAATGGTAAGACCAAGGATCGTTTTCCCAAGAGACTCGAAAGGCTTTCTCGTTCAGTGAATTAAAATAATAAGACTTGAAAATAAAAATTAATAAATTGGATTTGAGAACAAAAATATTAACATGCAAAATAAAGTTGATTCAATTGACAAAAGANAACAATGGATGAATGGATGTTGTTGGGGGTTTACAATTACATCTAATCCGCTCTCTTACATACTACCCTTGAATATTAGTTTGATTAATTAAATTGTTATGTGACTTTCTTAGCCTCCCCTTAACCCGATCCCTCGGCGAAAAGGGCCTAATATTAACTACTGGCTTGTTATCCCTAGCCTCCCCTAGTAATTAATACTGCATTATAAACAGAAGTTAGTGCAATTGATCATCCTACCCCTATCCCTAGGTGGTATTGCAAAATGAAGAAATTACTCACCAGTTCATGTCATTACTGTACGTCCCCATATCAATAAAGACAAACATCAGTTACCGAATGAATTAAACGATAAAGGCCTTAAGCACAGATGATAACCCAACAATTATAAATCAAAACATATGGAGACCATATAAATAATCAAGAATTTCAATAAAAGAGAGTTTCAAAAGATTACATTGTTTCCCCCAACAACAATAGGGTTTAGTTCACCATAGTCATGGTGAAACTAGATGGAAAATGGAAGAAGAATGGAAAAGCTAACCCTAGAAAAGACGAAAAGGAGCCTAAGCATCCAAGAGATCCTCTCCAAAGAGCAAAATTAGGTCTGGTCGTTCTCCCCTGCCAAAAGAATGACTCTGAACTCGTAATAGGGGTATATATAGGTTAGGAGCGCATCAGAAAACAGGCCCAAGTCCAGCGAGCCACCACCGGGCGATTTAAGTGTGCCGCCCGGCGGTTTCCCATAATCCTCCAAACCGCCCGGCGGTTTCCCTCTGGACCGCCCAACGTCAATCGCCATGCTTACTCCTCGTCCTGGACCGCCCGGCGGTTTAAGTGTGCCGCCGGGCGGTGCGTCAACTCTTCAAACCTTCATTTTTCTGCTCTTTTCTTGAGTCAACGAGCTGTATCTTTAACTCCATTCTTAACTTTCTCAAATTAGCTACAAAACAATGCAAAACAAGCATAAAATCGCTAAAAACAGCTTTTGACTCTCTCCATACTCATTTATTGGGTTTTGCTTGATTCAAGGCTCATTCCAAGTAGTAAAGGGCGTAATTTGGTCCAAATTGACATATGAAAATAATTGTTTTTTAACCTTCATCACCCGACTAATATGAAAAATCATGCCTTTGTGTTAAAATGTTCTAGTGTTATGTAGTGTAGCTTAGTTTAGCCATTAGCCTCTAGACAAATATCAACCTCTACGCCTCAGCTTTTAAGAACCTTACCTTCACATAACCAACCCTATGATGTTTGCAGTATCGCCAACCCTTCATCTATCTTCCGCTCCTCCTTGTAAATCTCTTCTAGAACCTCCACTAGTCTTCACTTCAAATCAACCCTTGACTGATACTTTTTTACCTCCTCTTGTTTCTTCCAAGAACCATCATACCCCTGACTTGATCGCCACAACTTCTGTTTTAACTGTTAACTGTTATGCTCTTGATCACCTACCCTCACACTCATTCTGAGAACTTCACATTGCCTTACTGATTTTTAACTCTTGAGTAGCATAGTTTCCAACTATACTACCCTGTTACCAAATTAAATCTTTACTCCGCCACAGCAACAAAACCAATTTAAGCACTCTAGCTACACTTTGTTAGTTTAATGACCTGAACCATATGCAATCCTTGACTCACTAGCCTGTAACCACACCTAGATCTGTAACCTCTTCGACTTGAGATCACTAGCTTGATCAGTATCAAGCCAACTTATGATACATCTCAAACTAGGATTGTCCAAACTATGCTTTCTCAACCATTTTGAGAAACCCACTAGTTATAGTATTTCAACTATACTAACGAAATCACTTTACAACTTCACTAAAGATCCCAAACTTTATATCCTTCAACCAACTCTTACTCAATCCTTATCAAATCAAGAACCTGAATCTTCTCTTTAATTCAAACCATCCGTTAACACTTCCTTATCTCAAGATTAACACTACAACTCGAAACCATAGCTCGAGTCATCTCCTTCGTCCACCGATCCACTCTTCCTGTTCCAAGTCCATTAATACTTCCTCACTTGAAAGCTGACCCTATAGCTTGAAACCACACTTATTTTCTCTGCCTGATACCTATTTCTTCCATGCTCAACTCACTTTTGACTCTTGAAAATTTTACCAAACTCTCCCAACTCATTCTCGTATACTAGCACCAATACTATTTAAATAACTCGTCCCTTACAAACCACCAATCTAGGATTATGAAAGCTCTTCATGCGCACATATTACTGACAATAATGTGCTCACCATCATCCGTTGCGCTACTCTAATCCTCAAACTCCATTGCAAACTAGATTACTAAAGAACACTTCCTTTATGCCAACTGCAATCCAAAATGATCACCCTTGAAAACTTTCTTTAAAACTTCCATAACCCTGCAAAACCCTAATAACTCTTTTCTCCCATGATAACCCTGCCATTCCATTTCCTCAACATTGTAGTTCTCCCTATGATTATATTGACTCCAAACACTATGCTCTAATCCAATTTCCATCTTCCTCTTTCACTACACAACTTCAACAGGAATCATCAACAAAAGATTACTGACAGTGATTCTGTTTAGACACCACTCCAAAGAGAACACCACTTTTCCAAGATATAAAATTCCATACTTGTTGCAGAACACCAACCAAAACCCTTAAACCATAAAGATTCATCTTCTCTACTTATCCTCGTTAAACTCTTCTAACTTTCACAACCCCTTGTTTTCACATTTTAACTTGGTTCGCTTCTGCTGCATAGCCATTGGTTCCCCTTCTTAAAACACAACACTTCTTTTGAAGGCCACGACCCCAGAAATGATTTGAAAACAACAAACCTCCCTTGATGATCACACCTCAAATTTATGTAAGAACAACATCAACTATTCTTCACTAGCGTTTATCAGACGTCTTGGATTCCCATAACACTTGCTCCCACATTTTCTCAACCACCCTTGATGCACCAACTTCGCTATCCTTCCCTGCCAAGAAACCACTTCATATAACTTCAAACCTGAGCCCTAGATTAACTCCACAAACGCCTCATCGCTAAGAATTCTTCATGCACTCATCTCGACCATAAAGGTTTAAAACCTTCTTCTCAAGAATTGCCCTCTTCAACTCAAAATCTTCAGAAATACAAACCCTACCTTTAATCCTCTAAACTGCAAAATACCTTACTCGTGAAATCAACCCTCTGACCTTATCCGAACTTACAAACTCACTGCCTTCTGTAACCTAGTGTTCAAGATCTTTTCTCTCTTGATTAACTCAGCCGAATACGAATCATCACCATAAAACCACACCCAAAGAAAATTGACTTTATCACCACATGCTGCTCCATAACTCTAAACATCTCAACCAACCCAGANTCTCTGATCATTCTCGATACCCTCTTTATACGGTAACCACCCTTTTGCCATTTGTTCTAAAACCTTTCTAAATACTAATTCACCTTGATCCACTTATAATTCCCATTCCCTTCTTAACTTAAACTTCAAATCATCCACCACTTTTCTTATCTAGATCTCAGCCATCGTTGATACACCGATCCAAATTATCAATCCCATCTAATGCCACTCTGCTGCTCACCAACACTTCCCTTTCTTTTGACCTCTGACGTTACTGATATACCAAACCAAACTGATTTCTCAAGTCTTGTTATACCAATACTTGCCCAAATATTCTTTTATTCAAGCATTTGAACTCGACCCTTCTTCTGAAACGCACAATCTCTTATCATCAGATTTCGTCCTTGGAAGCTACTTCACCCAAAAACATAACTTAAAACACCAATATCTACACCCCACTTATGAAATTTAAACCCTGGTCTTCAAATTCCTCATCTTCGAGACAAGAAATTGTATCAAAGGCTAAAACCAATTCTAATGAAGGTATACAGGTCAAGTTGTCCTTGAATCTGTATTTCCCTACCACTATATAGCATAGTACACTACCACAAAGGCAAGAACAAGACATGAATTTATATCAGAAACGACACCGGAACCCTAACTCTTTCTTACCCCAAACCTTCATAATTAAGGAAGGAAAATCATCTCTGGTAAAAGTCATGAGTGTGCACCCTCATTCCTTCTATCGAGACATTTTCTGTTCTCAAAACTTTCAGTTTGATACGAAATTTTGCTATATAAACTTTGAATAAATGGTAGAACATACCATTTAGACTCAACATTCCACAGGAAAGACACGACAAACCTGTAACACACAGGTCATCCTAAGGACAAACAATTGCGCCATATTTTGTTTATGATCAGAGAGTAAAACAATTAGTCTTACTCAAAGAAATTAGAATGAATGCTTCTGTACGTTTAACAGTACACAAGCACAAGCAAGGGATGCACATAACCTACAGGTTCTCTAAGGATAAAAACTGCTCTGATACCATAATGTAACATCCCAAAAATATATAGCAATGTATATAAATATAGAATGCAAGAATTATAATAAAAGAAAGCAGTAAGAGTGATGGATGAGAGTACATAAGTTACAGTCATCCAAAATGAGGTAGAAATTTAAACTTTACAAGTATAA
>NC_028351.1:23022520-23097301 GCF_000741045.1 Vigna radiata var. radiata | reverse complement strand
TCTCTTGATTCCTCAAAGAAAATGCAAGAACTACCTATAGACCAGCAATTTGAGATAGAGAACATGTTTTAGGACCTTAATGAAGCTAGAATTTCGGAAGAAAAGTAAGATGAATCACATGCAGCAAAATTGTTGCATGATCACAGTTTTAGAAACGCTAAGAGAAAAGGGGAAACGCTTACCAAACAAAAACACCAATTTGATTGGTGGAATCGAAGCGTACAACACCAGGATTACCTAATGTTCTCCTGATTTTGAAACAGATGACTCAATGAAGAAGAAATTTAGAGAGAAGACAGAGAGAGTTTGAAGAACAGGACTTTAGAGAAATATAACATTTATGCTTAATGAACCAAAATACTCTGAAAAAAGTTTTTTTAGTTTTAAACTGAAACTCTGGTTTATTAATACAATACACACTTATCAGCCCCTATTTAATCTTATTTATTTATTTTTTTCAGGTTATTACAAAATTGTATAAATTTTATACGAATTCACGAACACTCACTAGCATGAAATGATATGATTTTAATTATATATACCATGGATTGATATAAAACCTTCGACTGAGGCAGTTTAAATAGCTCACGGTATTATTAAAACAACTGTCATTAATTAGTGACAGTAAGTAAAATTATTAAAATTGACATGTACAATCTTAAGATTTGTCCAAAATATAATTAAGCTTATATATGCAACGAGTTACTTTTTTTCAGAGGCTTGAGTTACTTGATATTACAATGGTGAACCAGTTGACAACGATAAACCAATCACGACAAAAATTATATATATTTTTTAAATTGTTTTAAAACAAAAACCAATGTGCTATTAGGTTGTTTAGCCCGTGAATTTGGTTTCCAATCGATTAAATTAATGATACCATTACTAGATATATAATGTTTCCAATTAATTATTTTTCTTCTATAAAAAAATATATGTGACCATTTTGGAAGTTTAAACCAAAAATGAGTGAGAATCTTACACACGATATAGATAGTTAATATAGTGGGCAAAAATTGAAAAAAAAAAACATTTTCAAAGAAAATTATAAAATTATAATATGGAAACTATCAAAAAAATATGCATATTATGGCACGTATATATTGGCCAAATATAAAAAACAAAAAAGTACTCAAAAACATGTAGATGGTCTCCAAATATTTATTTATCTATTTATCAATATATACAGAATAAATAGACTTATTATTATAACGTTGCTTTGACAGCTCAAAAGAGACCCATGCATGGCACTGAAGAAATCCTAATAGAAAACCAACACTCTAATTAAATTTGTGAACTTTAGTTATGAATAGGTGGATCTTTTCTTGGTGCTGCATAATCCACCGAAACCAGATCTTCTTCGTCGTTTTTAAGTTTCTGTTCTTTCTCAAGATTTTCATGACCAAGATGAGTAGCATGAACTCCAAAAGGGTTTGTTCTTAGACCTTTTGCATGCACTATATGAAGATAAACAAGATTAGGTTAGAGAAGCCTTGATCATATATATAATAGAGAAGTAAATAAGAGAAAAAAATAAATTATATATACCTCCATTAGATGATGATGAAAAGTAGAATATAAGCATGAATGCTATTAGAAGGAAAAGTTTTGATGATAAAGGTTTCATGTTTGTCTTGAAATAGCTTCTCTAACTCAAAACTTAATTATATATAGAGTATATAGATTTATGCTTTGGATAAGCTTTGGTACATCTTGCATATATGACAGACACCAATATATTACAAAGTTCTCAATCCAAGAAATTAATAGTGTTGTCTTTATAGGGTTGGGAACTGGCCACTCTATTATTATATGCCACCAAAAACTGTGTACGTATTACTTGCAACAATTTATAACACGTGTTATTAAATGATATCTCAGTCCCAAAAGCCAGAAATAAATGAATTTTACTATTAAAGAAAAGTTTTAACTATGATAGAATAAAACACTATATATATTGTGTTTGTAAACTGTTTTAAAATGCACATATCAATAAAGTTAATTTTTAGTATATAAATAAAAATAATCTTTTTATTGTTTATTCTGTCAATTACAATTCCGATGATATCAACTACAATAAAGACGGTTAACCATCAAGTCGATGATAAATAGCAAGATCGAATGATCAATCAAATGTTCCGACTATAAGTTCTTAAAGCTCGAACGATAATCTAATAGACAGACAACAACTCATCAAACTGAGCAGGACAACAAGACAACTTGAGTCAATATATCTGATATTAGGACTAGTAAAGTAGAAATTTAGGTTGGTCGTTAGTGTAAAAGAAAGTATTGATGATCGGCCTTCTTAATCCTGACGTTGAAGTATCTAGTTTTAAAAGCTTTGTACGAGGTCACCTATAAAGAAAACAACCACTTCATGTACTCAGATATCAAAGATACTCGTCTTTTTTTAATGTTTGGATTCTCACGCACTTCGTGGGATGTCCAGTTGTAGCTAGGAATGACCGAGAGATTTAACTCGTCCTCGTCATTTGAAACATCGACTCTATTTCGACAACCAAATCCTTCTTAACACCTTAAGAAAGATTGGCTTTATTCTTTGTACACTAGTAGGCATGTTGTCAATCGAGTCTAAGCTCCACTTGATTAATCTTTGAATAGGTGAAGACACCAACAACGACATCGATGATGAAGATGCATCATCCGTGTATGCCATGCCATCCCCTCCAGAAGACTGCTCAAATAGATGAAGAAAGATGAACAATAGACATTATTACCTCTAATTCAAAAACGATTGGTTTAGCTGATAGCATATTGGAAAAACGGTGAAAATGACGAACCAAGCTCACCCTTATTTGTAGCAACGTACACCTTAACCATTCTTTACTCGTAGCCATTAGATCTGTTCATATTCAATGGTTTAGAGGGGCCCAACATTTCGTATTTTGGTAGACACGAATATCAAGACGCTATGTTTCCTCCCAATGGACTTAATTTGGGACGAACGACTACAAGGATAGGTAGTACAACACCAAACAAACACTTAAACCCCTTCCAAAAAACAAAGAATATATATATATATATATATATATATATATATATATATATATATATATATATATATATATCAAATATTCTTTGGGCCATATGTACTATATGATCATCCGATCAAACACAACCTGGACAATCAACCATCAAGTCAGTGTCAAATCCAAGCTTGGATCATCAACCAAATGCTTGACTACAAGTTGCTAAGCCCAGACGATAATCTATAAGATTGAATGGTGCAAGCAGGATGACAAGACAATTTAGGTGGATATAGGACAAACCGAGCGACAATTCATCAAACCAAACGATCTGAACAGTACCAAATTAGATTAACCCCAAAACCAATTAACTAAGGTTGATCTTAATAGAAAATCTATAAATAAAGGATTAAGGTAAAAAGGTAGGTTATACATTAATTACAACATTCATTGTTATTTGTCTAAGTTAATTTAACTTTGACATGAAAAAACCTTCTATAGGTATCATCCGAGTAGTTTGGATGCACAAATGACTCCTCACTAATAGAACTTAGATTTGAATCACATATCGAAGACTAGATAGTTAATACCCCATACTCAAAACAATCTTCTCTTTATATTTTTTCCTAAAATAAGTTAAAATTTTACTTCCTATTAATAAAGTTGAAACCTATAACAAAATTTATTGACCTTATTGTAACATTTGTTATCTTTAATAAAAAGGATTTATATAAAAGCACTTCTTAATTGACAGCGTGGTAAAAAAAAAAGTCTTTTTGAAGCCCTTTGGAAGTGAATCTGTTGTAAAACCTAGTTTTTGAGATGTGAGATGCATTCACAATGGGATTATTCAATTTGAATGAATTATGGGTTACCATGATCCAAGCATGGACAATGAGTACGAGACTTATAAAATTGTTTAAAATACATATTTATTGATTTAAGATTATGTATGGAAATTAAAAGGTGGTGACATTTATCATAATATTAGGTTCATGTCCTATAACTTGATTATTTTCTGTTCAATGCATTGCAAACTTTTAAAAGTTTGGTAAATAAAAATCGTAAAATATTTTTGAACATGAATAATCAGAAAATACAATTAGATAAAATGTTCTTCTCAAAAAATTGGGGATTTTAAAACCTACTTATGCAACCTACAAAGAACAATTTCAGATTAAATCCAAATGGAAAACAACAACTTTATTCAATATAAATGCATTCTTTGGAAGTGAAATCGGATTCATTTTATGTATCATTGCACAACATCAACCGAAATTCGTCTTCTTTGGAAGTTTTCGATATTTAATTTTTTAATATTTTATTTATTTAAAATTTGTGTGTAAATTTTTTATGTGATACATGTTTATATTTACCTACAAATTTATATATCATTATATACAGAAAAATCCCTCCATTACATACCAAAATATCAGTATATAATTTTATTTTACATATGAATATTGATTCATAGATAATATCTGTATGTAAATTTTAGTTTATCTATGGATTTAATTATATATTATATATTGTCAGTAATTATCAATTTTTTATAATGAATTGTTTAGTAAGTGAAAAAAATAATCACTTGAACTAAACAATGACTAGTTTGGATGAATTTAAAAGGTTTAAGAGTATTCAAAATAAATTTGAAGTTTTTAAAAATAAAATATGCAATTTAAAATTTAAAATTTGTGAACAAATTTAATTTCAATGTATAGATATTAATAACATAATATTAGTTTCAATTTTTAAAATTGGTTGATTCATAAATTCTATTGTCAACTTAACCGTTGCATATTAAATATGATCTATTTTGATTGTTATTTTTTAATATAGTTTAATATAGCTTATTAGTCCATCTAATTTTATCAGCTCATGTTTTAATTTGGTATTTTAACTTTTTCTAAATATTTCAATTATATAGTATTAATCTGGAAGAGGAAACGGGAAGCGCCCATGGCCTAATGGATAAGGCGCCTGACTTCTAATCAGGCGATTGTGGGTTCGAGTCCCACTGGGCGTGTTTTTTTTAATTTTGAACTTTTCAATTTTACGTTTCCCTTTTTTTAATTTCTGTATTTTATGATTTTTGAAATGAAACATTAGTCTAATTATTAATTTCATATAATTTTTTTTTGGTTTAATTAAACTTTATAACTAATATTTTTATTTAAGTTATCATAAAAAATATTAATTAAGTAAATTATAAAAAATAAAATATTTAAAACTAAATATTAAAGGAAAATTACATACATTTTAAATAAGAGAAAAAAAAAACTAGATAGAAATAGATATTTGATGTAAAATATCTAAGATATTTTAAAGTTTAATCTAAAACATCTTAGAGTTCACAACATCTTCACAAGATCCTTTTGTAATTAAAAAAGAAACTTTACACTAAAGAAAAATTCTCCACATATTAAATATTTAAATTATTTAACATGTACAATAAAATTTTTAAGATTATCTTTCTTTTTGTCCAAACATTTAACTTATCAAATATACATAAACACAATGTGATATGCACTCCCTTGCTGCACAAATGGACACTTATATGTTATGATCGTATAAAAACATTTTTATACTTTGATGTAAGCACTTAATCAAAACCATTTAGTATCTTTTTGAAATTTACTCTAAGAATATTTACTAATAAAATTAATTTTTTATTACAACATAATTTCAAAACAATATATAATAATAATATATTTAATTACCTTATTTTCATATAATAAAAAGATAACATGAATAAAAATAGTAATATATATATATATATATATATATATATATATATATATATATATATATAATTGTAAGACAGAATAAAAAAGAATGCAATGATATGAAATTGATTAAAATCATTTTAAAATGAATTTAAAATTGATTAAAATCACTTAAATTTCAAATGTTTTAGTTGGTTTTGTTTTAAACGATTAAAACATCATTAAAATCATTTAAAGGTTAAACTTTAACATATTATGTTAGTGTAATATCTAATCATTTGATGTTACAGTGGTTATTCTAACAAAGTACAAAATATAAAGAAGTTGTGTCCAATACATGTTGTATAATACATGTATAGAAATAGTATATTGTGTAAGTATTTCTCCTAATAGACGATAAAATACTAAACATTTTTTTTTTCAATTTGGTTTGATAAGAGTTGAAGCTAATGTAAACATAACAAAAAATATTATAGAAGCTTAATTTTGTGTTACAGAGAATGTCTTCATAATTTGTTGTGAAGAATATTTGTGTCAAAGACAATTGCATTAAAAAATCTCTTTAAAAACGAGTTAAAATTGTTTTGTATGCCAACTATCCTAACATAAGCATATTTCAATAATGTTATAGCTATGTGCCCAGTAAAGTGCGCATATTTAGAGTAAAAGGTTATGCAACTTAGGAAGACAAGTACATTAGCTATTAAGGATGTTGTGTGAAGATCAAAAGTGCAATTAATGTTGCATAAAGTAATTTAATGTTTTTTAACTATCAAGCTCAACAAACATACAAGAAAAAGATATTTAAAATTAATAGAAAGATACTTTAAAAAAAGATCGCAATTGTAAGAATAGTTAGGTCTTATTTCTCCAACCAAAGAGAGGGAGTTGAATTGGTTCTTATTGAAAATATATTCTTTTATTAATATTTGGAAAATCTATAATACATTCTTGAACACACAAGAGAATAGAGAATATATTGCAGCAAAAGAGTCCAGGGATAAAAAACAAACACAAATATTTTTATACTAGTTCGGCCTAATGCCTACATCCAGTCTCTTTCAATTAACCTGAGATTGAAAGTCCTTTCACTATAAAGATTGAGTTATACATCAAAACTTACAAAGACCCTTTATCAATGTAATCTCCTCTCCAACTCCAAATCTAATATAGGAACAAATACAATACAGAAAGAATAATCATCTTTCTACATAACCCCTTTGAGACCCATATCAAAGATAAAAGAACCACATGTTATCTTCTTGGCTATACGCAACAGCGAAACCATAATCTATGGATTGTAAAAACAATATTGATCTAGAAAGAAAATACCTCAGAGTTATCAACCAATGAAAGTACAAAGCAATCCTTCAAGAATCCTTCAAATCTGCCAAACTTTCGTTTCTTGATTCTTGGAGAAACAACACACCTGCAAAATCTTATCTCGACTCTCTTATGTCAGATATTAAAGATCAAATGCCCAAAGTTTTCAATGCAGAGTGTTATGCTCGAACATATAGATTTTCTCAAGTTTGACACATTTTAATCGGTTACAAAATTAATGTATTAGTTAAGCTTTTGACAGTGCTATATCAGAATTACATCAAAACAGAAAATATAACCATTATGGCAGTTAAGACTTAACATAAAAACAATTTTCAATGTGTACCAGATTTAACCGATTAAGGAAATTGTGTAATCAGTTAAGTATTACACTTCAGCCATTTTTGAAAACTTTTTCTTCTAAAAACACATTACTGCACTCAGCAAACAGGTATTAACAAAGGCACGAGTTTTAATCGATTATGCATATAATATAATCGATTAAAACTTGTAGTTTGTCACAGTTAAGCATTAGCTGATATATGATAAATCTAATTGATTGCATAAAACATTTCAGTTGTTGTGCAAAAAACATATAGAAACATTTCTGTTGTTGTCCTCATAAAAAACAAAACACACAAGGGATTGAGTTTAGATTTTACATTGCTCCCCTATCAACGACAATAATGACTACTTTATTCAAATGTCTACTTAAATACATACTTCAAAGAAGAACACTTTGTCAAGATATTTATATGGACGGAAAAAAAAAAGCTTGGTAAGAATACAATTTGTGTTCAACCTCTAACAAACTAGTAAAGAGTGTTTAACCTTGTAAACATTGAAAGACACAACTCCCATCTGACGAGACAAATAATTGGTTTACTGATCACAAAGAAATTTTATTTACCTTGAATTGAAAGTGACTTGTTGTTTGCAAAATATTCATGTTATATCAGAAGTGTATTTTTTTATTGAAATAATACTTAGAGTTTTTAGTTATAAATGATTAAGTGTGAAATCATACTTATGATTTAACTAGTAGTAATTACGTTCAAAAACAATACTTGTAGGATGTTAGCCAAAATTTGTTACGAGTAATATTTCTTCTCTTAATATATTATGTTACATTATATTTTGTTTGTATTATCCAAAAGAGGAAACCATCCATGAAAGATAATTTTGAAAACTCATTAATAGAAGGTTTAATCATTCAGGAAGTCCCTATTTTCGCATGGAATCTCAATTTAGTCCCGTTCTTTTTGGATTTCTCAATTGGGTCCAAATATTCTAAAAATTGCAACAATTGGGTCCTTTCCGTTAAATTGAGGCTGACGACGTTAAGTATGTGTGTGTGACGTGGAGGCTGCAGTTAGTTTCTTATATCTATGTGGCTAACTGAAGTAGAAACATTTTAATTAACGTGGATAAATCAATTTTTTAAATAAAAAAGGAAAGTTTTAAACCAAAATTGGGATTGAGATTCTTATTTTATCGAATTAGGGATTCACATTGGAAGCTGAGTTATTCTAGGGTTCATTCAAATTTCAATCCATTTCATAAATTGGAGAATCATTTTGGGATTTAGGGTTTAATCCATTGACCTTGACAGAGTGTGCAGTTGTCGTCGTCGGAGTTGATGTTTTCATCTTATTCTTCTTAATCTGAACCTGTACGACACCATGTTGGTGATTCGAATGTCAATTTCACGGCAATGCGAGAGTATGAAACTTCGCCTGAGAGGGTTCCCGGTAACGAGCAGAAGAAGAGTATGTATATCTTAAATGATAATTCTATTCCATTTCAAAAATTAAAAAACAAAATAAACATTAGAAAAAAAAAAAGATGTAGATATTTCGCAAGCATTGTTTGCGCTGTGCAGCCATACCCACTTCTCTAGAGTCTCAAAGCTTCGCACCCTTGACAGACCCAAAGTAGACCAAAGTTATCCTTCCCAAGAAGAAGCCCATGAAATGGTCCACTGGGATGGCTCCTGGGGAGTACGGGTCGTCCTCCCACCACCACCAAGCTTTGCAAGTACTGGGGTGGCGATGATGAAGACCCTTTGGCCTCTGATGACTATATGTGGAACAAAGAGTTTATGGGTCGCTTCAAAAAGTTTATTCAAGATCCTCATGCTCTACCCCCTCCTGCAAAGGTCTGAACTTTGGGTCAATTTGCGCTCTCACTCACCCAGTGTCCATCTAGGTTGCTGGTATTTTAAATTCTGATGTGTATTGATGTTTGTTTTTGTTGGAAACTTTGATTGATGTTGGACAGTTGTTTGTGGGAGCACTGTCCTTGTGGTTATGGTGATTGCTTTTTCTTTTGGCCTGAGAGGTTTTCGGCAACGAGCAGAAGAAGATAGTAACTGGAGGTTTAGATGGGAATACTCAAGTTCCTTTTTTTTTTAAAGAAGATTGAGCAGAAGGGAGTTGAAGGGAGTTGAAGGGTGTGATTTAACAAAAGGGTATTAGGTTTTTGATGAAAGTTTTGATTGTCTCAGCCACGTCAAACTGACTCCAGTGCCACCTCAAACACACACTGACGTCGTTAGATCTAATTTAACGGAAAGGATCAAATTGCTTGAATTTTTAGAAAATTGGGACCAATTGAGAAATCTAAAAAAAACGGGACTAAATTGAGATTCCACACAAAAATAGGGACTTACTGAATGATTAAACCTTAATAGAATATGTCATGCAAACTATTGTTTGACTACGTAGTATTAGATAATTTGCTATGAAAAAAATTTAAAAAAGATTTTTAAACACATTTTGTATTTCTCTTGTTTTGTAAACATTAAAATTATGATTGCTTGATTTTTAAAATATCATATCTTACTCTATTGTTTGTGAAGAGAGATACAATAGAGTAACTTAGTTCACTAATTGAGAAAATTTCTTTTACATTTCTTTTACTATTGAGAAATTTTCTTACTTCTTTCTTGGGATTCAAATATTTGGTTCACTAATTTTATTATATAATCATATTTATTTGAATTTATGGCAAGTATTTTCTTGTATGGTTTGTTTTTTTTCTTGGTTGGAAGCTTTATTAAGGTTATCAAGTCAATTTTTCACAAAATGTTGATATAAGGTCTTGTAAGAGTCAATATATTAGTTATATGGCATTTTTTTTCTTGTTTTCTATGTGCTTGTAAAAACTAGAAAGATTAGTGAGTTTATTTTATCGTAGTGATTGACCAATTGGATATAATTATTTTTTTAAGAGTAAACTAGTATAAATTTTATGCTTATTTGTCTTTGTCTTCATCTCTTACTTGTCATATAATTTATCACTGCATATTACATGTATTTTGTCTATCGAAAAACATTTGAATTGCTTTTTAGGAGTGCATATGTTGGTCTAGAGCATTCCTAATCAGTTAATTCATAAAAGATCGCCTTCAAATATTAATAATAGTTCGATTTACTCCTTTTTTTTCTAGAAAATAATATACTATTTTAAAGAGACACCTAGGCACAAACAAAATATGTATTTTCATTTAACGTATATAAAATTAATTACTACATATTTTAATTCACTTTTAATGTCAACAAAATGATAAAGACTATTAATTTATTTCATACCAACAAGTATTATAAAAATCAGGAAATTAAAATACCCGGTTATCTTAAATTTAACCAGGAGATACGAAATCAAATTCTAACTTTGTAACACAATCTATTAAAACTCGTGATACACTATAATAAGCTCTTATTATTTTAATTAAATCATTTATGTTTTCTGGTACAAATGTATATAATAACATACCATATATTATTATTGGATGAAAAAACAAATTTCGTAATTAAAAAAAACTGAAATGACAATATTCATTGGAACTAAAAAAAAACAATGGAAACTGAAAATAAGTAATTTAAATAAAAAAAAAAAAAACTGAAATAAAAATGTTCAAGAAATTTAAAATTATATAAAGTTTCACTATTGATCATCGAATCAGCGCCTATGGCCTAATGGATAAGGCGCCTGACTTCTAATCAGGCGATTGTGGGTTCGAGTCCCACTGGGCGTGTTGCTTGAAATTTTTTCTCTCTTATCTGATTTTCTTTATGTATTTTTTCCAATTATAATCACATTTCTTCTTTATTTTCATTTATAATCTTATTATTTTTCTTTATGTATAGCTCCTTAAAAACAATGCATTAGCATGCAGGAGTTTAACACTAAACATTACACTGGATTGATATGCAAACCCGAAAAATAACATCAATATTTTTTCACTGCTTTTGTATTCATTTTGAGTGATTGGTCAATCCCTATATTAATATTGTGTTTCTATTAAATAGGATATGTGTGACTGGGATCAGCTGTTTTGCATCCAAGCTTCATACCAAACATCCTAAACAATCTTAAAAACTTAAAATATATATACAATATTTTCCTTCTAATTTTTTTTTAGAAAATTTAAGTTTACCAGCTAGGTCAAAGTTAATAAATTTTATTTTCTGATCTTTAAAATAAAATACATATAATAATTTTGATATAACAGTGAAGGAACTCAATTACTTTACAGATATGATTGCAGTGTGCATAAGAGGAATTACTTTATCTGCATGCTCTGGTAAAGGGGAGGAATACATGAAAAGTCAGTTTTGGGAGAACTAATTACGTTAGTCAAGTTTTGAAAATGTAAAATCGATTATGAGAAAAGTGATTAGGAAAGTAAGTTTGCAAAAGAGGTTGTTAAAATGCTATAGATGAAATTACTTTACTCAAATGATATTCTAAATTAGTTAAATAAATTAAAAAAAGAACTTCTCTAGCACACTCACAATCAACAATGTTACGTATTTACTATACTTAAGTATAAATCTAAAACCTGTTTTTGTGATTTCATGAGTTTTATAAATTCATCATATTTAATGAACTAAATAAACGTAACTATTGTGTAAATTCATTAAATAAAGTTTTAAAATATATATATATATATATATATATATATATATATATATATATATATATATATATATATATATATATATATATTCAAATAATTAGGTTCAAATCTTTACTATTGCTAAAACATTTTTTATAAACCTTCATATCAATTAACATTTTATAATTAATTTTAAGGATACTCATAATTAATAAAAAAATCGCGAAAAATAGTGTTTTTGTTGTCGAGATGATATTTGTAAAATCATTGTGTAGTATTTTGTTCCAGATGAATTTTAAAAATTTATCTTGTTATGTGTGTTGTCAAATATAACATTACCCAATTAAAAATTAATATAATTAAAATTCACAATTCTTTTTTTTATTTTGGATGAAGGACTCAAGATTAAGCACGAACTGAACTGTCTTGACAAAATATTCCGAATAGTATCACTTTTATGCCTAATCGGGTGCGACCTGTAAGTTAGCACTCCGACATTCAAATAAGCAAAGTTACAACAATATCAAGCTAAGAATGAATAGATTAAGATCCCTTTACCTGGTTGCTTATTCCTATATTTATAGGCATTGAACATGAGTCAAGGACCATAACTACTTGTAACCACTGGCCCATAATCTCGCAAGATTCGTCCACTAAGCGTAACCGTTGTTAACGTGTCCATGTAACTCGTTGGAACTTTCGGACTTCACTTACCTTTACTTCTTCCATTTTAATCCGAACAGGACGCACCCGATCATGATACCGTTCTACCCGATCGAGTTTTATTACCATGTATCCATTATTTGCTTAACTCCTTCTTTCCTTGATTAACAAGATTTCTACCTCCAATGTAAGTTAACCGACCTTTATACTGTACATAAGCCCCCCAAGCCCCAAGCGTTGGATTAAGTGAAGGGGTTTAACCTTTTCACCGTGAAAGGCAATAATTGGAAGATCATGCGTTCCTGATCTCACGATTAACTTGACATCAACGGCTCAAATTAATTGACCTAACATTTAAAATAGAATATGAAAAGACATTAATTTAAAACCTTCAGATCTTGTTGTGTTAAACGGTTACAATGGATCCTCGAAACCACTTTATGTGGCTATAAATAGCTGTAGGGTCCCTCTTCATTTGCGACAACTGCTAATCTTCTGCAACTTCTAATCCGAACTCCTTCGCCTGCGACCCGATCAATCATTTCAAGGTAATGTCTCTCTCTTCCCACTCATCCAATATGTCTAGAGACGAGGGTCGAGGCTATGATGACGATGGGGGTGGGCACATCGTCATCGTCCGGTTCCTCCTCCGCAACCTCATCCCGTTCGTCCGGTACCGAGGTGGCTTTTAACTATGACAACTCCCGAATGTGGACTTCTATACTTCCTCCTCCTATAGTACAAGGGTACGATTGGGCTCCTCATGAGGTTAAGAACTATCTCCCGTACTTTATATCTACCGCGTCTGTTAGAGAAAGTTGATATCTTAGCTACCCTTAGGGATATAGATGATTATACATTTGTGGTTTGCCAAACGAATGAGCGGGCGTGCCATGGTCGAGAGGGTTATGTTGCTGATTTCTTTTATGTGTATATAACTTTGTTTCGAGATTTAGGAGTTAGACTTCCATTTTTTGAGTTTCAAATGGGTGTTCTGAGAGAATTGAACATCTGCCCTGCCCAGCTACACCCGAACGGGTGGGCTTTCATGCAAGCTTTTAGCGTGCTTTGTACAGGGTTAGTACTGACCCCCACCCCTGCTTCCTTGCTCTACTTCTTTCGCGTCTTACCCAATCGCAACTGGTCTTGGGTATCTCTAATTCCTGTAAAAGACAAATAGTTATTCACCTCCTTCAATTCCTCCTACAAAGATTTTAAGTCAAACTTCTGTAAGATAGCCATCCAAGAGTCTGGGCGACCAAAATATTTTTTCGATGACGGTCGGCCTAAGTTTCCGCTTTACTGGACTGAGAATCACAACCGCATAGACTCCTGGTGAAAGACAGAAATGATCGAGGCCGAGTTGGATGTTATAAGTCAAATTGATCTGTTGCTTAGAAAGACCTCGTCCTGTAAGCTTATAGACCTGCTTGGGACTGACACTTTACGCGCCAGAGTGTTCGGTAAGGTTTTTTCCTTTTTTCATTAACCGACCGGTAAGCATTAACTTGTCTAAATTGTCTTCTGTGTTGCAGACTTCTTTGGAGGCATGGAACAACACGAATCTTTTGCCCGTTTGATGGCCCGCAAAAAGAAGTTGGCTAAGGCCGTAGAGGGCACCTCAGCTTCCGCTCCAGCAATAGGGTCCGCCTCTCTCACCCCACTAACTAATATTCTTGAAGCTGCAACAGATGTGAAACTGCACAATCCGGAAATTATAAAAGCTAAACCAAAAAGAAAAGCTTCAAAAAAAACTCCTTCTCCTCCGAAGAGACAAAAAACTAGTGGTCCCCTTCTGACCGGTCCACTAGATCCTCATGTGCATGTAGCCGATCGTCTACAGTTCAATCTGACTCCCGACGAAGGACACCTTTTAAAGGCATGACACCTAGTGAGTCCTTGAACATGGCTTACGAGCTGATCGCTCGAGCAAGTGTATGTTTGAATTACACTGCCGGAACTACCAAGCCGTTACTGGTAGCCGAACTAGAAGCTGTTACCCAGAGTTTAAATGAAATGAAAAAGGAAAATACCACTCTCACCAATCGCATAGAAGAACTGACCAAAGCTGCTGAAGACGATTGGGTTAAGGCTGAAAATGTGTTGACCAAATCCCAAAAAGAGGTAGCTTCGTTGCATTTGTCAATCGACACTCTGCAGCTGGATCTTCAAAAAGCCGCGTCCCAGAATGAAGAACTTCTGAAGGATAAAAATGTCGTACTTAACAAACGGGATAACTTGCTGAAGGAAAAATTTGCTTTGGTAGATCAAGTGTGCCAAGAACGTGAGCTTGGATTCAACCAAGGGATTGGGTAGTGTCATTATTTTTTCAAAACTCCCTTAGAACATCATGAGTTTGATATCATGAACATTTACATGAACGATGCTCTTGTAGAACTTTGCGATCAAGTCGCCCTTGCTACTGAAGAATCTCCTATCATTCCGCCGAGCACCACTGAGGCAGCTACTAACGTCTCCACCGACCCCACCAGGGAGCTTCGATTTCAACTTTTGTGGTTGCTTACGTTTTGTACTATGAACTTCTTTTAAGTCTACTATCGTAAGGTTGTATACGATGTTTGAACATTTATTTGCTTTTACCGTCCGTTCATAATTGCGCTTTCTGCTTCCAACTTTACATATGCAATACTTCGATCTTTAGCAGTAGCATCAATCTGCATTTAACAACATAATTTTGTTCAACGCATTACCCCATTAGGAGTCAATTATCTGACTTTTTGAATTTAGTGAAGTTACTTATCTAACTTTAACACGTTTTTTCTCCCTTCTTCATACCCGATCAGGAGTCAATTATTTGACTTCCTGTATTTGGCGACGTTAATTATCTAACTTCAACGCATATATCCTCCCTTCGTCATACCCGATCAGGAGTCAATTATCTGACTTACTGTATTTGGTGAAGTTAATTATCTAACTTCAACGCGTTCTTCCTCCTTCCATCCTACCCGATCAGGAGTCAATTATCTGACTTCCACGCATATATCCTCCCTTCGTCATACTCGATCAGAAGTCAATTATCTGACTTCCGGTATTTGGTGAAGTTAATTATCTAACTTCAACGCATATATCCTCCCTTCGTCATACCCGATCAAGAGTCAATTATCTGACAACCTGTATTTGGTGAAGTTAATTATCCAACTTCAACGCATTCTTCCTCCTTCCGTCCTACCCGATCAGGAGTTAATTATCTGACTTCCTGTATTTAGCTTGCTGTACTTTGAACAGTTATCAAATCATTAAACGGATAACAAAAATGCTTTTTATTTTGCAATGCCAGAAAAAATTATACAATGTTCAACTAAAATAAAATTTCAAGTGAGAAATGTTCCATGTGTTTGGGATGACCTTTCCATCTAAGGATTCTAACCGATACGCCCCATTATTCAAGCTCTCCTTTATCTTGAACGGGGCCTTCCCAATTGGCCGAAAGTTTCCCATGTGCGGAATCCCTTCGAGCTTCTGCTGTTTTTCGCCATACCAAGTCGCCTTCCACGAATTGTCTTAGTTTAACCTTAGTATTATACCGTCGGGCTATTAGCCTTTTTTGAGCCTCCACTCGAACGACAACCGTCGTTGTGTCTACTACATATTCCACCATGCAACTCTCTCATAACATACTCTGATTCCTCCTTTGACAAAGATTTTAACATTGGTGTGACATACCCTCGTCGGTAGAGTTCCTCCCCCACAATAACGTATCTTGCAATCTGCTTAGCCTCCTTAGGACGAAGGGCAATGCCTTCCCCTTGCTTCTTAATAAGCAACATAATTGCTCTCCTCCAGTCATCCTGTTCGGCTATACAACTTACTTGCATACAATCAATTGTGCGCCTGAACACAATTTGGCAGACCAGGGAGGATAACTGGCCTTTTTCTTTCCCGGTCGTCAATTTAGAGAGTTTATCCGCCCTCCGATTTTCTTCCCTCGGTATATATTTTAAGTCTACGGACTTGAACTGGGTGATCAGTTGCTTAACTTTGTGGAAATATTGTAATAACTGGTCATCCTTGATCTGGAATGTTCCGTTCATATGCCCTTCTACCAACTGTGAATCCGTTTTGCATTGAAGACATTCTACCCCCAAGTCTCGCGCTAACTCCAGACCTGCTATTAAAGCTTCGTATTCTGCCTGATTATTATTGACTTTGAATCAGAAAACCTGGCTTGCTCCACCACAATATCGTCTGGTCCTTCTAAGACTATTCCTGCACCTCCACCCTGATGACCGGATGATCCATCCACGAAAAGTACCCAAGGATGACTGGTCTGATCCTCCATGGGCAATTCTGCCACAAAATCTGCTAAGTGCTGCCCTTTGATGGATCCTCTCAGCTCATACTTTAGACCGAACTCGGAGAGTTCCACCGACCATCCAATCATTCCCCTGCCAGATCAGGTTTTCGCAGGATCTTAGCAATAGGGTAATTCGTACGGACTACAACCTGATTTCCTTGTAAGTAAGGTCTGAGCCTTCGCGTAGCATTCAGTAAGGCTAAAACTACCTTTTTCCAGCCGCTGATATCTGGTTTCAACTTCCTTCAATGTTCTACTAACAAAGTATATTGGCCTAAACTCTGGAGTTTCTTGCACCAGCGCTGCACTAATCGCTTCTTTGCTGACCGCCAAAAATAACTGCAACTCGCAGCCATAATCCGGTAGTCTCATTACGGGAGGATTAGTGAGAATTTGCTTCACCTCTTCAAATGCTGCTTCACACTGTTCGTTCCACTCCCCCTCGGTATGTTTCTTCATTATTCTTAAGATAGGTTTAATACGTTCGGCTAATTTGGGTATGAATCTGGATAACGATGTTAGCCGTCCCACTAATCTCTGTACCTCCTTCAAGTTTCTTGGGCTTCTCATTTCCAGAACGGCTCGACATTTGTCTGGGTTGGCCGTTATACCCCGCAAAGTCAGCATAAACCCCAAGAATTTACCTGTTGATACCCCAAACGTACACTTAAGAGGATTGAGCCTCATTCCAAATTTCCTCACTTGACCGAGAACCTCCTCTAAATCCCGTAGATGATCTTCAACCGATCGGCTCCGCACAACCATATCGTCAACATAAACTTCCATGCACTTTCCTATTTGGTTTTGGAAGACCTTATCCATCAGTCGTTGACAAGTCGCTCCTGCACTTTTCAAACCGAACGACATGACGTCGTAACAGTAGTTGGACTGCTCCGTTATAAAGTCCGTTTTCTCTTGGTCTGGTTGGTACATGGGAATCTGGTTGTACCCAGAGTATGCATCCAAGAAGCTTAATATCTTATACCCAGAGACTCCATCAACTAATCCATCTATGCTCGGGAGAGGATATGTGTCCTTTGGGCATGCTTTGTTAAGGTAAGTGAAATCGGTACACATCCTCCATTTCTCGTTCGGTTCTTTCACCATAACGACGTTAGACAACCAAGTACTGTACTTCACTTCCTTAATAAAGCCCACTTCTAACAGCTTTTTCACTTATTCATCCACCGCTCTTCTCTTCTCCTCGCCCAACCTCCACTTTTTCTGTGCTACCGGTCGGGCCTCCTTAAACAATGACAACTTATGAGATATCACGTCGGGATGGATACCTGGCATATCCGAAGCTGTCCACGCAAATAGATCTCTATTCTTCAGCAGAATACTCTCAATTGCTTCAGCCTGATCCGGTGTTAGGTTACGCCCTATAGTGGTGGATTGTTCTTCTTTTTCCCCTATAGCCAGCGGACGTACCTCTCCCAACGGCTCTACCCGTTCTTCCATATGTGTTCTGGGATCTAATTCCATCATAGCGACCTCCGACTTTTTGTGTGAGAATTCAGATGCTCTCGGCTTCAGCTTCAAACCGCGACGTAACATTCACGAGCCATTTTTTGATTGGCTCGGACAGTGTGCACTACCCCATCATCCGTGGGATATTTTAGAGTTAGGTGTGGAGTTGAGATAATGGCCCCAAATGCGTTCAGGCATGGTCTTCCCATTATATGAAGTATCGGCTTCTACCAACAAAAATCGAACCTTCATTTCCCTGACACTCTTATCCGGCCCCAAACTAGTTCTCAGATCGACATACCTTGTATCCACCCTTTCTCCTACGAACCCTACTATTTGTTCATTGAAGGGCATAATGGCATCCTCCGAAATTTCCATTTGCCTAAATGTTTTCCAATACAGTATATTAGCCGAACTCCCCTGATCCACCAAAACCTTTCCGACCTGGTATCGAGCGATCATAACTGTTATGACCATCGGATCATCTTGTTCCAGATCGGGAGCGTGAAAATCTTGATCTGAGAAGGTGATGGCGGACATAGATCTCTTTTGTATTCTCGTTCGACTAACGCTATGCAAATTTCTTAAGTGTCTTTTTCTGGCAGCCGATGTTGAACCACCTCCCGCAAATCCTCCAGAGATCGTATTGATTACACCTCTGACCGTGCGGTCTCAACTTCTACTTCTACTTCGATCGTTCCTTTGTTGGTTTATTCTCTTGGGAGGATCTTGTCGTGTAAAGGACCGCCCGGTCCCACTCGAAGGTCCTCCCCTTTGGCTTTGAACAAACCTCTACAAATGTCCCGCTTGGACTAAAGTTTCCAATTTATCTTTTAATGTGACACAGTCCTCCGTTGTGTGCCCTTTGTTCTGATGGTACCGACAATACTTACTCTCGTCAGCCCCTAAGGGTGTGGGCATCTGAACTACGGTCATTAGGTCAGCTCCTAGAGCTTCTTCCAATACCTTTGCTCGGGGTGCATTTAATGGGGTATGATGGATGTATTGTTGAACTCTAGTTTGATCCCTACTTCGATGACCACCACTTCTATCGTTTCTCCCGAATGACTGTCCAGCGCCTCTATATCTGCCCGTTCGGGCCATCGAATCGATTTCCTCTCTCCCTCGTTGATGAGCTCTTCCCTCCTCTATTCGAATAAAACTTGCCAACTTGTTCTGCAACTCATCCATACTCTGAGGTTCTTCTGCATGCAAGTAATCACAAAATGGGCCCGGCCTTAACGCTGTTGTTAGCGCACTCACAATTAATCTTTGATCTGCATTCCTTACTTGCCGAGCAGTACGATTAAATCTGTCCATGAACATTTTGAGGGACTCATCCCGTCCTTGTCTCATTCTTACTAAAGCTGTGTATGTTACTCCGGGAGTCTTGCTTGAGGCGTACTGTTGGGTAAATAGTTGCCTTAGTATGGCAAAACTTTCAATCGTGCCCGGTGGGAGGGAATGAAACCAATTTAATGCCTCTTCCTTCAGTGAAGGGAGAAAACTCTACACCACATCAGCTCGTCCAATGAATACACAGCCATGGCGTCCACAAAAGACTGCAAATGTTTGACTGGGTCAGATGAACCTCCATATTTCTCCATTTAAGGGAGCATTTTGTTTTCTGGTATGATTGCTCTCATTACCCTATGCGTGAAAGGATGGAGCCCTTCGGCCTGATCATCCGGTATAAGATTTCGCTCCCCTGCTCCGTTCCGCCGTTCTCTGTTATTGTCATCGAATTTGTCGAAATTTTCGTGTCCTCCGTGTCCACCTCTACCTCTTCCTCTTCCTCCACTTCCTCCCTCGACGTTCACGAATTGAGCAGACGGTCCCCCCCCCCTCCATTGGCCCGTTCTGCCCTCATTGCCGCCATTTCCACCCTCATCTCCTGCATCTGTCGCTGTAAATCTTGTAACAGCTGCAAGGGAAACTCTCCTGCCATCGTGATCGTACTCGGGTTGAAATAAGAATCTCGGGCCCCATGGTGGGCGCCAAAATGTTTCGGATGAAGGACCCAAGATTAAGCGCGAACCGAACTGTCATGACGAAATATTCTGAATAGTATCACTCTTACGCCTGATCAGGTGCGACCTGCAAGTTAGCACTCCGACGCTCAAGTCAGCAAAGTTACAACAATATCAAGGTAAGAATGAATAGATTTAGATCCCTTTACCTGGTTTCTTATTCCTATATTTATAGGCATTGAACATGAGTCAAGGGCCATAACTACTTGTAACCACTGGCCCATAATCTCGCAAGATTCGCCCACTAAGCGCAATCGTTGTTAACGTGTCCATGTAACTCGCCGGAACTTTCGGACGCCTTCACTTACCTTTACTTCTTCCATTTTAATCCGAACAAGACGCCACCTAACCCGACCATGATGCCACTCTACCCGATCATGATACCGTTCTACCCGATCGGGTTTTATTATCCTGTATCCATTATTTGCTTAACTCCTTATTTCCTTGATTAACAAGATTTCTACCTCCAATGTAAGTTAACCGACCTCTATATTGTACATTTTTGATCTGGAACACTTGTTTACTTTTTTAGTCAACTAGATTTCAATTAAAACAAAATCCAAACCCAAAGCTAAAGATATTTTACAATAATATCGATTTTAACTACACAAAGAAGTCTTTCGAAGTTCCCAAGAAAATATTCAAATGTTATAGTTAATATAAAAATAAATCCAACAATGTAATAATTATCTTTTGATTGCTGTTTATTTTATATTATTCTTATTACTTTGTTGTAATGTTTAGAGATTAATCTATATCATTCTTGTACTAGGGACCACTGTTCGGTCGTGAGAAATAGAGTCGGACGGTCTACTGGTCAAGACATCTAAATGGAGGCAGTCAGTTGTCTCGCAAGACGACCGACCAGACTGAGTAAGAGAAGCCGGACGGTAAGATGCGGACGGTCTTCATGGTCAAGGTAAGGCTAAGGTAATTAGGATAACTACATGCTTAAAGTGATTGGGCTGTAATTGAGCCTTGATTAGGATAACCTTAATATCAGGCCTATATCCAACACTATAAATACATGTTAGAGGTACCAGGTAAGTAGGTTCATTTATTACGCATTTACTTCTGAATCCAGAGATCCGATCGGATAATCTAACTAACTTAAGCATCAGAGTACCTTTGGCAAGTACCCTCCGGACGCATCGAACACAGGAGAAAGGAGAAAGAGGACTGGTGGAGGACACATTCCGAGGATAGCGGACGGCCTGAAGAGAAGAAATTGTGTAGGTTTGGTGATTCGCCGTCACACCGAAACAATTCTTAATTTTAATTTAATAATTACGTAAACATAATAATTAATTTTAAATATTTGTTACCATCGGATTGATTACGTAATTATCATGAAACCATCTCGATATATAAATTTGTGTTGATCTAAATTATTTCGTTGTGCATTTATTTTTTTATTGAAGATTCAATGAACAAGAGGGGTCAAATTCTTTTGTGTGTGTCATATGCAGAATTATGATGTCTGGCTTTGGTGTGATAAAACAATGTATAAGGTTAAACTCCTTTCTCGAGCACCGACCAGCTTTTATGAAAAGCAAAACCAGGTTATTATATACTTGCATGCTCTTACTTTCTGCATGAAAAAAAAAAATTAAAGTTCACACTTTAGGACAAGTGGTCTTAGAATTATTTAATTGTTCCGATTTCAAATCTGACTTAATTGGTGCTATTATTATGATTTTAAATAATAAGTTATTATACATTCCTCCGTTTTAAAATCTTATCCATTATGATTTTGTCTTTAAAAGATATATTGAAGAATAGAAAGAAAAATAAATATTTAATTATTTTAGACCTTTGACTTTTAAACAGGTAAAATTATAAAGTGTGGTAGGAATAGTTGGACTGTTTTAAAATTAATTCACTATCATCTCCCTTCTTGAAGACATCTTTTACTAATTGTGATTTACACATTCACCATGATCTTCCTTCTTTCACTTTTTTAAAAAGATATGATATATCTTTTTTAATCAACAATTGTTATAAAGTTTATTAATTAGATATCTAATTAGTGAATGCTTTGATTACAGTAGAAAGAGATGAAAAGTACTTTATTTTATTTCAAAATAAATCATTCTTTTCCCTTTTCGGAGTAAATGTTTTTTTTTCCTCTCTCAACAAATGCATTATTGAAATGGATAATTTTTTATATTACGATTTAAAAAAATTGCTTTAAACTAATCACGTATTTAATTTTTGAAATTTTGTTTAATTTAATTACTAATTTAGTCTCAAACTTTAACATGCATCAATTACTTCATGTGTTCAGGACGAATCAAATTGTCATCAACTGAATTAATCATGACTGGGAAAATTAAAGATTACATTGTCCAATTATGTTAAAGACTAAATTTGCTAATGATACCGATTTTAATGAATTAAGTAATTGGAAAAATATGAGATTAAACTTTATTTTTATATATAATATTGTAAAATGAATTGACTAATACAAGTACGAAAATGTAGCATATTATTAAAAAATTAAATTAAATTAAATGTGATAAAAAGAATAAATTTTAAGTTTATTTTAATTCCATAAAATCTGCTTAAAAAAAGAATTTGTACTAATTTATATATTCTAAACTGATTTTAGTTTTAACCAATGTAAAATTTTTGAAAAAAAAAAACATTTTTTGATGTGGTTAATGATTTGTTCATATGTTTAAGGAAGAAGAAAACGAGGTTAAAAATCAACATTTATTTTTTTTATACAATTAATTAGGTTTACAACAGAATAATTATCTCTATTTTTTTTTATCTCAATTTTCATTTATTGAATCTAAATATATAGAACACATGTGTGAAAAACTGAAAGTGCGTTAGGTTTTGATAAAAGAAAAAGAAAAAGTTTGAAAAGTTAATAGAATGGAGTCCTTGGGAATAGCAATAAGAACTCGAAAACTTTTGTGACTATTGACTAACACGCGCACAGGAATAAGTAAAAGCAAAGTGTGAGTGTGATGATGCTTAGGTTCTTCAACACATCCATCAAGGTTATCAACAATCAACATTGTCACTTAGTTTCACAATCTTTTCTACCATAAATTCTTAAATTTTAGTTTTTTACTCTGAAAATAGAGAGTCGGACGTAGCTAAACCGGTAAGATTTAGTAGGAATTCTGGCGCGGACCATGAATGTCCGGTTTAAGTCTATAATAAGATTTTTTTACAAATAGTAAGGCAAGTAATAATTAGAAATATTAAACCAGATTAAGATTTTGTTAATGTTAAACTCATTACTGTATATTTATTACCAAGATTAAACTATTAAACAGATAATTTACTAACTTTATCACTGAAGCAGAAGACGAAGGACGTAGATGGAGTTTACTTCTTAAAAATTAAGTTTGGTTGTGTCCATGAAAATAGAAGGCCCACGTAGCACTGAGCCACACTAAGTCTGACATAAAGTGGAAAACGACTATGTTTTCCTTTTTCCTTTTCATATTGAAAAGTGAAAACTAAAGTCTAATTTTGCATCTAATAAAACATGCAAGTGGCAAACAACAACTAGATTATGTAAGATATATATATATATTCTTTTCATAATGGTAGGATGAAAAATATTTATATTTGACATATATAATAAAGATAAAATAACTATAAGAAAGATTAAACTTTTTTACTTTTAAGAGAAAAAAAAGTAAAAAATAATAAAAAATATCAAATAATGTAGAAAATTTATGTATTAAAGTATTTTTTTTTTTATATTTTATATTTTGACATATACAAACTTTTTACATTTATTTGATTTTTTTTTTCTTTTTAAAAATATTAAAATTAATATTTTTATTATCTTGTAAGTAAAATCAGAAAACATGCAGGGTCCCACAACACTAGCATGACCACCATGGACCCTGATGCTCCCCGCAAGCCTGAATAGGAGCTGTTGAACATCACACATTGCTGCCACCACTGTGCATGATGATGATGATGATGCACTTCTTCCTCTAAAAGCCTTCCTGTTTCATGCATTCTTTGAAACAGCATAGCGACTAAGACGATGGAGAAAAAGAAGTCAGTCCCTAAATACTCAGAATTCGGGTTGAGAGAAGAAGGATCAAAGTCGTACAAGTTCAACGGGCCACAGCAGAAGGGAACTGGGTTCTGTGCAGCAAATGATCCAGAGCTCAAGAGGAAGAAGAGAATCAAGTCCTACAACGTCTTCACTGTAGAGGGAAACCTTAAAACAACTGTCAGAAACGGGTTCAAGTGGATCAAGAACAAGTTTGGAGATATTCGTACTCGTGTCTGAACTCTTTTTTATATTTATATCAGTAATCATTATTTAAAATTAATATCTTCTTCTTCTTCTTCTTCTTCTTTACTCTACACTCAACTTCTTTTCTTTCTCATTTATCTTCTTCGTATTATCTAAAAGCTAAAAAGATTGAGGTGGTTAAATCCTATGAGGTTTTTCTACTAAATTAACTCGAATGTTAACAATAACTGATTAATTTCCTTATTTCATGTGGATAGTTGACACTTCTTTATTTAAGATTATCCTTAAGACAGTAATTACGTTCGGCATTAAGAAATTAAATCCATTTTTCTTAACAAGAGTTGGCTAATATTTAACTTGAAAGTTGTTTTCAGTTCCATGACAGGTCAAGTCAAAAGGAGAATAAATCTTTGAGATTAATCTTCATATTAGTTTAGATTGTTTTTACACTATTAAAAAGTCAGGCGACTACGTAAACTCATTGTGTTTGAAATATTAAAATAAAAATGTGAACTAGAACGATTTTCTTAATCGAAACCCCATTAAGGTACATATGTAGTATACATATGAAAACAATAAGAAAAGGAAAATGATATTTTAACATCATTTTTTGACATCATTTTGACACTGCACGCGTGTCAAAATGTGATTGGACGATTTTAAATTAAAAAAGTTGAGGCAGGGGTATATTTGGAAGAGAAAAACCAAAGTTTGTTTTTTTAATTTGAAATCGTCCAATCACATTTTGACACGTGTGCAGTGTCAAAAAATGGTGTTAAAATATCATTTTCCATAAGAAAAATAAGTTATTATAATTTGGTCAGAGAGATAGTTGTTTGGTTGGTAGGTTTTTGTAAGATTTGGTAGAAACGTGAAAAGCTAAAATGATGCGAAATCTTGAGAGTGAGGATGAATGTGGAAGGTAAACAATTTTGTGCATACTTCCCCATTGTTATTCCTATCTCCTTCTCATATCCAATCATCATAAATTACTTCTCTAATGGGAAAAGGATGTTGAGTCCAAAAAAGACACATCCATGTTTCCCAACTTAACAGACACACATTGTTGAAAGTTTATAGCAATGAGAATGATGTATAAACAACACGTACATACTACTGTATAGAAGGGCCTCCACAACATTTAAATCATATTCTGGTAGATTGGGTCACTTGTGCATCAATCTTGGTTTCATTCTTCTTATCCTAACATAATGTAAAATACTTATAATGTTATGAATTTTATTAAATTCATCTTAATGTTCTTCTTGGTTTTGATCTTCTTAATTGTGTTAAAATTTTATTTTCCTTGTTTAATAGAGTATGTCAACTTTATGTAAGACCATCCAATTGCATTTGTTTTCGTCAGTACATGGCATCTAGTGGTTCTAATCCACCTCCTCCACTCTAGGCACAATCTAGTAAGGAGAAGGAAAAAAGCAAATATGTTGTGAAGTTGTTATCATGGTGATGGAGTGCAACGACAAGATCAATCTCAAGATGAACAAAATCCTTAGTGATTATTAGGAAACTATAGACTTGTCATTCTATGTTGTAGAATTTATATTATTTGACATCTTAGGAATAGTACAATCTATTTATGAATATTAGACATCTTGTAAACTTATTTGATAATAATTTTTAAGTAATGTATATTTATTTTTAATGTGAAATGTTTGATATGGTGTTAAATAAAAGTTATTATGGTGGTTGGTTATATGTATATTACAAGTTTGCAATTAATGTATGTGCAGGTGTTGAATAAAACATTTTTTTTATAAACAATGTTACATACGGATTTTTCCGTATGTAAATTATATGCGAATTTTATATACGGATATTTCCGTATTTAATTACATACAGATTTTATATACGGATTTTTCCATATTTAATTACATACGGATTTTATATACGGATTTTTTCGTATTTAATTACATATGGATTTTATATACGGATTTTTTCGTATATAATTACATACGAAAAAATATGTATGTAATTATATATGGAAAATCTGCATATAATACTAGCTACGACCATTTTATATACGGATTTTTGTCCGTATATAATTGTTAAGTCCCTAGCAAGTGTATCAGATCATTATCAAGTAATATAAAATGGGTAAGTCCGAGTATCGTTTTCCAAAGGACTCTTAGGCCTTAACTTTCATGTAAACCAATCGCATAAGACTTGAGAAGAAATTAATTTTAGGGTTTTGAATGCAAAGAACAAAAGTAAACATGTAAAATGCAGTGAATCAATTGGTTAGAAAAGACTATGGATGAATGGAGTTGTCGGGGTTTACAATTTCATCTTATCCACCCTCTTATATCTACTCTTCTTATCTTCTTCGCTTATTTATCATATTGTCATGCAAACTTTCTTAGTCTACCCTAAAGCCAATCTCTTGGCGAAAAGAGTCTATTACCAATTACTAGCTTGTTATCTCTAGCCTCCCCTAGCTAGTAACTAATAATGCATGATAAACGGAAACAAAATACAATTGATCGTCCTACCCTATCTCTAGGTGGTATTAGCTTAATCAAGGAATTCCCCCTAGTTCATGACATTATTGTACGTCTCCGTATCAATAAAGACAAACAATATTTACCGAATGAGTTAAACGACAAAAGCATTAAGCAAAGGTAAGGAACCCAACAATTGATAAAGTAAGCATATGGAAGCATATATAAAGAAGATAAGAATTTTGATATAAGAGAGTTTCAAAAGATTACATTGTTCCCCAACAACCTAGGGTTTAGTTCACCACGGACATGGTGAATCTAGATGAAAAATAATAAGAATGGAAGAATAAACCCTAAATTTGGTAGATTGGAGCCTAAGCATCCAAGGAACCTCCTCCAAGGTGTGTAGAATAGCTCTGGATGTCTCTGTTGGCCAAAAGATTGCTTTAGAAATCACACTGGGTCTATTTATAGACCAAAAAAGTAACAAAATTTAAGCCCAAGCCCAAACAGATCATAAAAATAGCAAAAAACAGGTCCAGATCCGCGTTCCAAGCGCTCAATGCTTAATTTGACCGCTCAGTGGTTTGCCTCCAAGCCGCTGGACGCTCAGCGGTCAATTCTAGCACTCAGCGCCCAAAACTGCCGCTTAGCGGTTTGGTTAACATTCTGGTCAATTGGTTGACTTTTCTGGTTGACTGGTTGACTTTTCTTCATTGTGGTTGACTTTTCTACACTGCAATCATTTGATCTTCAACCTTTCTTTCAATTCATTCCCAAAACCTACAAAATCAAGGGAAACCAAGCATAAAACCAAGAAAACCAACTTTGACTCTTTTATTCTCTAACTTAATAAAAATGCATGATTTCA
This sequence comes from Vigna radiata var. radiata, assembly GCF_000741045.1. NCBI lineage: Eukaryota > Viridiplantae > Streptophyta > Magnoliopsida > Fabales > Fabaceae > Vigna > Vigna radiata. The sequence goes on along the minus strand of NC_028351.1, from coordinate 23,069,311 downwards.
AGCTAATTCTAAGCCATAAAGGGTGTGATTTAATATCAAAGTTAAGTATGAAATAACAGTTTTTCAACCATTATCACAACCCCAAACTTAGAATTTTGCTTGTCCTCAAGCAAAACAAGATGTAACTAAGTTTTCAAACAATCAATACAATGGATTAATACTTTCCAAAACTCTTTCGTCCAAGACAAGTAATCACTCTCAGCTTATCATAAAAATATCAGTCAAGATGTATAGATGCATTACTTCCATTAAACTCAATACGGTGGTCACATAATCACAGTTTTTCCAACAGATGCTATTATCATGAATGACCAATTAACCAAGCACAGATGCAATCATGTATAACTAAAACTACTCCTCACCAAGAAAAGTGTTTCACTCAAGCACATAGGTGTATATTGAGGTGACTCATTCTCTCTATTATCACAATGTCACACAAATTAACTTTGCCTTTCATTTAACCACAATCAATCATACTCATAAGCAAGTTATCATCACAAGGACTTTTCATGGCTTATAATGAGGCTGGGCTAAGAAGAACATTGGTTTTTCTGGCTCACAAAATCCTTGAGTTAAAAGAGTTATTCACATTTAAAATTTAAGCACAAACTCTCTTTAATAACCAATCTCACTCATCCCCAACTTTACCTTTTCTTTGCATTGAGCTTTTCTTCTCATTCTATCTTTTCTATTTTTTCTGTCTTTTTCATCTTTTCATGTTTTGCTCAACACATTAGCTCAATGCTTATCTTTTCTTTTTTTCAACTTTCCCAAAAGCCCCAAACTTGAACCTTTATCAATACCACACAATAATTCTCAACATAACTCAAGGTAAAGATTTTCAAAAGGGTTTTCACATACTGTTTAAGGCTTAGGTTCAAAAACGGTAGAACACATTGTGATCTTTTTAATTGGGACGAAACTTTTTGCATTGGCTAAGAAAGGGCTAAATCAAAAATGGCCTTGATCATATGACAAATGCAAGCAAGTGATTTAATCATAGAAACCTGGGCAAAGTCATTCATGCTTTCAAAGTAATAACAATCATTCCATCAAAAACTCTGGAGTTCAAAACCTCACATATGCTAATTTAAAGTTCCAATACATAGATACACATCCTGCTCAATATCACAATCACAATCATGTTATCATGCATCTATTCACACATATTGTGAACCACCAACTGTATATAGCATCTCATATATCATCTCGACATCAATTAATATAAAAGCCTCATCAATCATACTCATCACAAATTATCATCAACCTATTGCATCAGATATAAGTTTTAAACCAAGTACGTCAACACCTATTCTAAAAACAGAAGCCTTAATGAAAAGTTCGACAAATTTTTGAAGAAGAACGATTCCAAGAGCTATGAAGTTACCTTCAGGAATTTGGAGACACAAATTGATAAGGTTGTTGATGAGGAAAAGATAGAGGAGAAAATAATGGAGAGAAAGGAGGAAAAGATAGAGGAGAACCCACGTCGAACAATCTTCAACGTGTAACCAGCACTCTTCACAGGACGCCAAGCCTATCACAGCACGCTTCACAGGTTCCCAAGACTATCACAGCAGACTTCATAGGTTGCCAAGCCTTCAATCAAATACAACAGTCTTCACAGGATGCCAAGCCTTCAAGATCAAACCAGAAACACCTTTTCTGTGCAGATGTTGATCAAACAGTGTGCGCAAAAGACTCCTCAATCTGAATCTCTCTCAAGAAAGATCACCACCCTTTTCTTGGAGAATTCTTGGAGCTTCCTAAACTGAGAAATTTCTCTAAAACAGGACAATGAAAATGTTAGATCACAAAAGTTTCAGAACAATTCGTGTTCTGTTCTATTTATAGTTTTCCTGTCATTCTCAGTCGAATTGCCTACTAATACAGTCGACTGTATTAAAACAGTTATAACAGACAGTCAACACAAAGGCTCCTCAGTCAACCAAATCGATACACATTTAAGACAGTTGACCCAGTCAGCCAATCTTAACTAACTTTTGAAAATATAGCCGTTGGAGCAAGTAGGCATAACATAATTCCAAATATAACAACAATACAGTTGAATGAGTGTTCCACACTGTCGACTGACACTTGAAAAAATACTTTGAAATTCTTTTCAACTCAAAATCTCATCAAGCACGTGTTCATAATATCTGTACAAAGATTTTAGCATAGTCGAATCCATTACCAGTGTATTCGACTGAACTAGACCTTTGTCACAACAAATATAAGTTCATAAAAGTGCTNNTGANCTTTTCTTCANAAATGTGNANNANTAATCAAAATCATTTTATCACACATTTCAATACAAGCATGTTCCATACATATAACACATAATCAATCATAGGAACACACATTGCAAATCAATCAAAACATGTTAAATCAAAAGCATTATCCAAATCAGTTTAGTATATCATCTGAACATGTAAACCTGGAACATATGTACTGTTATTAAGCAATGTGTTGTCATCATCAAAAACCAGTTTGATATAGAGTTTGTGTTGTCAACAATCTCAACAGTCTTCACGGATGCCAAGCCGGAAAATCATTTCAGCAGTCTTCAAGGATGCCAAGCCTGAAGTGATCAAACGCAGAACACCTTCTTTGTGCAGATGTTGATCAATCAATGTGTACACAGAAAATCTCCCTTAAGAATCTCTTTCAAGAAATATCACCACCGTCTTCTTGGAGAATTCTTGGAGCTCAAAGAATTCAATTTGAAATAGAAATGAAATTGTTAGATCATCAAAAGTCTTTGAAAAAATTGTGTTCAGCCTATTTATACATTTCTGTTAATTAGACACATTCTCAGTCGAATATGCTACTAATACATTCGACTGAATTATGACAGTTATAACAGAACAGTCAACCAGGTAGCATACAGTCAACCAAAAACAAAACACATTTAATACAGTTGACTAAGTCATCAATGCTTAACTAACTTTCAAAAGTATAGTCGTTAGAGTGAAAGAGCATAACATAATTTCAAATCAGACAACAAATACAGTTGAATGTGTGGCGCACATAGTCGACTATCAACATGTAAAACATTTTGAAATCCTTTTCTTATCAAAATATCACACAACACTGATTCTCAAAATTTGTACAAAGATTTTAGCATAGTCGAATCCACTAGTAATGTAGTCGACTTCACTATAACTTTGTCTCACAATAATAAGTTCATGAAAGTACTTGTGGTTTTCAGCTTTGAAACATGTGCAGTAAAACATTTGTAATGATGCATTTGCACATAGCACATAAAGCATATAAACATGTTCCAGATATATATCAATCAATCAATATAGGAACATTTAACATAGTTCATAAACATCATCAACAGATATCATAATCAATCAGCATAGGAACATGTAACACAGTTCATAAACATGTTCAACAGATATCACAATCAATCAGCATAAGAACATGTAATGTAGTAACAACATGTGCTTGTTATTAAGCAATGTGTTGTCATCATCAAAAACTAGATTGATATAGATTGTTTGTTGTAAACAATCTCAACAGTTTATAGTCGATTCAATGAAAAACAAAGTCGACTAGTTTTTCAAATATCTTATGAAAACCTGCTCTGGTGCCAATTGTTGGAAAACAGATAGGCTTCTTTTTACACCAAGAGGGCGGTGAATTGGTGAGTTTTCAAAATCAGAGTCTTTTCGCAATCTTTTATACAAAGTAGAAAACTTTACAAAACTTTCTTGAATTGCAAGTAATGAAAATTGTGTGTAGCGGAAAGTCATAGTTGACTACGCAGATAGTACAGTCGACTAAATATAAAAGAGCAGGGATAGAGAAATCAAACACTGGTTTTTATACTGCTTCGGCCTCAATGCCTACATCCAGTGTCCTTCCAATACCAAGAAGCAAATGCACTATAATGGTCAAGGTTTTTACAACAAGGCTTTTATAAAAGACCTCCACATCAAAAATATAAAACACCTCTCTAACCCCCTAACCAAAATATAGGCAAACCACACAACAAGTCTTGCTGCAAGATGTCCCCTCTCCTGCAATCTGCCAAACCACTTTGAACAATCCTCAAAGTGAACCAGACTCCATGAGTTTATCCCCTGTAGTCACAACAGGTACAAACAACAATCACCACGGATGCCAACAAGAACCTTGATCAACTTAGAAAACACCTTAATGTGCAGATATGTGATCAAGCAATGAGCGCGCAATCAATCTCCCTTTGAATCTCCTTCAAGCAAGATCACCATCGTCTTCTTGATGAGTTCTTGGAGCTCTATAATCTCAAAGAAATCAATTTGAAGCAGAATGTGAAAATTTTAGATCATCAAAAGTCCCTGAGTAAATTCAGGTTCAGTCTATTTATAGATTTCTATTAAAAAGAAGCACTCTTAGTCTAATATGCTACTAATACAGTCAACTATGTTATGACAGTTATAACAGCTTAGTCAAACCAGTAGCACCCAATCAAACAAATTGAATTCTTATTCAACACAATTGACCTACTATTCAATGCTTAACTAAATTTTAAAAATATAGTCGCTACTGTTCATGAGAATAACAGAATTTCAAACCAAACAACTAATACAGTCGAATGCGTGGCGCACACAATCGACTTCGACAGGTTGAAACATTTTGAAATTCTTTCCTTCACAAAATCTCACAAAGCACTAATTCTGAAAATCTGTACAAAGACTTTAGCATGGTGGATTCAATTAGTAATGGAGTCGACTTTATTGTAGCTTTGTCACACAGTTATAAGTTCACAAAAGTGTTTGTGCTTATCATCCTTCAAAAGATGTGGAATGCATCCTGAAATGATGTAACATGTACAAGCTCGATAAGTATGCATTCACATAGCAATATAACACATAAACATGTTCAACAAATATATTAAACAGTAAGCATAAGAACATGTAACACAACAACAACATATGTGTGTTATTAAAGATGTGTTGTCATCACAAAAAACCAGAGTGATATAGATATTGTGTTGTCAACAATCTCAACAGTATTTCATATTGATGTTCGCATACTACATCTCCCTTGAAGGGTATATGAGGAATGAAACGCCAACGTGAGTATCCCAGTGTCCTTTAAATCCTTTTAAATATTTATCGCTTTTAACTTTCCTGTGAATTCAAGCATGCACATACCAATGTTTCAAAAGAAAATGCCAAGCACTGTTTTGTATATCTGACTTCAGAATTTTTTTGACATCCATTGTTTTTTAAAAAAATGTAAAACATACATGAATTTGATTATTTCAAAGAAAACAAATCAACTCCGCAAAAATAAAATAACAATTCAAAACAAAACAAAAAAAAAACAATCAAAGGTGAGAGAATACAAAGTTTCAAAAAATTCAAAACACCTAGTTGCATAGTATTGCATCATGGACAAATTATCTGCATAAATAACTATCATGTATATCTTTGTCAATAAGATACTTTGTCTAGAACTTTTTTAATGAATGGTTATTAAATCTCTTTCACTCGAAAATACAAAAAGATCAACATACGTCTAGGTTTCCTATTTCAAGTTAGTCAAGTTTTCTCTCACATGTTAGGGTTTCTTCTCTATGATCCTTACACCAAGTTTTCAATATCTTGTTTCTCTCTCATTTTGGTTTTCGACACCTTGATCACTGCTAAAGTTTTGACAACTTGTCTCACTTCTCCTTAAATTAAGATCTTCTCATTTGGGATGAAAACTGATTTCTTTTTCAAATATTCAAGATTTCTATTACAAAGAAATTTTAGAAAGCTACAAATTTAGAAATTCGAAACCGAACAACCCGACTAGCTTGGCCACCTGTAAACCTAATTTATATGGCACCCTACATAGCCAGATCTTTCTATATCGGTCTTCTACCAAGTAATGGTTGATGCGAGGTCTTTCATTATAGGTCCATACATTCATGCATTCAAAATCATGCATGCATCATTATAGGGGTCCAGAGAAGAAAGGCATAACACATCATGCATCGCCAACGTCCAACAGAAATTCATGATTTCGATGAGAAAATTCAGACTTTTCGAAAAAAAAAAGGTGAACAAGGGTCTCACACGAATTCCCACCCATACATCGGTACATCAACAAAATTCAAAGAGGAAAGTCCAGAGCTATAAGAGGATCAATTAAAAAAATATCTTTTTTCAAAACATTATTCTGAGTCCAACTTGTCAAAGCCCAGTTTCTACACTGACCCCAAAAGCCCAGTTTTCACACTGGCACCTAAGCCCAGTTTTCACACTAGCCCCTAAAGCCTAGTTTTCACATTAGCATCCAAGCCCAGTTTTCACACTGGCACCAAAGCCCAGTTCTCACACTGGCCCCAAAGCCTAGTTCTCACACTAGCCCCAATCCTAGTTTCAACATTGGCCCCCAAGCCTAGTTTTCCCACTAGGCCTAAAGCCCAGTTTCCATGCTAGCCCACAAAGCCGAGTTTCCACTCCGGCCCACAAAACCCAATTTTCACATTGGCCCTTGAGTTCTTATCTAGCCTCCTAAACTCATTTTTCTTCAAAAGGGTTCAATTCATGAGGTTCATATACCTCTCCACAGAAATTCACGAGGTTCATACATCTCTCCAACGAAATCAAAGGTGATACACCAGTCACGAAGTTCACACGACTCTTCAACAAAATCAACAAGGTTGCTACACTCTCTACCAGGTACTCTACGAGGTAATCTTTTTCCTTCTTTAGACAGGAACAAAATTAATTTCTTTATCTTTATTTGGCTTTTACTATAATAGCACAAAAACTCTAAGGTTCATGTTATCTAGCAAAATCTAAATAGAGAGGGACATCTGTCAACACCCAATTTCTTCTGAGTAAGTAAATAAAAAAATAAAAATTAAAAGTAAAGGTAAAATTAAAAATAAAAGGATAAATATTAATGGTGGGTAAACAGATAACATAAATTTTCTTAAAAAACATCACTAGAAAATATTTTTGAAATATTGGATTCTAGATAAAGGAATGTTTTAATATGAGAGTAATTTGAATCAACCTTATGTCAATAATTATAATCAATGTCTTGAATATTATTTGATTTATTTTTCTTGCAACCAAGACCATTTCTTTCATTATTTTGTTTATTGTCAATTAATTCACAATTAAGGTCATATTACCATAATATTACATTGTGTGTATATAAATATGCACCCTGTCATAGAAAAAGGGGGACGGAAAAAATAGAGAGAGATACTCAGAAATAATAGATAGAAAGAGTGAGAGAAAGTAGAGGAAAATAAGTTCTCACGCTAGAGGGACTCTACCGATAGAAATTATCAAAGAAGAACTAGGGGAGTACTAAAATCTGAAAAGGTATGTCACTTCTGCACCCTTCTTTTTCTCTTTTTTATTGTACTTTGAAAGTTTTTTCTAAAGGTATCATTTTACTACACACAAATAACGTTTTTTTTTAAATCATAAATTTTGGAGTATAAGTACGCGTCGGCCTATGGCCGATTTCTTTCCTTTTTCCACCATTCTTGAAATAAAAAAAATACAAAAAACTTTAAACCAAAAAATGTCAATTTTTTTAAACCAATCTTTTTTTTAAAACAGAACTACGTGATCCCTGATTTTTCATCATGAATGGAGATGCATAGGAGCAAGGTCAATTCTTGTCGGGTTCACTTTTCAAAAATCTAAAATCAGGCATAATAATTTTAAACAAATTTACAAACTTTTTCTAGATAAAGAACTACGCGATCACTTATTGTCTATCATAAATGGGTATACGTAGGAGCAAGTCAATCTTTGTCGGGTTCATAAAACAAAAAAAAATTATTTTTGTTTTTTATTATTTTCTTTTTATAATTATTTTTAGGGAAAATTAAATATTTTGAAAAACCACATCAACTTTATACATTTAACTAAAGACTGCTTTTGGACAGACGTAGTAGGATGCTAATACATTCCTTACGCATAACCGATTCTCGAACCTAAAATCTAGTTTTCGTAGACCACGCTTTTATTTTATGGTCTTCCATAGGTTTTCTAAAATAAATTATGGTGACGACTTCTAAAATCTTTTTTTAAACCTGTTTATTTTTTGTTTGCTAACCTGTCGCGATCAGGATTGCGACAATAACCTAACATTTTCAACAATTATATCAATGCACAAAACAACAAAAATATTCTCATTAATATCTAATGATTTTATTGGACAAAAAACATTAGAATGTACCAACTAAAAAGTAATGTATCAACACAAAAATAGAAACAAAGTTTTTTATTCTTTGAGGTACACCTTCATTCTTGTTTTTTTTTAAAGTAGACACTAAATCTCTCTTAAAATATTTCATTTGCTCTTGCATTTACGTAACTATTTGCATTTCTATTTGGACTTTCATTTGTGCTTTCTCGTCTTTGCTTGTGATTCAATCTATATTTTCATTTTAGTTTGTGCCAACAATTATGTCTTCACTTGCTTTTGCAAATTAGATATTTATAGTGATTTTTTTGTTGTTGGATTTGGATTTTGGGAAAAGAGTACTTCAATGGATGAAGATGAAATTTAATGTCAAGATCCAATGACCAATTGATAGAAATTCTACTTTCCTATTTTCACCACCTATTTTTATTTTAACATTAGAGTCAATTATAGGATGTTTTTACGTGTCTTTCCCATGTTTTTCAGTCATGGGATTTTCATATGATTCATCATCAAATCAATATGTTAGTAATACTATAAATAAATAGTTTAATATTTATAATAAACAAAATACTTACTATGAATTTTTTTTCTTTGTTACACATGTAAATATTTTGTTATGAACTTTGTTATATAATAGACGTAAATTTAAGTTTATTATTTTAACAGGCTTCTATATTTATGTCCGATCTAAAACAAGTATAAACAAAATCTAAAATATTATATGTAAAAACATGGTTAAAATAATTAGAAAATTAAAATTATAATTAAGAAAGTTATTTATGTATTTCTATATTAGGCCTAGACTATATAACATAGGTCCATATAAAACAAGGTCCATATGATAGATATAAAAGGATATACACTATATTTACTATATGTGACACTGATTAACTTGGACGTGAAATGCATTTAGAAAGGAAAAAGATTATCTCGATCAAGCAAAAAATATGAAGGAGGATCTTATAAAGGAGATTGACTCCTTATAAGAATACTTATAAGAATAGGAGGTATCATGTTCGTGCTCTCTCATTTTTAATCAGTGTTTGGAAATCTTAAAAGAGTGTTATTTTGGAACCAGGAAAATAAATGTTGTCCTTCTTTTGCAAACTCAAGTAATCATCGAGCTCTTTATTCTCATTACACCAGTCATACATTAAACACAAAAACAACAATCCCCAAAACAGGACATCCATTAAACAGTACTTAAAAAGTTAAGAAAAACAACATCACAAAAGAAGAACTACATGCACAGGTCACAAACTACAGTTTCACTCAAAACTGATAAACAAATTGCACTACCTCTTCCAACACAGATTTCTTGCTATTCACCACATTGCATTTGGCACGAATCTCACCCTGGTTTCCAGTCAACACATCCAACTGACTCAGCCTCACAACAGCATCCACAAACTTCTCAAAGAACAGTGTTTGGTTAACAGCGAAAGCATTCACCAACCCTTTTGTCCTCTTATCACTGAACAGGTCCTGGTCAGAGGTGAACACTCCCTGACGGTTCATCAAATCAAGGTAGTATTTGTTATCAAACACCGTGGGCGTTCTGATGTCCAAGTTGGCTGTGTTGCCGGAGTCTGCATTTGGGCACGTGGATTGGAGTTGCTTCGCTAGGGTTTTGTCCATGTTGGGGTCCAGAGGGGAAAGCCTGTTGAAGAAGGTGCTGCAGTGTGCACGGCCATAGGTGTGTGCGCCTGATAAGGCCACCACGTCTGTGGCATCAAAGCTTTTGGCGGCGAAAGCGTCGAGGGTGGCGCCGGTGGTGTTGAAGGGTTTGGGAAGGTCACGTGTTCCTGATGTGCTGAAGCTCACACCGTCTCGTCTTCCCAGTGGCACTGCAAAATCAGGGCCTCCTGTCTGTTCAAAGTCAAAACAAATTAACCTAAGTCATCCCTTCAAAAAGGAAAATTTGATCCTATCATATATATATATATATATATATATATATATATATATATATATATATATATATATATATATATATATATATATATATATATATATANTATATATATATATATATATATATATATATATATATATATATATATATATATATATATATATATATATATATATATATATATATGTGTGTGTGTGTATATATATATATATATATATATATATATGTGTGTGTGTGTGTGTTTTCTGGTTTACATACTGATAGATTAGCACTATACCATTTTGAAAGGCAATGATGACAACCTCATCATTATCTTAATTTCTTAAAGCCGTGTTGGATTGTTAGACATAATTACTTCTAAATAAAAGTGTAAATTGAACTAAAGAACTAAAGACATAATTACTTGCACTTTTGAGTAAAATAATATTGCTTTATTGGTAAAGCTGGAGAGGGAAAATTTCTTTAGACCGAGTATGGATAAGTGGAAGTAGGTAAGATGAGAATGGAAAAGAGGGAAATGATGAAAGGATAAAAATATATAAAAAAACAATATTGCTTTATTGTTAAAGATGGAGAGGGAAAATAATATTTATTTAGAGGAATCTTTCTCAACTAATCACCTTTTGGGAATTTAACTGATCATTACACTAAAATATCTCCATATGTTTCTTTAACAACAGAATTCGAGTCTAAGTTTTACATAATTAAGTTTATATATGCTTTAAACAATAATAAATATGTATGTATAAAGAGAGATTGAGAGAGAAAAAAATAGAATAGATGTAAGAGGGTTGTAGAGATTAATTACAAGAGAAACAGCATCACGTGCTGCCAAGACAGTGATATCTGCGCAAGAAACGATTCTTCCACACTCCTTATGAACAAGAGCTCTGAGGTCATCAATGGTTTCCAAAGCCTCACTTCTTATTCCTCCGTTTGCAGGTTGGTCTCTTTCACCTGGACTCCCATCTAGCAGCACCGACCCATCACATCCCTACTCATGCAAAATCCATTGCAAATATTTATGATATGCATTTCGCAAAACTTTTGTTTTATTAAACCAACCTGGATGGTTTTGGTTCATGAAAGAGTAATAATAAAGTCACACATTTTTATATTTATTTAATACATAGTATAATAGTAAAATATCATAAAGAAGTAAGTTTTTGTATTTTTTCAAAAGAAAAAAGAATAAAAAGAAATAAAAAATAATATCAAATAAATATAAAATTTTTGTGTGTTAAAGTATTATTATTGTTCCTATGGTTAAGATGATCTTTTTAGAGTGTTATTAAACCCTTTTTCATAAAAATAGAGTTGAATTCTAAACGTTCATAATAGAATGATTTTTTGTATTTTAAAAAAAATAAAGTAAAAAGTATGAAAGACGAATGTGAAATAAATATAAAAGGTTTGTGTGTTAAAGTATCATTTTATACTTACTAAGATAGCTAGAGTTAAACAAGGTCTCTACACAATACTTTTATAAACATGAACTCAAGTTCTTGTAATATAATTTGTTCTTAATTATCAAAATTAATCTAATCATATTTGTTAAAAATCATTCGTGGATTAGATATAAAACAAATTTATTGTGTAAAACCAGTTTTGTAAAATTAAATTATCAATCATTTAAAATCTATCTTATTGATAATTATTGTTTTTAAATTTATCATATTATCGTTATAGGATCAATTATTAGACCATCTATTAACGTATTAACCTGTATGTCAGTTTTATAAAATTAAGTTATTCTTGAAACCGAACTCTTTATAATTCTGGTTGTTTTCTTCAATACGGCTGCTGACATTTGTTACTTGTATATATATGTACGAACTATTTCAAACATATATATTCTTTGTTCTTATGAAAAAAAAAAGGTTGTTTTTAGTCGAAAAATGGTTCATTGGTATGGAATTGTATATAAATAATAGCAATTTGTGGAAATTTATTGGGTTATTGCAGCTAATTACCTGAACAAAGCAATCATGGAAGAAAATGCGGAGTAAGGCAGGAGCTTGGCCATTGTCGTTCTTGAAGACCTTCTTGAGATGGTTTCTGACAATGGTTTCAAGTTTGGGACAGGTTTTAGAATAGAAAGAATATGAGAGTCCCTTTACTAGTGGTGCTTTGCCTTCTGTTTGGGAGGCATGCATCTGTGCAGTGAACAAAATGGAAGAAAACAAGAACAAACAGTGCAGAGGATAAGCACAAGACCTAGCCATCTCTGTTAGTGTGATTTCAGAGTTCCAACCAATAACTCATTTATAGAAGGAGGGTGGCCATGGAGGTACAAAAATTTTACGAAAATATTCTATTTAATCTGAATAAGAACATATAATGTACCCTCAAAAGATCATAATACTTACTAAAACTACTATATTAAGAGATATTAAAAGTAAGAATCACTGCTATTCTTTTCATATTTTATTGAATTTCTTTCATAAAAATTTGTAAAAAAAATGAATCTGTGAAGTCTTATAAAATATAACATTAGTGTAGAATAATTTACTAATTTGTTTTTTTTTTATAAGAAAGAGGGGCATAAAGTTTACTAGTCATAATTAGTATTTTAAATTTGTCTTCTTGAATTGATAACCATGTAAGATTAAAATAAAAAAACTTTATGTATAATAGTTGTGTTAAATGAAGTGGTCCAGCTGTTCTCATAATCTCCATAGCTTTTTGCCAAAAGCTCCTCTCATGGTTGGTGGAAGATGGCTCCTCTCTACAACTTAGAAATGCATTTTTTTTTTGTTAAATCATGATAAACTTTCATGTATTTCGGGAATATATACTTTTTTTTTTCTATTCTCATTTTCTTGTTTAAGGAGACTAAACTACGTAAATAGACAAGATTAAAATAGTAATTAATTTGGTAAATGAAATCTATCTTCCTTAAAAACTGTAAATTTATAACTTTTTTAACTTATATTTATAATTACTACTTTTATTTTCCTAAATTTTTGTCAGTGTAATTGTTCGTTGGTTAAATTACAGATTTAGTCCAAAAATACTTATTACAAGATGCATTAAGGATATTAAATCTTATACCATAAAGAACCACCAAATATCGTATTACTTTTATAAAAAAGAATGAAGAGAATATTAAAATAATCACCATTATTTAGTATTTTATAGTTTTAAATTGAAGAGCAGTTATTTTTATATTTCTTTACCTTAAGGATTTCAATAAAATGAATTAATGCATACCATTGATAACATTTATATTATTGTTCACCGTCCGGTCTCTCTTAGAGTGACTCGTCCGGTTCTTTTTCCTTTTTATCTTTTTCGTTCGGTTTCCTTTTGTTTAACCGTCCGGATAGCTCGGTTCCTTTTTTTCTTCGTTCTTTTGTTTCTTCCTTTGTATTGCCCTTCCTATATATATCTTTCCTTACTTGTATTTTTGTAATTGATCAATGAATACAACAGTTTCTCTTTTTCTCTTCACTTTCTCTCTTTTACCACGCTATAATTCTATGATGGTATCAGAAGAATTTCATGCTGCTGCTCATTGATTTCTGTCTTCCTGTTCTTGGTTTTCTTTTCCTCTTCTTCTATCATGGCTATGACCAATTCATCTTCATCCACCCAAGATAACACTCCTTCATACCTTTATCTACACCCCAATGAGAACCCTGCCATAGCCCTGGTCTCACCTGTTCTAAATGCCACAAATTATCATTCATGGAACAGATCTTTCATCACGGCTCTTTTTGCCAAAGACAAGGTAGAATTTGTTCTTGGATCCGCTTCTCAACCTTCCAAGACTGATGCCTCCTTCCCTGCTTGGTTCCGTTGCAACAGTATGGTTGTTTCATGGCTTATACATTNTGTTTCTCCTTCAATTCGCGAAAGCATTATCTGGATGGATCTTGCTATCGACATTTGGACTGATCTGAAACACCGCTTTGCCCAAGGCGATCTTGCAAGAATTTCCGCCCTTCAAATGGAAGCCACTACTCTATCACAAGGTGAGCTCTCTGTCACTGAATTTTTTACAAAGCTCCGGGTTATTTGGGATGAGCTCGATTGCTTCCGTCCGGACCCTGTTTGTACCTGTTAGACGAAATGCTCATGCACCGTCTCTGCTGTTCTTTCTCAACGTAAAAATGAAGACCGTGCCATGCAACTTCTACGAGGTTTGAATGATCACTATACCAACATACAATCTCATATACTCCTTCTTGATCCTATTCCTCCTATTTCCAAAATTTTTTCCCTTGTTATTCAACAAGAACGTCAACTAATGAATGACCATATCACTGCCTCTGTCACCACTACCCCTTTTCCTAGTCCCACACCTACCTCTGTTATTTGCACTTATTGCAATAGAGGTTGCCACCAAGAAAATACATGTTTCAAAAAACATGGTTTCCCCAACCAAGAACACAAGACTGTCAAAACCACCAACAATAATTCTCGCAAGATCTGCACTTACTGCCACAAAAATGGCCATACCATAGACGTTTGTTTCAAGAAACACGGTTATCCACCAGGCCACAAATTTTCCACCAAATCTGGTCAAGTTCACAATGTTATTTCGTCTACTAATGCCGATAATCAATTGAAAAGCTTAGATATTGAACTCTCTTCTCTTGAAACAATTCAACTTACTCCTTAACAATATCAAATCCTAGCTGAGTTGTTTAAACAACCAACGACCAACACTTCCAATGTGCATATCAACCAAGTTGGCACTGTTTCTACCAACACTTCTCCAGGTAATATTGTTTCGATCTCTCAGATGCATTCTAGCAATATCTGGCTTTTTGACTCTGGTGCTACTGATCACGTTTGTATATCTTTAGAATCTTTTACTTCTTATCAAAAGATTAACCCAATTCCTATATGTTTACCTAATGGTAAAATTATACATGCAAATTACAAGGGTACAGTTAGATTCAATACCAAACTTTCTCTCTCTAATGTGCTATATGTCCCTGATTTTTCATTCAACCTTGTTTCTGTTTCTCAACTTATAGCTCAACACAAATGTCAATTAATTTTTTCTCCTTCTGGCTGCATTGTGCAGGACATACACAGTCAAGAGAAGATTGGTTTGATTAGACACCACAATGGCTTATATCTACTTGATCCCTCTATCTGTAAAATTAACATTAATTGTACCCCTGTTATCTGTTCTGTTAAGCACACAAATTTATGGCATGCTCGTCTTGGACATCTATCACATGCTAGGCTATTTTTACAACACAAACATGTTTACATAAACACTGATGACAGCAATAAATTTTGTGATGCGTGCCATCGGGCCAAACAAAAGAAACTGCCTTACACTGCTAGCACTTCTACTTCTCTATCTTCTTTTGAATTATTGCATATTGATATATGGGGTCCTACTACTGCTTCCATGAATGGCTACAAATACTTGCTAACCATTGTTGACGATTACTCTCGTTATACTTGGATTATTCCTATGATAGATAAGTCTTCTGTCAAAAATCAGATTCTCACCTTCCTCTGCTATGTAGAAAATCAATTTCAAAAAAAAGTTAAAACTATCCGCACAGATAATGGTGTTGAATTTATTCTACAAAACATATTTTTAAGTAAAGGAATTATCCATCAAACTATTTGTGTGGAAACCCCTGAACAAAATGGAGTGGTTGAACGTAAACATCAACACATTTTAAATACCACTCGTGCTTTGCTTTTCCATTCACATCTACCACTTGTTTTCTGGTGTTATGCAGCTAAACATGCTGTCTTCTTGATAAATCAAATGCCTACACCTGTCTTACAGAATGAAACACCTCATGAACGGCTACATGTATCTCCTTGTGATCTCTCTATGTTACGTGTCTTTGGCTGTCTTTGCTATGCCAACACCATAACTTCTCACAGAAAAAAGTTTGATGATCGTGCTATTCCTGGTATCTTCTTAGGCTTTAAAAAGCACACAAAAGGTTATCTCTTTCTAAACCTAAAAAATCACAAAATTGAAATATCTCGTAATGTTGTTTTTCATGAAAATACTTTTCCATATCATAATACTTCCAAAACTGACAACTCTTTATCTCTACCTATACCACATCATTACACAAACAATTATGATGATCTATTACCATCCGGTTATGATGATCTATTACCGTCCGATTTCCCACACACTGATCCCCCCCCTTGATACTTGCACTAATGGCACTATTCACAACACATCCACAGATGTTGTTCAAATAAATGACATTGAAAGTGACACTTCCACTAGCACAAGAAAGTCTTCTAGAACGCGTAGGATTCCTGCTTACTTAAAAGATTTTCAGACTAACGATGTTATAAGATATCCCATTACGAATTACATTAATTACAACAGGCTTTCCCATACTTTCAAGCATACCATATTATCTATCTCATCTAATGCAGAACCAACATGCTACTCTATTGCTTCAAAACAACCCCAATGGGTCACTGCCATGCATGCCGAGCTCGATGCCCTGCAAGCTAATAACACTTGGGAACTCACCACCCTACCTCCCAACAAAACTGCCATTGGCTGTCGGTGGATTTACAAAATCAAATATAATTCTGATGGCTCGATTGAACGATATAAAGCACGCCTCGTTGCCAAAGGATATAATCAGATTGAAGGGCTAGATTATTTAGATACTTTTGCCCCTGTTGCCAAAATCACTACCGTTCGGCTTCTTCTTGCCATAGCTGCTTCTAAGTGTTGGTCACTCAAACAATTGGATGTTAATAATGCATTCTTACATGGTGATCTTCATGAAGAGGTTTATATGAAAATTCCTCCTGGCCTTACCACCGCCAACAAAAATCAGGTTTGTAAACTCCAACACTCTTTATATGGCCTTAAACAGGCTGGCCGACAATGGTATGCCAAATTACATCAATTTTTACTATCAAATAATTATCATTGTTCTATCTCTGACAACTCTCTTTTTCTGAAACATGATGGCAACCATACTACGGCGTTACTCATTTATGTTGATGATATCCTCATCACTGGCAACGACAATGGAGAAATTCAACACATAACTGACCTCCTTCATTCTACCTTCCGCATAAAGAACCTTGGTGATCTAACATACTTTCTCGGTCTGGAGGTTGCTCGCAACTCCAAAGGAATACATCTTAGCCAACGCAAGTATATCTTGGATCTCCTTGCTGAAACCGGCCTTCTCGANAGTTCGCNCNTCCCTACTCCCATGGTTCCTAAACAATCTTCTACAAATACCGTCCGGTCACTTGATGATACTGATGCTGCCTCTTATCGTCGTCTCATTGGTAAACTCATATATCTGACCACGACTCGTCCTGACATTACCTTTGCCGTCAACCACCTCAGTCAGTTCATGTCTGCCCCTACNACTGCTCATCAACAAGCTACCAGTCGCATCCTCCGTTATCTCAAAGGCACTCCTGGTGCTGGTATTTTTCTTCCTAGCACCTCTCCCATTCAACTGAAAGCTTTTTGTGACTCCGATTGGGCCACCTATCCTGATACTCGCCGTTCGGTAACTGGGTTCACCGTCTACCTTGGCAACTCTCTCATCTCGTGGCGCTCCAAGAAACAACCGACCGTCTCCCGTAGCTCTTCTGAAGTTGAGTATCGTTCACTTGCCAGCACGGTGTGTGAAATACAGTGGCTCACATATTTGCTTAATGATCTCCACGTTGCTTACACGTCCCCTGTTCTCATCTATTGCGATAACCAATCTGCCATACAAATTGCTTCTAATCAAGTTTTTCATGAACGTACAAAGCACATTGACATTGACTGTCACATTGTTCGTGAAAAAGTTCTCGCGGGTCTAATCAAGCTTCTCCCCATCTCCATAACAATGCAATCAGCCGACATCTTAACCAAACTGTTACCTCCTCCTACCTTTCAACTTCTTCGTTCCAAGCTGGGACTCCAAAATATTTACGCCCAGCTTGAGGGAGGCTGATAACATTTATATTATTGTTCACCGTCCGGTCTCTCTTAGAGTGACCCGTCCGGTTCTTTTTCCTTTTTATCTTTTCTGTTCGGTTTCCTTTTGTTTAACCGTCCGGATAGCTCGGTTCCTTTTTTTCTTCATTCTTTTGTTTCTTCCTTTGTATTGCCCTTCCTATATATATCTTTCCTTACTTGTATTTTTGTAATTGATAATGAATACAACAGTTTCTCTTTTTCTCTTCACTTTCTCTCTTTTACCACGCTATAATTCTATGAACCATTCCTGATAAATTTAAAACTTTCTAACAACTTTTGGTGTTCTTGATGTTTTTTCTTCCTAAACACTATAAACACTATGAATTATGATTTGATTTGAATTTATTCATAAAACTCTTTTCAATAATGGATAAGCTAGTTCGAATAATAATATTTTGACATAGTTATTTTCTTTAATCTGTAAATTTGAATAATAACTTTATTTAGTCAATCACATTATATTATTTTACAAATTAATGATATGACACCATGTCAATTGTACTAGTTTACAAATTAATGATATGACACCATGTCAAATGAATATACTTGACACATAAACATATTATACCATTAGTATTCGTTAGTATCTTTCTTGAAGATTTTCTTTGTAAATATTTATGAGAGAAAAATAAACAAACTAAAATTATTTTTATTTTCCTAAATTTTTGTCAGTGTAATCGTTCGTTGGTTAATTTATAGATTTAGTCCAAAAATGCTTATTACAATATGCATTATGGATATTAAATCTTATACAATAAAGAACCACCAAATATCGTATTACTTTTATAAAAATGAATGAAGAAAATATTAAAATAATCATCATTATTTAGTATTTTAAAGTTTTAAATTAAAGAGCAGTTATTTTTATATTTCTTTACTTTAAGGATTTCAATAAAATGAAATGAATTAATGCATACTGTACGATAGTATATTTTTGATGTTCGGTCTATTAAACCGAGCGGCTAAGTTTACTAATTAAATAGGCCGAATTATCAGACTGATCCAGTTTTATTGGGCTCGAGGCCCATCATCTCGCAAATACGAATAAATGAACAATATCATATATCACGTACCAAATAATATCTCAATAGAGATATATCAGGTAAGTTTGTTTATATTTTATTCTATTTATATTTTATTCTGTTCTATTGATCTCATATCAATCCAAAGCCTATAAATAAAGAACTAAGGGCTCCAAACAAGGTACGCACATTTTAGCATACTTCTTGCTATACTCACGCTCACATTCTCTCACACTCATACTCTCACACCTAACTAAGTATTATCATAGCCCTCTCTCTATTCTAAGCATCAACTTGCTGAGGATCAAGGGTCTTTTATCACCGATATCTAACTTGATCGTCGGAGTGCCTTTACAGGTACCCCCCCCTCTTGGGTGGAGATCGGAATTGGACGAACGGTTCGAAGAACGGACGGCGAAGACATTTGGAGATTCAAAGCCAAAAAACATTTTGGTGCCCACCGTGGGGCCGAAAGCGAAGACTCCCTATGGTGACCACCAGAAGCATGGACGGTGTTGATCACACAGAGCTCATAAGGCAGCTCCAAACCCAATTGGAGGAACAAACCCAGATGATTCGCCAGCAACAGGAGGCACACGGGAAACTAGCTGAAGAGATTGCCCAACTCAAAGAAAAACGCCCGGAGATGACAGAAGACAACAGCCGTATTGGCGGCCACAACGAGGGCCACAGGAACAGTCACAATGATGGCCACAACAGCGGCCGTAACGACGGTCGCCATGATGACAGCGGTCGCCCTCCGCAATCACCTGAGTTGCTACCTTTCACTGAGGTCATTATGCAGGCTCCAATGCCCGATCGGCCTACCCTATAAATTGAAAAATTCGACGGAACGACAGACTCCGAACACCATCTCCGGAATTTCATCGACTCCATAGCCTTCTACTCCAAAAGTGATCTAGACAAGTGCAGGGCTTTCTCCCTATCCCTAAAAGACAAAGCTCTAGAATGGTATTACACTTTTCCTCCCAATTCTATTGTCAGTTTTCATACTGTCACCACTCTATTCAAAAGACAGTTTTCGGCCAATCGGAGGTTGAAGATGTCAGCTACCGAACTCGTCAATCTCAAACAAGGGAGAGACGAACCGTTGAGAACATTCATGCGCAGATATTCTGAGGCGGCAAGAAGAGTAAAAGGTGTCACCCATGAGTTCATCATAAGCAACCTACCCAACTGTCTCAAACCGGGACATGTTTCAGAAAGCTTGTATGCTAAATTACCAAAGACGATGGAGGAATTACAGGAAAAGATGGCCAAGTTCATCAAAATGGAAGATCAGATACACTACCACAAGAAGCTTGATGCCCCCATAAATGAAGCTAAGTGCGAGGACCAACGACCGCATGACAAGGGTCGTAATCGAAAACCTCCACGAGGAGGCCCTCCAGTTCCGCTCGGTCCTTGCTACGATCACTACGCACATCTCACTGTCCCGAGGGAGAAAGTGTTTAAGAAAGCCCTTCCGACCAACCTGATCACCATTCGCAGACGGCACTCGCCCAGAGTTGCTGACGAATCCAAAACCTGTCGGTTTCATGACAACCGAGGACACTCTACAGAAGGCTGTCAAAGCCTTAAAGATGAAATCGAAAGATTAATCCGTGCCGGATATCTTCGGGAGTTTGTCAAGGCAGAGACGAGTCAACGAGGGCGTTCGCCCAAAAAGACCCGGAGAAGCCCTGGGCGTCCACACCAAAAGACCGAACGCTCCAGGGAACGCTCGAGAAACAGATCCAGAAGACGAGATACGACCCCGAGAGGCCGGATTGATACTATCTCTGGAGGTTTTGCCGAGAGCGGAGTCATCCTCGGCCCGCAAAAGACACTTGCGGAATTTGCGAAACGTCCACACAATAACTTAAAATCCCTTATCAATGCCGGATATCACATTTACCGATAGGGATTTTCACGCTCCGGACACGGAACAGGATGATCCTATGGTTATTACCGCCCGCATAGCACAGTATGATGTGAGCAAAGTCCTGATAGACCAAGGGAGTTCGGTCAACATCCTATACTGGACAACTTTCCAGAAGATGGAGCTGACGGAGGATGCGATAACACCCTTTCATGAGCAGATCGTCGGATTCGCAGGTGAGCGTGTAGACACCCGGGGATACCTCGACCTGAGGACCCGATTGGGCACCAGCGACAAGGCCAAAGAACTCTGTGTGCGCTTCCTACTGGTAGAAGCGAACACTTCATATAATGCTCTTTTAGGGCGTCCCTGCCTGAACGCTTTCGGGGCAATCGTGTCAACTCCTCATTTGGCGATGAAGTTCCCATCCGAAAGCGGGGTAATATGCACTGTTCGAGCATATCAGAAAACCGCTTGACAATGTTATACCGCTTCCTTGAAGGCCACAACTTATAAAAAAGAGAAACGGCCCAAAGCTATCCTGGTCGACTTGGACCCCAGGACCAACACAGACGATCGAATTCTAGACGCATATTCCGGATACAACCAGATTCCGATGTATGCTCCAGACCAAGACAACACGGCTTTCATAACTGAACAAGCCAATTACTGCTACGAGGTAATGTCGTTTGGCCTGAAAAACGCAGGTGCAACTTACCAGCGCCTCATGAATAAAATCTTCCACAATCAAATTGGGCAGTGCATGGAGGTTTACGTAGATGACATGGTGGTAAGAAGTTGTTCCCATCAACAACACTTGAAGGATCTAGCCGAAGTCTTCCACCAACTCAAACAGTACGGTTTGCGCCTGAATCCGTCCAAATGCACGTTCGGGGTGTCGGCTGGTAAATTCCTAGGTTTTATGTTGACAAATCGAGGAATTGAGGCCAACCCGGAGATGAGAAGTCCAACCAAGTTGAAAGAGGTCCAATGCTTAGTCGGACGCTCACCGCTTTATCACGGTTTATACCGAAACTCTCCGACCATATCAAACCGATACTCAAAAACATGAAGAAAAATGTGCCTCGACATTGGGATGATCACTGTGAGGCGGCCTTCTCTGCAGTAAAAAACATACTGACCAATCCGCCCATCATGAGCCGTCCAACAGAAGGGTTTGACTTACACTTATATCTGTCTGCATCCAGCCATTTGGTAAGTGTCGCCCTTATTCAAGAGGCACCAATCTTCAAGCTTATATATTTTGTTAGCAGAACCTTGTAGGGGGTCGAGGAACGATATTCTCAAGTGGAGAAAGTAGCATTGGCTCTACTAATAGCGGTGAGACGACTCCGACCATACTTTCAGAGCCACCAAGTTATTATCCGAACGAACCATCCGATCACCAGGATCCTCAGGAAACCGGATTTAGCAAAAAGGATGGTCTCCTGGTCCATCGAATTATCCGAATTTGGATTGCGTTTTGAACCACAGGGTTCCATCAAGGGCCAACACTTGGCCGACTTCGTAGCAGAACCATCCGTGTGGCATTTAAATGTAGATGGATCCTCAGACAAAAAAGGAGGAGGAGCCGGTATTGTACTAGAAGGACTGAACGGTCTACTTGTTGAGCAAGCAATCTCCTTCATGTTTCAACTCAGTAATAATCAGGCAGAATACGAAGTCCTAATCAGCGGACTACTCTTGGCCGCCGAGTTGGACATTGAACACCTAGAATGCCGAATGGATTCCCAATTGGTCGTCGGGCACATTAATGGAACCTTCCAGGTCAAGGACAATCACTTACTACGGTACTATCATAAAGTCAGTGATCTTATCAAATCGTTTACCACTTTCAAAATTACTCATGTTCCCAGGGCACAAAATTCCCGAGCGGATTTGCTTTCCAAATTGACACATGCCCGAGGAAACTTCCAACTCACTTCAGTAATCAAAACCACACTAGAAAAGCCTCTGTTAGAAACATGCTCCACCAGTGTCATCCCTTCAAAGGCTGACTGGCGGCAAGACATAATACAATTGATGATTCAGCAAGAACAGGGTGCACAGGTAAACGTGGCTGATTCCAAACGAATCGCTCGCTTTACATTTATTGGAGATGACCTCTACCGACGAGGATACACTACTCCTCTGTTGAAGTGTTTGTCCAGTGAAGAAGCCAAATATGTTATGCAGGAACTACATCACGGCATCTGTGGTTCTCACTCAGGTAAAAGAACGCTCAGAGCCAAGATACTACGAGCGGGTTTCTATTGGCCCACAATTGAACAAGATTGCAAGGAGTTCGTTCAAAAGTGCATCTTTTGCCTGTCCCATGGACACGACACTCGGATTCCTCGTCCGAACTGATAGGCATCATATCTCCATGGCCCTTTGTCCAATGGGGAATGGATATTGCCGGACCCCTACCGCTCGCAAAAGGACAATGCAAATATTTACTTGTGGCAATCGACTACTTCACCAAGTGGATCGAGGTAGAAGCTCTCGCCACAATCAACGCTCGAAAGGTCCAAAGCTTCATCTGGCACTTGATATGTCGATTCGGCATACTGCAAAGAATCATTACCGATAACGGTCGGCAATTCATAGACCGTACGCTGGAAGACTTTCTCAAGGGGCTGGACATCAAACATGTTACAAGTTCAGTGGAGCACCCCCAAACTAACGGACAGGCTGAAACTGCGAACAAAGCCATAATCTCCGAGTTAAAAAAAGCCTAGGGCAAGCCAAAGGCTTGTGGGTCGAAGAATTGTCTGAAGTACTTTGGGCTTACAGATGCACACCGCACAGATCTATAGGTGAGACCCCCTTCAATCTCACGTATGGCACTGATGCCATGTTACCAGTCGAAGTGGGGGAACCATCCCTTCGACGGCGCATACAAGATATGACTCTCAACGACGAACAACTAAGGATGAACCTTGACACCCTACCTGAAAGGCGCGAAATTGCCCTGATAAAGAATGAAGCTCAAAAACAACTGATAACCAGGCGCTATAACACCAAAGTTAAGCCCCGCAATTTCACCGAAGGAGACCTTGTTTGGCGCAAGCGGGGTGATGCACGTAACAATAAAGCACATGGCATGTTGGCTGACAACTGGGAAGGACCTTTCCGAATCAGTGAAGATTTAAAGAACGAAGCATATCGACTGGAATACCTGAACGGAAAAGTTGTTCCTAACACTTGGAACGTCACCCATCTCAAATTCTATTATAGTTAAAGTTTTGTTATATTTTCATTCATTGTCCTTCCATGAACAATTTTCTCTTTCAGAATTATTTCAATGAAGTATTCCAGCTCCATAACTTGTGTAATATTTGTCAAACACATACAAAGGCCAGGACCAAACGCGTCCTGACGCCTTATGGACAAACACGTCCATCAACACAAAACACTAGACCGAACGCGTCTAGACACCTCAAGGCCAGGACCGAACGCGTCCTGACGCCTTATGGACAAAAACGTCCATCAACACAAAACACTAGACCGAACGCGTCTAGACACCTCAAGGCCAGGACCGAACACGTCCTGACGCCTTATGGACTATAACGTCCATCTATATACAGGCCTAGACCGAACGTGTCTAGACGCCTTAAGGCCAGAACTGAACGTGTTCTGACGCCTTATGGACTATAACGTCCATCTATACGCGGGCCTAGACCGAACGTGTCTAGATGCCTTAAGGCCATAATCGAACACGTTCTGACGCCTTATGGACAATACCGTCCATCTATACACGGGCCTAGACCGAACGTGTCTAAACGCCCCAAGGCCAAGACCAAACGGGTCCTTCCGCCTTATAGATAAATCATCTAAGAGATTTAACACCGACGATTTAAAGATTTCTAACAATTTTGATAATCTTGATGTTTTTTTTTTCCCTAAACACTATGAATTATGATTCGATTTGAATTTATTCATAAAACTCTTTTCAATAATGGATAAGCTAGTCTTTCAATAATAATATTTTGACACAGTTATACTCTTAGATATTAAAATGACATGTTGTACATTTATTGAGTAAATACGATACCATGTCAAATAAATGTACTTGACATAGGCATGTTATACCATTACACTTGTCTGGAAGATTTTCTTTATAAATATTTATGAGAGAAAAATGAACAAACTAAAATTATTTTTTTATACATAAAGTATAAGTTTAATGCATCGAAACTTTCAAATACAATTTAACTAATTTTTCATTACATTCATATACATTAATAAGAAACATTCATAATAAGCAAACAACAACACTAATATATAACACACTATGGAACGAACATAAAATCAATTGGGTAATTGTACAATCTCATCCACAATAGACTTCACTGTAGAACTCTCATCATTTATGAGATTACATTTGGCACGAATTTCACCTTGATTTCGAGTCAACACATCCAATTGGCTCATCTTTATAAAAGCATGAATGAATTTGTGGAAGAAGAAGGTTTGATTAAGTGCAAAGGCTTCTACCAACCCTTTTGTCCTCTTGTCTTTGAACAAGTCTTGGTCGGAAGTGAACAAACCTTGGTGATTCATCAAGTTAATGTAGTATTTGTTATCGAAGGTTTTGGGGGTTCTGAAGTCCAAAGGAAAAGTGTTACGTGAGTATGTGGTAGGGCAAGTAGAATTAAGGATTTTAGCTAAGGTTTTGTCCATGGTGGGATCTTGAGGAGAAAGCCTGTTGTAGAATGTATGACAATGGGCACGACCAATGGTGTGTACACCTGATAAGGCAACCACATCTATAACATCCAAGTTTTTGGATTCAAATGTTTTCAGTGTGACATCGGTGATGTTGTAGGGTAATGGAAGATTGTTTGTTTCTTCAATGTTAAAGTTTAGACTGTCTCGTCTTCCAAGTGGCACATTGAAATAGGGACCTCCAGACTGTAAAACGTTCAAACATGTTTGGATGAATTCTTCTGTAACAGCTCTAAAAATAAAATAAAAAATAAAAAAATATTTCTTTTTATAAATAAGTTATAAAATAATTAATATATAAATGAATGCAAAAGTTATTTTACAAGTTGATGTTATAAGATTAAATTTTACTTTTTATAAATAACTTATATTGAAAACTTAAATATAAATTATTAAAATCTTAAATACAAAAGTTAAATTTTTTTCGTTAAGTAAAAATGGGAAAGTTGAATAATATATTAAAAAAAAATACTTATAAACATTAGATTTTTATACTTTTTTAATTGAAGGTGGTATCGTATTATATTTTAAGTGATGTAGATATCTTCTATGTTGTATATTTGTAAGAGAATCAAGCAACTTATCCAAACTACTTTATCCACAAAATAGTTTTAATTTATAAAGAAAGTTAATTTTTTTCTTATTTTTCTCTTAAAAAATTATTATTAAAGATACTAAAAATAGAATGGGAAAGTAGACTGTGTTCATATTGGTAGGAAGTCTTAAAGATATAATAATGTAAAAAAAGTCCAAAAACCAATTGAAAATTATTAAGAAAATATGAATATAGATTGAAACCAATCTAGAACTTATATTATTTGAGGCAATTAAAATTTAGGGTAATTCTAAATATATCATAAGGTGGCATTTTTTTTTTATCATGGAAAAGAAAAAGGGTATAAAAAAGTAGCAAATTAATAGGGATGATGAACTTACAAGAAAAATAACATCACGAGCTGCCAAGACAGTGATATCTGCACATGAAACTATCCTTCCACAGTGGTTGTGAACAACTTCTCTTAGTTCATCAATGGTCTGCAGAGCCTTAGAGCTTATGCCTCTATTCAGTGGATGATCCCTTTCACCTGGATTACCATCCAGTAGCAAAGATCCATCACATCCCTACAAATACAATCAAATTTTAATCACTTTCAATATAAAAAACGTTTGAAAACAAAATATTAATTTTAGTTCCAACGTTAATTCTAATTTAATCTGACAAAACTAACATTTTAAGTTAGGATTTATATTTACTAAATTAATTTTATCTATACTTAATATAAACTATTGTTTGATAACAGATGAAAAAAAAATTAAAAAATTAAAAAAAAAAAAAACTCAATAAATAATAAATTTAGCTACAATAAATTTTGATTATAACTCTAATATTATATAAAAATAAAAAGTAAGATTTGTGTCTAACTCAATCCTATTGTAAAAGATGAGAATTAATGTGATAACCTGAAAAATATTAATCAAGAATTAATAGATTAAAATTAGACTTCTTATAATTTAAACATGTTGACCTTAAAAAGTGTCTCTTTCATAACATCTGATTCATTTCTTAACTCTTCCATTCTAGATATCTACAAGAGTTAGAATTCATGTCTAACTCTTATAATGGTATAAAAATGTCTAATATAAAACCTGGAAAAGTAGATACTACAACATGATTATAAAGTCTCTCAAAATATATAGATATCTAAGGACACTAATCAAAAACTAAGTAAATACAAATAAACTAAAAAGTTCCTTTGTATGTAAAGTTTTAAGTTTACAACTCATTTTGGATGACTGTACTGATTATGATCTCTAAGTACATCTTCATACTGCTCTGTCATATTATAATGATAATATCCTGTTATATTATATTGTACCATATAATTTATGGGATGTCACAATTACACTAAGTTCTTTTATCTTACAGAACATGACAGATTCCTTAAAATGATGAAATGAAATGAAATGATGCGTTTTAGAAGGTTAAACAGAAATCACCTGAACAAAACAATCATGGAAGAAAATGACGAGTAAGGCTGGAGCTTGCCAATGAGTTTGGTTGAACACCTTTCTGAGATGGTTTGTCACAATGGTTTCAAGGTTGGGACAGCTTTCGGAATAGAAGGAATATGATAATCCATTCACTACTGCGGGATTGCCTTCTGCTTCACAGCAAATCATGTAGGAACTAAATAGAATCGAACAAATCAAGAACAGAGAATTTAAACAACTGCAACAACTGGACTTAGCCATTGTTTTTTCTTTGCCTTTAGAGATTAAATCATCTAAACTATTTATAAACACACGTCACTTAATAATTATAAATAAATTCATAATAAAAAATAAAACAATAATCAATCGTTTTATCGGTTAAATACACATATATATAAACCTTTGGAATATTTCAACTCATATAATAATCATCCCATTAGATAATTTGTGGAAATACAAATGTAATGGAATTTTATTCTATAATTTTAATATCAAAATATCTTTTCCAACAATAATAAGTATATTTACAAAAGCAATAGTTAAGTTAATAAGAAAAATATTTTGATAATAATTATTATTTGATAAATCTACTATAATAATAAAATTTATATTTATATGTGGTCATTCATCTAATTGAATGTTTATATATAAAACTTAATTTCTCATGAAAAATAATTATGGATATCACTTTTTTTTAATGATTATTAAGAATAAAGTATCTTGAAAATCTGTTTTAGTTGTTTATATCATACAGTTTATTCGAAAATTGATATGCTTCTGTGTTATGTTTTTATTGGAAGTGGTTTTGACAGTGATTGGAATGCCTTCTATCATTTCCTTTTCTTGAAGAATAAAAAATGTGTTCAATAGGGTCCCTAAAGATCACGAGAAGCCTAAGTGAGTTTGCATAACACAAATGGCCAAATTTTCTTGTAAGCAAATCGGAAGTATTGGGAAGAAAATAAAAATATTCTTTAATTAAGAGCAAAAGAAATATAGAAAGGAGGAAACTAATGAAAAGGAAATTCGAGGTCTTTTTAGTTTTATTTTATATAAAAAAAAAACAATTTCATTAATGAACTAACATATAAAAAATTCATTTCTTTTATCGTATAATTTGAGAATAATTTTACGTGTAGAAAGAAATCATTCTCAGAGATAAAATATATTCTTAAAAAGAAGTTAGTCTGTGGGTAGATATAAAAATAATCCAAGTAACGTGACAAACAAAATATCATAATTCAACTTCTGACTACATAATATTTTTATCTATTACGTCATTTTAATGTTAACTATATAGTTATTATAGATATTATTATGTTATATTTTGTGTGTATTAAACTTTTATTATACAATATGATATAAAATATTGTTTAACATGTATTGCTAACTATTTTTTGTGTAGTTAACTATAAAATAATATCTAAATTTTCATACAGATATATTATTATAATTACAAAATTAAATATAATTTAGTTAAATTTATAAATTAAAGCTCTTTACATGTCACTACAAGAATGTTAATTAGTTATTGATTATTCTGTCATACATTCCTTAGAAATTCCTTATAAGATGGATTAGCAAAATATCTATGAAAGAATCATCTCTAATTGAATTCAAGAATGAAGAAAAAAATCTTATTTGTTAAAAAAAAGTACAAAAAAGATTAAAAGAAAACTACAATAATTTTGTTAACGTCTTTTATATAAATATCATGCAAATGACCAAATTAAATCAATTTAACATAAAATAGAACTTAATTAGAAATAAATAAACAAACTAAATAAAAACAACAAATACACGGACTACATTATTATGTAAATGTCCATATTTTTATCACATATGTTGTGTTTAATGTGATAATCATCTTCAGAATCATATATAAAATAAATTAGTTTTATAGGAATTTATCTTACATTCTTGGAGGAGATACAGAGGTAGGGTGGATATTTTGGCCACATGTAAATAAAGCAAGGGGGTTGTTATATTGGAAGAAAATGGTGTTTGGTTGCACATCATTGTAGAAATAGTGGCTACATGGAAAGGTTGCAAACACCTATGGTAATTGTAAATCAATACTACTCATGTTATATTCAAAGAAAAAACAATCTGGGAGGAATTGTACTGTCAAGAAGAGGATGTATCAATGGAAAATGGTGTTTGGTAAAGGATATCAATGTTGTTAGTAAAAAGGGGAGGAAATACAGGGAAAGGAAAGGGGTTAGTGGAACTGATAAATTTACCTTTGATAGGCAGAAAGGAAAAGAGTATGTAGGATCTATAGGTTCCTAATATCATTTTAGTGCTTATAACATATACATTTCAATTCATATTTTAAACATTATATATGATTATTATTATTGCCTACAGATACCCATGAATAATTTAACAGTACACAGCTTCCAATAGGAACTAGCTCTAAGGTCTAATTCATTGATATAAAATCCTTTAACATTCTTATAAAAGTGCCGACATCCACTAAAAAGGGGACAACTATTCAAAGAACAAAAAAAAGGGAGAGCAAATATCTCAATGCTCATAGCTTAAATGTCAGAATCATAACATGTTTCAAACTTCAACTAGGAATGGATATCTTCATATGCCTTCAAAAAAAGTAGCAAGACTCACTCTCCATGCAATCTATTCAGTTAAACATCCACTGAAATCTGAACTGAGAAACTACCCATCCTAATGTCTCTCCCTTTAAACTTTCATAACAGCTACAAAGTGTCCAGCCTAATTTGTCTCCTCCGTGACAGCATTGGTTTCTTCCACGCTGCTCTCCCGTGTGGTTACAGCATTCGCAACTACATCTTGATTAGGGCTATTTATTTCCATTGAAGCACCCATTTCTGACACGTTCTCCCCATTGTCAGTATAACCATCAGTAGGGCCACTACCTCCCACTTTTTCAACAACATTCTCAGCAGCTGGTGAAGCATTTGCTAATTTAACATCACTGTCATGTATTGTATGCATGTTATCAGAATCCACATTCATGTCATGGCTAGGGCTAGAAGTAGACTGGTCTTGCACAATCTCAACTTGCTGTTCAGAAGTTCCATCATGTGATGACTCGACTGTTATTGCTTGAGCATTTCCATCCTCTGCTGAGTGAGGTACAACACTCCCTGTATCCTGCACATCAGTTTCATTGACCTTGGTCTCATTGGTCTCAGCATGAGCATTGTTTGCTTCAATTTCTTTTTGCTGCTCTGCCTTTAATCTGCATTGGTTCATGATATTTTGCATCTTCTCCAGCTCTTCAATTAGACTCCCGTACCTGTTTTGCAAAGTTTTTTCAAGTTCCTTTTGCTTCTGTACTTCACTCCACAAATTGTTTATCCTGTGNGATGCTGCTAACTGCTCCTGATTTTGCAAAGCTTTAAAGCATTCTAACTCGGTTGCAGCTATATCCATCTGCTTGAAAGTGGCCTCAATTTGCGGCCAGATACTTTTCTTTGCTCTCATCTGAAAATGCAATAGCCAAATTAAAATATATACAAGACTGAATATGCAAACACTCAGGTAACGTGTATCTAGAATTACATAAAAAAACATTAATTTTGTCCAATAGCAAAACCAAAGCACAGAATCCTTCTTTCTTCGTGTTCTCTCTCAATTCCCACCATTGTGAAACGTAGGAGTATTCCACTAACGAGTTGATTTCCCAATATCGCTATGAAACAACACTTTTCAGTTTGGCTTATTTATGGGCAAAACACAAATGAGAAATTTAAAAACAAACTTTCCAGAGGGCAATAAAAGCAATAAGATTCTAAAAAATTAGTGATACAATTTATACAAGCTTTGAAAGCAAAACACGAGACTACATGTTTAATGTAGCAGCTCACCAAGAAACAGATATGTAGCATCACATACCTCGTAGCCTTGAGTGATAACAGTCACCTTCTTCTCAAGCCGTACCATCTTCTCCTTATCATCATCCAATTTCTTTCTCACATTCTCAAATTCATTTTGCAAAGCAGCTAGTTTTTCCATGTTCCCAGCAACACTGGAGAGACCATATGCATTACGAGTAGGAAAGTACATAAGATCATTGAGGCAGGTTCGATGTGCTTCAATAAATTCATCAAGGGGCTCATTTTCATGTCCCATTGCGGCACAAAGATATTGGACTTCTTCCTTTATCAACTTATCAGCCTACCATAAATAAATAGAAAGCAAAATAAATACTTTCTCCAATGATATCATAATCATAATTATATAGGAGCAGGAAAATTCACAGCTCATTAGACATAGCCAATGCTTTATCAAAATAAACACAATATGCATTACATAATAAATTAATTGCAGTGCCAATTGTGGAAAAATGCAAGGGCAGAACTTGGACAATTACATATGAATCTGATCTGACAATATCTGAAAACATGAACAAAAATTCAGATAAAAATGCACTAAATCCAACTTAATTAAAGGAAGGATTGTAACAAAAATGTGAGCATTTAAGATCCAATTCAAAAGCTCTTTTCTTATATAATGACATTACAGAATAAAAAAATAATACATTTACACAGTTTTGTGAATATAATATATACAACAATCGTGAGGAATTGTTTGTTTCAAAATCCTCATAGTATTACGTTTTCAAATACTATACCTTCCTCTAAATCATTATCAACTCAGTAATAACTATCATAATAAGAAGAATTAAGACATGAATTGATCAAAATGGAAAATTAAAAAAGTGATGGAACATTGACAGATCTAAATTATTTCTATTTCATTAGTCAGTGGAATATTTTGGGAGGTTTATGATGGAATGGAAACATAATTAAAAAAATGAGTAATAAAAATATAAAGTCATCATAGTCACTGAATCTTAATCAAAAAGGAGGTAATTTCCAACACAGAAGTCAAGTCTTGTGCGTAATAAAGAGTGTGAGTTGACCAAGTTGCTTCCTATCAACAGAAGAAAATGAGATGTCATCAAAAAGGGAAAGGAAAAAGAAACAAGTCAGGACATACATCTTTCATTTCATCTTCCTCAAAATCTTCTATCACAGGGACAGCAGACAAATCTGTAGATCGCTTGACTCCTTTCTTTTTCTCCTTATTCACTTTATCATCAAGCGGATACTTGGCATTGTCATGCTCCAATAAAGTTAGAAGCTCCTTTCTAATCATTTCATCAGCCTGCTCAATAGACGTTGGTGGAACAAAGGAACTCTTGTCCCCATCAGATCTAATTAAGGAATTTCTTATAAGCTCCAATGAAGCAGCAGGGGGCCTAGGAAGTTCTCGTTGAAGGACCTTTGATCGTTTTCTAAGTAATGCCTGCTGTCTTGCCTCCTCTTCTGCTTTTTCTCTAGCTATCCTGTCAGACATATCCTCTTCAATCTTCTCCTCAGGCTCTTCGGCATCTTCTGTGACTGGTTCCATCACTATTTGGTACTCATTCTTGGGCTGAGGAAGGCTTCCTAAACCAGAACGCAGACTTCTTCTNATATCAGCCTGTCTCTGCAGCTCACGTTTAGTGCTNTCATGCATATTCATGTCCTCATTAATACGTAGTTCATCCCTCAAAGGAGTCCCCTTTGGTGTCATGCTAAAAGAAAAACCATCTCTTGTTGGTGTCATACCAACTCTTGGAGTGAGGCCTGCACCTCCAGGAGTAGCAGATGGGGTCAGCATTGGATTTGGAGTCTGAATGTCTTTTTTCTTTGGAGTGACACCAGAAAAATCTGAAGGATGCAACTCTGGATTCTCTCCTCCCAACAATGGTGTTTGAGACTCCCTCAACCTGGCAAGATTTTCAGCTTCCATCATAATAGCATCTCCTTTACCAGATGGTGTTCTCTGAGGGGTTCGCAAAGGAGTCACTCCTTGACCGGGTGTCTGTGCATAATTAGCCAGAAGAGCACGTGTTGCACCACTACCTTCAGTAAGTTCTTGACTCCCTGCAAGGTCACTAGCATAACCCAACTTAGCAATTTCATCCAATTCTTGATCAGATATCTGGGGTGGTGGAAGCATCAATTTTGACCTCTTTCTTACTGTTTCTGGATCATTCAATTTGTTGGCATGTAATATGGCAGATGGGGCATCTTGCCTTTGTGCAATTTTATTTTTTGCAATGTCCTGCTTTCTTAATTGTGCCTCAATATCAACCCTCCTTTTCCCCTCAAGTTCTTCAATTGTAGTAGGGAACTTGGGCTGTTCCACTGGTCTATCTTCATCTGCAACATCGAAAAACCCTGGAGGAGGCCTTTTCTCAAATGGAATTTCTGCATTGTAGTCTATTCCTTTCCTTTTTCTCTTCCGCTGCCTGATATCAATTCCAGCCGCCTTCAATTCCCTCTTCTTTTGTAGGGAAGCAAGCCTCCTCGCTTCCTCAAGCTGTTTCTCCCTAGCTTTCCTTTTTGCTTTCTTTCCCTTTGTGTTGGCTAATCGGGCTCGTGCTTCAGAAAGCATCTCCTTTTCATCCTCATCCATATCAACAGGATCAGGCCGTGCAGGTTTTGACTCGGGGTTTGGATCAATCTCCCCAGGACGCAATTTTCGAGGATCATCACCAGGCTCATANTTCTCATCTTTTACACAGGCTGCATCAAGGAGCTTCTCATACCGCTCAAGACACTGAGAAGGTGTACGACCTACAATTGGAGCAATTGTTCTCCACTGAGTGGGCATGAGCTTAGCAAGATGAAGTAACTTCTCATCCTCTTCCCTAGTCCACTCAGTCTACACACAAAGCATCAAATTGAAAAAATCACTCCTTATTAGCAAAAAGCAGGATAGTAAAAACTAAAAAGTGGAAGACAAAAACTATAGATGGAAAAAATCAATTAAAAATAGGTGGTAACTAACATAATGGAAAATTAGTAGGATGTAGGTTTCACATCATATAAGAAAGCTTAAAGGTGTAAGAGTAATACCACTGAGAAAAATATTACTACCACTACCCATTTTTTACAGAGTAACAAAAAAGGATAAACTTGAATTAAACTTCTCCCTAAACTTTGGATATAATATACAAAAAGAAGTATGAAATTCAGATGAGAGGTACCTTCTTTATGGAGGGATCAAGCCACTCGTACCAGCGAGCTTTGCATTGCTTGGCAGATTTGCGAACAAGGAGCGAAGAGATTCGAGCCCACTGGTTCTTACCATATTTCATAACAGCCGCTTTCAGGATTTCATCTTCGGTGTTTTTCCAAACACCACCCTTTATCATAATCCTCATCTTTGCTTCAACTACGGACAATATAACCTATGAGTATAATATGTCCTCAACAGGTTATGCAATCTAGAACCTGTAACGTTCATAAACACAGCACATAATCCTTTTAGTGTACATACTGTTTTGCTATTTACAATCACACACTATAAATTTTTTCATTTTTTTCCATTTTCTATTCAGCACTCTCTCTCTCTCTCTTCCAATATATGCTATCATGATGGATGATAGCCATGCACACCAAACAAAGTTTTTATTCATCATGTGTCAGAGAACAAAAACACTTAGATATGCTCAAACAAGCCACAGTAATGGTAGCTAGTAGCAGAACTTATTAAAAGCACATATTATACTTCATAAATGGATCAAATTCTTCCAAAGGAGAAAAGGAAAAAACTACATTCAATTATTGGTGCTTTGCTTTTATCCTAATCTATGTTTGACTAAGTCTTGAAGCTTCCCTTTATTATATACCCCGCAGCATAACTTCAAACACATCACACGAAAAATGTAAAAATTGAGTTACAATATAAATTGGCAAGTTAAAGACGAAAGAATTGATATTTGTAAACCCATATACACAGCTGGACCCACTAAATCCATGACTACTCCCTTTCATTGTGGACTGTCGTAGTAGGAAGAACCTTAGTAACCATCAACTAGGTCAAATTGAGTAACCTAAACTAATTTGAAGATTTTTGCTAAAGAATTCGAAGATTAAAAGAGAAATTGAAGAAAAGAAGAACCTGAGTCGAGAACGTCGCCGTGGGTGTGTTTGCCGCTGAGGAGAGTCGCAGAGTCGCCTCTGAGGAGTGTTTGCCGCTGAGGAGAGTCGCAGAGTCGCCTCTGAGGAGTGTCACCGCCGCTGAGGGAGGAAAGAGGCGTTCTTCTCTGTATCGCGTGTGGTTCTGTCTCTGTTTATGTTGGGACTGGCTGAAGAAAGAAGGGCAAAATGTTAAGAAAGTGAAAAGAATACAATATTGCCTCCCATGGCAGCACAGTGTTAACAAGAAATAAATGGAAATTGCAACTTGAAACAAAAATGAAATGACAGAATGAAACCCTAGATCCATGAAATCAATGAAATCAGATAACAAAATAAATCCCAAAAGACAAAATAGCGCATCAAAAACTAAACCTAAACTGCAGAGATGAGAAACGAACCTGGCATGAACCACTTGGGTTAGACAAAGTTCTACACGGGCAAGAGAGAAAGAGGAGAGTGAGAGCGAGCTAGTGTGAGAAAGAAGAGATTTTCAAATTCTTTATTTTCTTAACAAATTTCAAATTCTAATATTTTAATTATTTAAAATACCTTGTTAAAATTATCTAAGTTTTTATATCCTCTTACAAATTTTAGATACACCAAATAAATGTCTAAATAAAATAACCGAGTCTTATTTATTTTCATTTTATTTCCAAGGATATTTCTATATAAAAATAGTAAATTAAAATATATATTCAATAAAAAATTTAGCAATGCAAAATTATATTTGTTTAAAAATAAAGTTATGTCACTTTATTACACACCATTGAATTCAAATTAAGATTAAAGAAAAATAACATTAAATAATTTAACTTTTCAACTATATTTTGTATTATATTAATTCTTATAAAATATTAAAAAAAAAAGTATAAACTATAAAAAAAATAACTTCTATATATTATTATTAGACTTAATTAATCGGATTTTTTTTACTAGTGCAACTTTGTGCAGACTTTATAACACTCTAGTATTAACTTGGGCAAAAGTTGGAAAAATGACCTTTGTTGAAACAATACTTTTGGAAAAGAAAAACAAATATGATAAAAGGTAGTGAGGAGTCTAATATGAACTTGTGTCATTAAAGTAGTTTGAAGAATCAAGGATTGTCACTAATGTTTGCATCATTAATATGTGAAATATGACCTTTGATGACCATAATTTAAAATGAGAACCAATAATCTAAAATGAACATAAACAGAGTTTGATTTTGTAGCATTTTGCATAATTTATCTCACTCCTTTGTTATATAGAATGTGCTTTGGCTTGTAGTATTAATGCTTGATGTGAAATTATATTTTTAAGTAAGATATCAAATTTTATTTAGCTTTAAAACACCATAATATTTTCAATGCACATAGATGAATTTACTTAAACCATTTTTTTTTAAGGTTTAAACCCTTTAGTGGTGAGAGTAGTAGGAGGTCTTAGTGTAGGTGTTACGTGGAAGCCTATTGCGCAGTAACGGACTAACCTTGTGTGTGGTAGGGTGAAATCCATTGGCAATGGCTTTGCAAAGTAGTATAGGTCACCACAAGTGCACAACCCATCCCAGATCAATATTCATTCTAAGTCCGGACGAGTCTAGTTGTGTCATAACATGATAGGATGTTTCATTTAGTCGCTTTTATGTATATGTCTTTCTATTTAACTGTTGTATGATGACTTGCATGTTTTTGAAACCTAGTTTACCCTTACTTTTGTGTGTTGTATGTGATGTGCCTTCTCTCTTTGCGATGATCATCCACTTGGATGTGAGCAGAGGGGGATGAGGCTTCGCTGGAGCAGACGTTGGAGGAGACCGAGACTGTTACTCCTAGTTCTTAGGACCTTTTAGCTATATCATGTATTTTGGAAATACTCTTAAACTTTTAAAATTTTAAATTCTGCCTATATTTTGGATGATTGTATATTTGATACTGTCACATATAAACTCTTAACTGCTTTCCCATACTATAATAGCTGAATCCTATTATATTGTATGTTCTATATAATATTTGGGATGTCACAAAATCTATAATGTTTTATTCTATTTATTATTAATTGAAATATAATATATTATGTAATTATATTTTATTATTTGTTGAGTATTTGTTTTTTTTTTAATTTGTAATGGTTTTTCAAAATTGATAATTATTTAAATATTTATTATTATGTAATAATTTCTTTATTTATATTTTTGTATTTGTTTGTTATGGAATCTATAATATTTTTATTGATTTGTTATTTTAATATTTATAATTAATTTTTATATTTTTGTTATTAATTTATTATCAATATATTTGGTTAGAGATGGTTAGAACCAGAGGTACATCATCTTATTATGGTGAAGTTTCTTCTTCTCGTGGTGAGTCTTCATCTTTGTCACATCCTGAAAGGAGAAGACCTACAACATTTGCTCGTAGAAGACATGTTCAAGAAAGTCATGTGGACGTGATTGAGGAGCATGAGTAGCATGACGAGGGTATTCAGCACAGGTATGACAAGGGTATTCAACACGAATATGCTGAGGACAACTATGTTGAGCAGGAGGATGTTCGTGAAGAACAAGATGAAGAAGGTGGATTCCCAAGAGGTCCACAGAACACCTCCTTGCTTACTCACTACACCGATCACGTTGCATTTGTCATATGGCAAGGCCAGGTTAGTACAAAACCTAAATCATAATTTTTCCTTAGTTGGTTATTTTTTTTTTTTTGTTATATAATTTTGTGTTCTTTTGTAGGATGGATGGGAGATGAAGGTCATCTCCCATGGTAAAATAACTAAAACATTTGGAATGTATCTTGAGGCTATCAAGCCTTTTATCACCATGTCAGGCTTGAGTGAGGGGAATATTTGATCAGTGAAAAACTTATTTATGTAATCATCTTCACCCACTTCATTTACAAAAGAACAAAAATCGGACACGAAACTCGAATTTATTTAAGAATCAACTAATTCAAATGAATAATTATCCATCTTATAATATTAAATAAAACCTACAATAAACATTAACATATTATAATTTAACTACTAAAAAATAGCTTAACATGCATATTAAACTTTATATAATAAATAAAGAAATATATATTATAAACATTACAACATAAATTAAAAATTAAATAAACAACAAAAATTAATATCAATGATATTAAAATTACAAAAATTTAACATATTATCAATTAAATTAAATTCTAAAAATATTATTACATATCAAAAATGAAGTAATAAATCAAGAATAACAAATAATATAATATTTTAAAATTTAAATAAAAATTACCAAATAAATTAAATCCAAAGTTAAAAAAATTAACACATAAAACAATTAATGTAATAAATACAAAATAACAAAATTTTTATAAACTAAATACTAAATAAAAAATAAAAAACTTATTCAAAATTAAATAAAACTTAAAAACTTAACACATATAAAAATTTAAAATCTTAATAACAAATAAAATAATTTAAAAACAAAAAATTAAATACTAGATAAAAAATAACACCTACAAATTTAACGAGTAAATAAATAACAAAAACTATTAAAAAATAATAATAAAAAGAAACATATATTGAAAATTTAAAAACACATAAATATTACAATTTAAATAAGATATATATAACATTAATATATTATAAATTAAATACAAAATACTTAAAACAGATTTATTATAAAAAAAATATATAAGTTTAAAAGTAAAAGAGCAAGTATTAAATATATAAAACATATATTAAAACACATATATAAAATTTACATAACGGTATATCGAAGTGAGCCAAACTTAAAAGTTTTTATACTTTTCCATTTCGACTTGTGCTCTTCCTCTACCGGCATTACAACATCCGCAAGCCTTAACCGAACTTTAAAATTTGGTTAGGTTTCTAACATTATAATTTACATTCAATTCAACGTATTTAATTATTGTAAAAAAATATAAGTTTAAAATTAATAAAACATAACATATATAAAAAAACATAACAAATATTATAAAAACAACAAAAAAAATATAAACACATCAAAACTAATACAATATAAACATAATATATATATATATATATATATATATATATATATATATATATAAAAAGAAAGAAATCGATAATCAAAATTTGAATTGTGCAAAACTATTAACCGAATCGGTTATAATCTTGTTGGCATTCTGTCGCAATTCGAACTGCGACAGTCCTCAGTACCAGTGAGACTATAACTGAACTTTGATGTTTGGTTAAAATTTCTAACCTATAACTTATCTCTTGTAATGCAAAACACCACACACCGAGAGACACCACCACGGGACCACCATCCCTAACAACCAACTATCGAAACTACAACTAACACAACGAGAGACAAAAAAAACCAAAGAAAAACATAACAAAACGTAAGTATGTTTCCGTGTGTTTCGAAAATGTAAGAGTTGAGGTATACATACTAAATTTTTTCAATTGTTGGTGAAAAAGCAAGTAATCATTAATATAATCATTAACTTTCATTAATATTACTGAACCGTGTATAAATGGACAGGTATTAAAATAATTTTAGAAATGCAAGATAATAATATAGAGGTACAGGGAGAAGAGCTCCTCTCTCAAGTGAACAAAAACATAAGAGAGTTTGCTTTAAGAGATTTGAAATAATCTCGGAAGATAAATTCGAGAAAGGCTTCATGATGTGATTCCTTCATTTTAAAGATATTAAGAAGGAAAAACATGTCACTTGAACTTTTACATTTTTCTTCATAACTTTTACATATGACTGCAAACTTTTTTTTTTCTTTATATTTTTAACAAAAGTATTTTGTTAATTAAAAAATTAATTTAATTATGTGATGTTATCTTCTTCAGTTTTACTATTCACGTAGTTTTTTAATAAAATTAAAATACCTGTTACACAGTCTAAATCATTGAAAAGCTAAATATATATCTTTGTTTTTTCTCTATTGACATATAATAAAATATTTATTGTTTTATTAAATTCAAACGCCATTTATACAATGTAAATTATTGAATAGTTATATTTCTTTATTTTCTTTTTCTAATAATAAAAGCGATATTAATTATCATGATAAACAAGTTGAGAAATTAATAAAAAAATGTAATATGTTAAACACAATTAACAAAGTAATATAGTAATAAAGATATAATATAAACAAATAGGGACTTAAACTAAAATTTTATATTTTATTAACTACATAAATTGAAAAAATTTAAATAAGTGTGTTTGGTCACCCACACTCTTAATCCTTCTATTTTAATTTGTTGATAACAATAACAATAACAATAACAATAACAATAACAATAACAATAATAATAATAATAATAATAATAATAATAATAATATTATTATTATTATTATTATTATTATTATTATTATTATTATTATGTTTAATAATAATAATTATTATTATTATTATATTTTATTTTATATTATTTTTAATCATAAGAATAAAACTGAATTTAATGATTTTATTTATTAAAATAACCTTTTATTCATCATTTTTATCACATCATTTATAAGCATAAACTTTATTTTGAAATATTTTCACTTAAATCTTTTCATTCCTTAAAAACTCTTCCCTGTATCCAAATCTATCCACTCAATTTTCTTTATAGGTTTAAAAACTCTTCCCTTAAAAACTCTTCCCTGTGTAACTGTCTGTGAAGAAAGAAAAGGCGCAGCTGAAGCCACAGAGCACAAGGAGAACGGCGTAGAGGGACTTGTTGCTGGCGTTGCATTTACCACTGTTGGTCAAAACAGGGTTCAGGAAATGGAAGACGAAGATTGTGCCTGTTGGGAGAAGCTTTATGAGGCTGCCAACTGATGCGAGCGTGCTGCTTGTCACGCCACTGCTTTTTGGGGGAGTTCCCGATGGTGATGGAGTGTTCAAAGATGAATTGTCTGCAATCATTTTTTCTTCTTTTTCTTTGCTTCTTCCACTTCCACCTCAATCTTTTTCCCACTCCATGCTTGTCTTCATCTTATAGCACTAGAACTACCTGGCGGCAGCGGCTTCTACGTAAAATTAATTTTGATTCATCTTCAAACACCATGACTATATACCCATTTCCATTTTTCAATCTGATAATCATTTTCAGAAAAAAAAAAGTCAGACAAGAAAACACAAAAATACTCACGAACAAAAGTCAGACAAACAAAAGAGCAGTATTGTAGTAAGCTACTTACAGGTGGCTTTATTTTCATTTCACAGGTGTTATTGAATTATAATACTGTGACTAAATTTCATGTTTGACTAATAAAACAGTTAAAACATATATATTATGCTCCAGGACCAACCAAAAGAATAACTATAACATATACAAAGTTTAGGAACAAGGAAATAAAGTTGAAAGAAAGTGCGAAAGAGAAGATGGAAAGAGATATACTGAAATGATAGTTTGGTAATGGATGGATGAGGAAGTTAAAAGGTTAATGGTTGAAAACATAAGCTTCGGAAGAAGTTGCCTCACGGCCCAACAGCAC
This sequence comes from Vigna radiata var. radiata, assembly GCF_000741045.1. NCBI lineage: Eukaryota > Viridiplantae > Streptophyta > Magnoliopsida > Fabales > Fabaceae > Vigna > Vigna radiata. The sequence goes on along the minus strand of NC_028351.1, from coordinate 23,027,228 downwards.
ACTGCACGTTCATCAGCAGCACTCACAGGTTTGGGCAGCTCATCCAGCTTTCACATTGAAGAAGAACTGCAACGGCCCACATGAAGAGTAGTTTCGTCCAACATGCTTAGGACGTGCAAAGAAGCCAGCAACACGTAATGGAGGTGCAACACGCTGATTCATCACGCTCCAACAGTCACGGCCCACGCACACAACAACTCCCATCCAGCTTGAAACGGTCCAGCAAGGAGACACTGTCCAGAAGCAGTTGCAGCCCATTAAACTCTCCATCCAGTAGCACACAGAAGACGCGGTCCTATGGGAGAAAAGAGATACAACACGTTGCAAAAGCTGTCACGGGCTCCATCTTTTTGCACATCCAGTAGCTGCCACCGAGAAGGAAGAAGCTGGCCCATGCTTCGATTTGTCCAGCTTTTGAGAAGGAGCTCAACATAAAGAGGGAGAAATAGAGAAATTCAGAGAGAGAAAGAAAGTATTCAGAAAAATTTAGAGGAGCAGAAGAGAGAGAAAGAAAAAGTTAACTCCGTTAGTGGATATTTAACGGCAGGGACTGATTTGAAATATTTTTTATAATTTAGGGACCAAAGGTTGACATTGTAAAAAACGGGGACTAAACTAAATACTAGCTTATATCTTAGGGACCAAAAAGGGGTTTAAACCTTCTTTATATTTGAAAAGTGGATTCTCATTCATTTCCGGCTTTCTCTTCATTTCCATGGCTTTTTCTTCATTTCCAATTTTTTTAATCATGTAATCACGATTTCTCACTCCCTCGTATAATTTTTGGATCATGTTAATAACCTTTTGTTAACATTTTTTTACAATGGTCACGTGTCAAAAATCTATTAGTTTGTTTGATTTTTTTTTTAAATAGTGACATAAAAAGGCACATATTATTTTAGGGTTTTAATTTTTTCTCTTTCTTTCATTTTTATTTTCATTCTTTTTCTTTTTTTTCATCTCTTTGTTCTTTTTTTTCATTTTTTTTTTCGTTTTTTTTTTCCTTTTTCATCTTTTCGTTCTCTCTTCTTCCTCTCTTGAACCATCATCTTTTTCAGCGAATCAATCTTCGACAATAATTTCTTCCACCATCATTTACATCAAGACGTTGTCCTCCTTCGTTGGAGCAATTTATTTTTTCAATTCAACATTCATCGTCGAGACACCTTTCCCCTTTTCCCTTATTTGGGTTGTGGGTTGTGAAATGGAAACCTACAGTGACTTTAGTGATGAGAGCAAGGTATTTCCACTATCCCCTTTCCTATTTCCTATTTCCTCTTTCCCCTTTCACGTTTCCCCTCTCTTGATTCTTCTTTCATCATTTCATTTTTGCATCGATATGACATGATTAGTTTATTTTTTATACAATTGTGTTTGCGACATTATTTCAAAACCAAGTTAGTTAGTGCTTTGAATCAAAGATTGACTCCGGAGTAAAGGAGATTTATTCAAAAGAAACCATTTGGTTGATTTTTAGAGTTGCATGACAATGTTAAGATTGATAAGAGTCTCTTGAATGAGTTATGTATTAGATAGGTTGACTCAAGGGGGTAGATTTTGATTCAGAGAGAAAATTGTAAAATTTAAGGAAATGGATGCACAAGAGCTCGAAGGAATGATGACACGTATGTTGCAAGAGTCGTGTATTAAGAATTTCCTAAGTTGGATATGGTCCAAACAACAGTGATATATGTATTAATTTTTTTTAAATGAGGATGACAATACTAAATGAAGATCATTGTAAAGTTAACTCACTGAAAGATTGCAATAATTATAGACAATGCTAATTGTTTCAGTCGAACAGAGTTCGAGGTCAAAATTTCTCCTACATGCTCCTTTTTCTATGATGCGAACCACGCACTTCACTCCTATTAATGCTTCTCTTCTCTGATCAGCTAATCTTTGTCGCTAGGTAGGGGTGGACCTGTAGAAAACACTCTGACGCTCAAGTTAGATACGTGTCTTAAGGTCTCAATGTGATTCTGGAATAAGATGATCTTACCTGATCCTTCACCTTACATTTATAGGCTTTGCAATTGTTCAACACATTGAATGTCCATTAATGCAGTATAAATATAATTCGTTAATTATATATTCAGTGGATCCTAAACAATATACCCTGCCAATCATTCATAAATGTAATTTATATGCATATGATACGATAATTACTCACATTAAATAGATGAGGGGTCCCTCCTCATTTGTGATTGTTTGGCACCTTCGGAGTCCTTTAACCGATCCACCACATCTGCAACCCGATCTTCTACTCGCAGGTAATGTCTCATTCCTCTCACTCCTCCGATAGGTCCAGGGACAAGGGTAGGGGGTATGATGACGATGGGGGAGCATTGCCATCCTCATCCAATACGTCGACTGCCAGCTCATCCTCCTCCTTCGGCATAGAGTTTAACTATGATAACTCTCGCGCCTGGTCGTCTATTGTTTCCCTGCCTATAGTGCAAGGGTACGACTGGGCTCCTCATGAGGTTAAGAACCACCTTCCTTATTTTATTTCTATTGCCTCTATAAGGCACTTGTTAGAAAAGGTGAATATCTTAGCTGACCTTAGTGATGTAGATGACTATACATTTGTCGTATGCCGTTCCAACGAACGGGCCTGTCATGGTCGGGAAGGATACGAGTCAGATTTTTTCTATGTGTGCATAACCTTGTTTCGTGACTTAGGTATTAGGCTTCCATTCTCCGAATTTTAAATGGGCGTCCTGAGAGAGTTAAATATTTGCCCAGCCCAACTTCACCCGAACGGGTGGGCTTACATGCAAGCTTTTAATGTACTTTGTACTGGCTTACTGTTAACTCCTACACCGGGGTCATTTCTTTACTTCTTTCGGGCCTTACCCAACTCTAACCGATCCTGGATATCATTAATTCCCGTGAAAGACAAACAGTTGTTTACTTCGTTTAATTCCTCCTACAAAGAATTCAAATCAAATTTCTGTAAAATAGCCATACGACCTCCCGGTCGGCCAAAATACTTTTTTGACGATGGTCGACCAAAGTTTCCCCTTTACTGGACCGAACATCCTAACCGAGTGCACTCGTGGTCTGAAGCTAAGATGACTGAGAGCGAACTGGATGTAATAAATCAGATCGATCAGTTGCCTTGAAAGACTCCGTCCCGCAAGCTGATTGACCTGCTCGGGACTGACACTCTTCGAGAAAGAGTGTTGGGTAAATGCTATTCTCCTTTATTCGTTGGTTGGTCAATATTGATTCGTCTAAATTTTCTTCTGTGTTGCAGAATTTTTCGGAGGCATGGAAAGGCACCAAGCTTTCCTTCGGATGATGGCTTGGAAGAAAAGCCTAGGCAAGGTCGATGAGGGCACTTCTTCCCCTGCCAAGTTAGCTAGCGGATCGGGTGACACCCCCTCACGCACCGTAAATCCCGCCCTAAAAGTGTCAGATACCACTGTTCCTCCTACTGATACCAAGCCTAAGGATCTCGATGTTTTAAAGAATAAAGCAAAAAGAAAGTCTGCCCACGAAAAAACACCTTCACCTCCTAAGAAAAGGAAAACAAACACCCCTCTGCTGACCAGCGTGTTGGATCCCAATGTTCATGTTTCCGATCGGCTGCAATTCAATCTAAATGTCGAGGAAAAGAAGTCGTTCAAAGGGATGAGCCCCAGTGAGTCTTTAAACATGGCCTATGAACTGATTGCTCGGGCCAGTGTCTGTTTGAACTATACCACTGGCACAACAAGGCCCCTACTAGTAGTTGAGCTAGAAAATGCTCAGAAAGAACTGAAGAAGGTGAAGAAAGATAACACTGCCTTGACTACCCGTATTGAAGAAATAACCAAGGCGGAGGAGGACGAACGGGTGAAGGCCGACAACAAGTTAAAGAAGGCCCAAGGTGAAATATCCTCCCTCCAACAGTCAGTGGACAACTTGAAGCTAAGCCTGCCGAGAAGCTAAGCCTCCAAAAGTAACTAAAGAAAGAGATGACATTGCCACCGAACGGGACAAGTTGGCCGCCGAGAATGCCGCCCTGGGAGATGAAATTTGCCAAGAACGTCAACTCGGTTTCGACCAAGGAATTGCTCAATGTCACTACTTCTTCCAAACTCCGCTTACCCATCCGGAATTCGATATCATGAAGGTATACGTGGATAGGAAGTTAGTGGACCTATCCGTGCAACTTGTGGCTACTCCCGATATCCTAGCAGGTGCATCTATTAACGTTGAAGGAGCGCTGATCAACTCTTCAACTAAACCAGCTATTGTCCCCACCGATCCTACTTCTAATGTCCATTCATTGTAAAGGCGCTGGCAATTAGCTTAGTTATGTAATAGTCGCCATATTTGAGTTACCTGGGCAGTATGTAAAACCTTTAACTTGTATTGTGTTGATCTTGCTCGTTACGTTTGTGTGTTTGTCGAACGGAAACCTTATGAACTACTGGTTATGACATATTTTCAAATGTGAAAACGTTTTAATATTGCACGACATATATATTCCCCGTGTGCTAACGGATGATAATATTTAACTTTTCCCCTGATCGAGTGATATCACTTCTTTCCGGAGTTGCTTTTCGCATTTGTGTGTCATACGAAATAATTTATACCAAACGCCTAACTCCATTCCTCCTTCCTTATTCACCGTTCGGGTAGCCAATCGTCTGACTACGCAAAATAAGCGAAGTCAATTGAATGACTTCGTTCCTCCCTCCTTATTCACCGTTCG
>NC_028351.1:23008967-23021010 GCF_000741045.1 Vigna radiata var. radiata | reverse complement strand
GTATGACTCCGCGAAATAATTCAAGTCAAATGGATGACTTCGTTCCTCCCTCCTTATTCACCGATCAGGTATAAATTGAATCATGAAATGTGCAAAAGATGCTATTTATTTCATAAAGACATAAAGATCATACAATGTTTAGCTAAAATAAAATTTCAAATTAGAAATGTTCCAAGTGTTTGGGATAACTTTCCCTTCAAGGGATTCCAACCTATATGCTCCATTGTACAAATTCTCCCTAATTTTGAACGGACCCTCCCAGTTGGCTGCAGTGTCCCTTCTTGCTTCAGCTGTTCTTCGTCACACTAAGTCTCCTTCCACAAATTGCCTTGGCTTGACCTTAGTGTTATATCATCGTGCTATTAGTCTTTTCTGTGCTTCTACCCGAACGACCGCCATCTCTCTCCTTTTGGATAAGACATCAAGATTACTTCTTAGAGACTCCTCATTGTGGTGCATGTCTGTGGCTTGTCTCCTTAACGCGTCACCTCCTACTTCAACTGGTAACATAGCATCTGTTCCATAAGTGAGGTTGAACGGTGAATCCCCTGTAACACTATGAGAAGAACATCGATATCCCCATAGCACTTGTTGAAGTTCGTCCACCCAGGCCCTCTTTGTGTCCCCCAGCTTTTTCTTCAATTCTTGTAGTATAATTTTGTTCATGGCTTCGGCTTGACCGTTCGTCTACGGGTGTTCCACCGAACTTGTTAAGGGGGTAATTCCTAACTCCTTATAAAACTCGACAAGCTTCCTATCTACAAATTGTCGTCCGTTATCTGTGATAATGAATTTTGGTATACCGAACCTGCAAATCAATTTCCACACAAACTTCAGTACTTGTGCCGCCGTTATCCTGGCTAAAGGTTCTGCTTCCATCTACTTGGTGAAGTAATCAACTGTTAGTAAGAGAAATTTTAGTTGCGCTCGGCCGGTCGGGAATGGTCCCACTATATCCATTCCCCACTGAGCAAAAGGCCAAGGAGAAACTAAATCGGACAACTCCGTGGCCGGTTCATGAATTATGTTCGCATATTTCTGACAGGTAAGGCATCTTTGAACGAAAGTTTGGCAATCTTTTTCCATTGTCGTCCAATAAAATCCAACCCTTAGAGCTCAGGCCCTGAGTGACCGGCCGCCACTGTGCCTACCACATATCCCTTCATGCAGTGCTCTCATAACGTACTATGACTCCTTCTTTGATAAACATTTCAACATTGGGGTCACGTACCCCCTTCGATACAATTCTTCCCCCATCAGAACATATCTGGAGATTTGTTTGGCTTCGTCAGAGCGAAGGGCAACGCCTTCCTCTTGTTTTTTAATAAGGAGCATAATCTCTCTCCTCCAGTCATCCCGCTCGGCCATGCAGCTGATGTGTAAGCATTCAATTGTGGGCTTGAATATAATTTGTCGGATCAGGGAAGTTAATTGCCCCTTTTCTTTACCGGACGTTAGTTTGGATAATCTATCTGCCCTCACGTTTTCTTCCCTCGAGATATACTTCAACTCTACGGATTTAAACTGAGTGATCAACTGTGAAGCCTTGTGAAAATATTGTAACAGCTGTTCATCTTTGACTTGGAAAGTTCCATTCATATGCCCCTCGACCAACTGTGAATCCGTTTTACACTATAGGAATTCTATCCCCAAGTCATTTGCTAACTCCAACCCCACTATTAAAGCTTCGTATTCTGCTTGATTATTGCTAACCTTGAACCGGAAAATCAAAGCCTGCTCTATCATTATATTGTTCGGTCCTTCTAAGACTATTCCTGCTCCTCCACCTTGCTGGCCGAACGATCCATCCACGAAGAGCGTCCACGGGTGGCTAATTTGATCCTCCTTGGGTAACTCTGCCACAAAATCTGCCAAGTGCTGTCCTTTGACCGACCCTCTGGGTTCGTATTTCAAATCATACTCGGAGAGTTCTACCGACCACCCAATCATTCTTCTTGCCAGATCGAGCTTTCTTAGGATTTTGGAGATAGGGTAATCTGTTCGAACCACCACTTGATTTCCCTGCAAGTAAGGTCTAAGCCTCTGAGTGGCATTTAACAAAGCTAAGACGACCTTCTCCAGATGTTGATACCTTGTTTCTGCCTCCTTCAAGCTTCTGCTAACAAAGTATATCGACCTAAACTCTGGAGTTTCCTGTACTAAGGCCGCACTAATTGCTTCTTCACCGACCACCAAAAACAGCTGTAACTTATAGCCGTAGTCCGGTCGTCTCATTACTGGTGGGTTGGATAGAATGTGCTTCACCTATGCAAATGCCACCTCACACTGTTCGTTCCACCCCCCTTGCACACCTTTCCTCATTATTGTGAAAATTGGCTTAATACGTTAGGCCAACTTGGGTATAAATCGGGACAACGACATTAATCGTCCCACCAACCTTTGTACCTCCTTAAGACTGTTCGGGCTTCTCATCTCTAGAATTGCTTGGCATTTGTCAGGATTAGCTTCAATCCCTCACGAAGTCAGCATAAATCCTAGAAATTTTCCTGCTGAAACCCCAAAAGTACACTTTAGGGGGTTGAGCCTCATTTCGAACTTTCTTACTTGTGCCAAAACTTATTCCAAGTTCTGCATATGCTCTTCCACCGACCGTCTTCGTATAACCATATCATCAACGTACACCTCCATGCAATGTCCTATCTGCTTCTGGAATACCTTATCCATTAGTCGTTGATAAGTCGCCCCTACGTTCTTTAGACCGAACGACATTACATAGTAGCAATAATTGGACCGCTCTGTTATGAACGCCGTTTTCTCCCTATCTGGCTGATACATCGGGATTTGATTATACCCTGAGTATGCATCCAAAAGTTTAAAATCTCATATCCAGAGACCCCATCGACAAGACCATCGATACTTGGAAGAGGGTAGGTGTCTTTTGGACATGCTTTGTTCAGGTCAGTAAAATCGATACACATTCTCCATTTCCCATTAGACATTTTTACCATCACCACATTGGATAACCACGTGATATACTTTACCTCCCGAATAAAACCTGCGTCTAATAACTTCCCCACCTCTTCATCCACTGTTCTCCACTTTTCCTCACCTAACCTCCGTTTCTTCTAGGTCACCGGCCGGGCATCTTTAAATAACGATAGCTTGTGAGATATTACATCAGGGTGAATGCCTGGCATATCCGCAGCTGTCCATGTAAACAAGTCTTTATTCTGCAATAGTATTCCCCCTATCGCCTCGGCCTGATCCGTAGTCAGGTTACTACCTAACATGGTGGACTGTCCTTCTTTTTCTCCAATGACGAACGGGCGCACCTCGCCCATTGGTTTTACTCGTTCTTCCAGGGGTGATCTGGGATCTAACTCCATCATAGTTACCTCCGATTTATTATGCAACAAATCAGATGCCCTCGGCTTCACCTTCAAACCCACTGCATAACACTCTCGAGCCATCTTTTGGTCAGCCCGAACGGTATGAACTACACCATCATCCGTTGGATACTTCAGTGTTAAGTGAGGGGTTGAAACGATAGCCCCAAAAACATTCAAGCATGGTCTTCCCAAAAGAACATTGTATGAGGTCTCTGCTTCTACCAACAAAAAACGAACCTTAATTTCTTTAGCATTTCTATTCGTGCCCAAGTTAGTTCTCAAATCCACATACCCCCTAGTGTCCACCCTTTCTCCCGCAAACCCTACTATTTGCTCATTAAAGGGCATAATAGCGTTTTTCGAAATCTCCATTCGTCTAAATGTCTTCCAATATAAAATATTCGTCGAGCTTCCCTGATCTATCAGACCCTTTCCAACCTGGTATCGAGCAATCATGGCTGTTACAACCATCAGATCATCTTGCTCCAGATCGGGCACATGGAAGTCTTGATCAGAAAAAGTGATGGGGGCATGGATCTTTTCAGTTCCCCCGCACGACTGATGCTATGCAGGTTTCTTAAATGTCTCTTCCTGGCAGCTGAGGTTGAACCACCTCCTGCGAATCCTCCTAAAATCGTACTAATGATGCCCCTGACCGTGTGGTCTTGACTTCTGCTCCTGCTTCGATCACGCCGCTGGTGATAATTTCTCTTAGGGGGGTCTTGTCGCGGATTAGGTCGTCCTGTTCCGCTCAAAGAACCTTCCCTTTGGCGTTGGACAAACCTCTGTAAATGCCCCGCTTGGACCAAAGTCTCCAATTTGTCTTTTAAAGTGATACAATCTTTCGTTGTATGTCCCCTATTCTGATGATATCGACAGTATTTACTCTCATCAGCGCCCAATGGGGTTGATGCTCGGGTTACGGTCATTAAGTCTGCTCTTAAAGCCTCCTTCAGTACCCTGACTCGAGGGGCGTTCAAGGGGGTATGATGAACATATTGTTGAGTTCTAGTTTGATCTCCACTTCGGTGACCAGCTCTTCTATCATTTCTCCTAAAAGACAGTCTAACACCCCTCTCTCTGTTCGTTCTGACCGGTGGCTCCACCTCTTCTCTTCCCCTTTGATGAGCTCTTCCTTTTCCGATTCGGATAAAACTCGCTAGCCTGTTTTGCATCTCATCCATATTCTGAGGCTCTTCCGCATGCAGATAATCAAAAAATGGTCCAGGTCTTAACGCTGTCGTCAGTGCACTCACAATCAATCTTTGATCTGCATTCCTTACTTGTCTGACGGTACGGTTGAACTGATCCATGAACGTTTTAAGGGGTTCCTCTCTCCCCTGTCTTATCCTCACTAATGCAGTGTACGTTACTCCTGGAGTCTTGCTTGATGCGTATTGTTGGCTGAACATTTGCCTCAATGTGGCAAAACCATCAATCGTTCCCGGTGGTAGCGAATGGAACCAATCCAACGCCTCCTCTTTTAGTGACAAAGAGAAAACCCGACACCACACTAGCTCGTCCGACGAATATACAACCATAGCTTCCACAAATGAATGAAGATGCTTAACTGGGTCAGACGAACCTCCATATTTGTCCATTGGGGGTAACATCTTATTTTCTGGGATAATCGCCCTCAAAACCTGTGGTGTAAAAGGGTGAAGTCCTTCAGCTTGATCATTCAGTACAAGATTTCGTTCTCCCAGTTCGTTCTGTCTCTCCCCGTCATTGTGATTCATATCATCAAAATTATCCAGATCTTCACGTCGTCCTCGACCCCTACCTCGACTCCTACCTCTTTCTCCTCGCCCTCTCCCATGCCCATTCGCTCCCCCCCTCCCCCGTGCACCGTGGGCTGGGTTTTGATCTCCACTGACCCTAGTCCCTGGGTCAACTGATTACCCTCGTCGTCGCTGTCCGAGTTAATAGTCTCAACATTCACCGACTGAATAGATGGTCCTCCCTCTTCATTGGCCCGATCGACCCTCATAGCCGCCATTTTGGCCCTCATCTCCTGCATCTGGCGCTGCATTTCTTGCAAAAGCTGCAAGGGTAGCTCTTCTGCCATCGTGATCGTGTTCGGGTTGTAATTAGAATCTCGGGCCCCACGGTGGGTGCCAAAATGTTTCGGATGTAGGACCCAAGATAAAACTCGAATCACCTTGTCTTGATGAAACGCCTCGGATGACCTCACTCTTATGCCTGATCGGGTGCGACCTGCACGTTAGCACTCCGACGCTCAAGTCAGCAAAGTCACAGTAAACTCAAGGTAAAAGTGATTAGATCCAAACTGTGTTACCTGGTTAATTACCCCTGTATTTATAGGCTTCAGACATGACTTTGGGGGCGAATTATCCGTAACCGTTAGCCCATAATCCTAGATATTCTACGCATTAAGCGTAATTGTTGGACATGTGTCCGAAGTTCTCGCCCTACGAATCCACTTACTACTCCACGTCGAATTTCTTCCCTTCTCTTTCATAGCCGACCATGCCTGCAACCCACCCGATCGGCCAACTTGTCCCATCGATCAACTCTCCTAACTATCCTATGTGACCAACCAGCCATCCCACCTATTTGGCCGTCCTCCTACACTACACAACGTTATGGGACGAAAAGTTTCTTCTTTTCATCCAGAGTGATACACATTGATCTAAAAAGAATAAATTAAATATTCTGTAATATATTTTTATAATGAAAGAAAATGGTTATCTTTTCGAAGGCTTCTCTGCAAAAACTGAGTTCCATGTTAAACACATGGACGTTATTGTATTAAATAGTTGTAATATCCGCTATCAATTAAATAGTTGTTCATATGAAATACTCATATTTCAGAAATACTTATCTTGTTGGTGACATCTCATGTAAAGATGATGATTCACTTTGTTGAAAGTTTTTGGTGTTGATCCGAAGTAATGATGTTGATACCGAGTGCTCTTCTTGGTTCCTTGTGGCTTTCATGGGGATGCCGCTCGGCCCCACGGTGGGCGCCATAATGTTTCAGTCGAACGGAGTCCGAGGTCAACATTTCTCCTAAATGCTCCTTTTTCTATGATGCGAACCATGCGCTTCACTCCTAGTAGCGCTTCTCTTCTCCAATCAGCTAATCTCTGTCGCCAGGTGGGGGTGGACCTGCAGAAAACACTCTGATGCTTAAGTCAGACACCTGTCTTAAGGTCTCAATGTGATTCTGGAATAAGATGATCTTACCTGATCCTTGACCTTACATTTAAGGCTTTGCAATTGTTCAACACATTGAATGTCCATTAATGCAGTATATAATTCATTAATTATATATTCAGTGGATCCTAAACAATATACCGTGCCAATCATTCATAATTCGTTAATTAATTATTCAGTGGATCCTAAACAATATATACCCTGTCAATCATTCATAAATGTCCATTCATGTGTTTTGCATAAGAGGGAATTTGTTGTAGTGCTTCGGTCAAGGGCATAGTAATCCCCAATTTCTTGAAGACATCCATGAATCATCCAAATTGCTTCTCTTTCTCCTTTCTTGAGAAGACTTTAGGGTAAGTAAAAGGCTTCTCAATTTCTTTTTCTTTTCTTCTCACATTTCCCTCTTCTTTCTTTTTCTCTCTTTTAGCACTCGCTTCTTTTTCACTCTCATTCGCTGTTTTTCTCTCCTCATTCTTCACTTTTACATTATCTTTCTCTCCACTCACTGTGTCTATCTCCCCAACTTTCTTTTCTTTGTCATCTTTCTCTCTCAGCCAAAACCTTACCACTTCTAGTAGTGATAACGTTACATTCTTCCTTTGGATTAACCTCAATATTGACTCCAAAACTCTTGTCAGACTTCTCTTCTAGGTTTTTGGCTAGTTGGCCCATTTGGATCTCTAAATTTTTTATAGAAGCTTCAGTGCTTTTGTGATTGGATATGGAGAATTGCATGAATTGTTGGAGAATGTCCTCCAACTTAGAAGTCCTGTCTGATAGAGAAGGGTGTGGTTGATATTGTTGTTGTGGTGGTCTGTTTGATGGCCCAACTTGTCCTTGGCCCATGCTTGGGTGTGGTCTCCACCCTTGGTTGTAGTTACTTTGTTGGTTTTGATTACCCAAGTAGTTCACATCTTCTTGGGTATTGGCCTACTTAACACACTGACCATTTGTATGCTCTCCACCACACAACTCACACCCTTGATGTTGGGCGTGTGACACATTTTGGAGCCCTTGCAACTAAAAGAATTTGTTCATGAGAATGTCAAGTTGTTGGGTCATTATCTTGTTTTAAGCTAAGATGGCATCTTGAGATTGTAGTTGAAAGACACCTTTTTTGTTGATCCCTTTTATTTTGCAATTCACTGTCATTTACAACCATCTTCTCAATTAGCTCATGGGCTTCTTCTGGTGTCTTCCATCAGATGTTTCCTCTAGCTGAGGCATCCAACATCAACTTGGTTTGGGATCTCAATCCTCCCAAGAACATGTTCAGGACTGTAGGCTCATCAAAGCCATGAGTGGGTGTCTTCCTCAGTAGCCCCTTGAATCTATCTCAACTTCAGGATCTAAGAGGAGAGGTTCAAAAGATGTTGTGCTCCTAGTACGGATTGTTGATAAAGGTTTGAAATACTGTTATTTGCTATGTGATTTTGATACTAAAAACACTCATTTTCACTTAGAAACTTGCTTGGAATCATGTGTTTTCAATAAATTGTGTTAATAAGAGAGTTGAGGTTGATTTCAACAGTTTTCTAACAAATTCCCCTTGTTTTAACAAATATTGAAGCAATACTGGAAGAAGAAGTGAAAAGTATAGAAGACGGAGCTCAAAAGGGGTCAAAAAGGCACCAAGAAGAGGGAAAACCCGAAGCCCAGGCGACAGGAACGAGAAAACAGCGCGAGGCAAATCACTGCTGGTCGCCCGGGCGGTGGCCCCGACGCCCGGGCGACGGACGCTTGATAATGGTTGAAAAAAAGTTATTTTCATGCTTCATTTGAGACCAAATTACACCCTTTAAGGCTTAGAATGAGCATAGAATCAAGCAAAACACATAAAGTGAGTCAGTTGAGAGTCTAAAGCTATTTTTAGAGATATTATGCTTGTTTTGCATTGTTTTGTAGCATTTTTGATGAAAGTGAAGAATGGGATTGAAGATGAAGGTCTTAGACTCAAGAAAGAGGAAGAAACTTGAAGAAAAGAAGAGTCTAGGAACCGCCTAGCGCCAAAATCCACCGTTGGGCGGTTAAATACAAGGACAAGCCGTTGTTTGGCGCCCAGGCGGTGCAGCCAGGCGATTTTGCGATTAGAGGCAAACTGCCGGGCGGTTGTCTGCTGGGCTTGGGCCTAATTTCTGTGACGCTCCTTAGCTATAAATAGCCCTATTGCGACTTTAGAATTACTCTTTTGACAGAAGGGGTCGACCAGACCTAATTTTCACTCCTTGGAGAAGATCTCTTGTATGCTTAGGCTCCTTTTTATCCAATCTAGGGTTTGTTTTTCCATTCTTCCATTATTTTTCATCTAGTTTCACCATGACAATGGTGAACTAAACCCTTTTGTTGTTGGGGAACAATGTAATATTTTGAAACTCTCTTTTATTGAAACTCTTGTTTATTTATATGCTTGTTGTATGCTTTGATTATCAATTGTTGGGTTCTTATCTGCGCTTAATGCTTTTATCGTTTAACTCATTCGATAATCGTTGTTTGTCTTTATTGATACGGGAACGTACAATACTGTCATGAACTGGTGATAAATTCCTTGATTAAGCAATACCACCTTAGGATAGGGGGGTAGGACGATCAATTGTTTTTGCTTCTGTTTATAATGCATTATTAATTACTAGGGGAGGCTAGGGATAGCAAGCCAGTAATTAGTAATAGGCTCTTTTCGCCGAAGGATCGAGTTAAGGGTAGACTAAGAAAGTTTGCATGACAATTAGATAACAAAGCAAATTAAATAAGAGGAGTAGATAAGAGACAGTGGATTAGATCAAATTGTAAACCCCAATAACTCCATTCATCCATAGTCTTTTTCTCGTCAATTGAATCAATCACATTTGCATGTTTACTTGTTTTTTCTTGCATCCAAACCAATTATTTTTTCTTTACAAGTCTTACGATTTCAATTTGCACGAATGATAAGGCCTTCAAGTCCTTTGGGAAGAACGATATTGGGTTTACCAATTATATTACTTGAAACGATCTGGTACGCTTGCCAGTTTGTTAACAAGTTTTTGGCGCCATTGCCGGGGATCGAAGTTTAACTTTTTCAAGTAGTGTAAATTGATTGAAATTTGACTTGCTTCTAATTATTGTGTATATTTCGTTTTGTTTAATTTTGTTTATTTTTCTTTAATCGTGCTTTTAGGGGTGTTGTTTCTTGTGCATGCAGGAAGGAATACACACTAGGAGCAAGAAAGACCAGCAACCTCTTCTCGAGGGTCTATCAGACAGGAGAAGGAGGAGAATTAAACGTCTTGCATGTGAAAATTTTTCTCCTGAAAGACTTTTGCAATCTTCACTAGAGACTTCTGCACAGGACATAGAGGAGATGGCGGACCAACCTCCTCCAAGACGCACACTGGGGGACGCATCAAACATGGTGGGTCCTTTGCACTTCAACAGTATAGCCATGCCAGCAGATAATGCAACAAACATGGTGATGAACCCTGCACTCATCCAGCTAGTACAGAGCAACCAATTTCACAGGTTGTCAAATGAGAATCCCTATGATCATTTGATTATTTTTAGTGAAATTTTCAATACCGTCAAGATGAACGGAGTTTCTGATGACAGGGTCAAACTCAACTTGTTTCCTTTCTCTCTTGGAGGAATCGCTAAAGCATGGTTGCATTTATTCCCAGAAGGTACTTTCAGAAATTGGGAGGCTGTGGCAACACACTTTGTTACCAAATTCTTTCCTGTGTCAAAAATCAATCAAGGGAAGCTGGAAATTTCATCATTTAAGAAAGGAATGGAAGAAACTCTTGGATAGGCTTGGGACAGATTCAAAGGCCTGTTGAGGAAGACCCCAGTCCATGGGTTTGACAAGACCTCATATTTACTTGCTTTCCTTGGAGGCCTACACACTCAGTCAAAAATGATGCTAGATGCTTCAACTGGAGGCAGTATAAACAGAAAGACTGAAGATGAGGCCTACGAATTGATTGAAGACATGGCTCTGAATGAAGTGACACATAGTGAAAGGGGTGTACAGAAAGGAGGACTTTTGCATCTCCCTGCTGATGTTGCTATGGCTGCTCATAATCATCTCCTTACTAAAAAACTGGATAAGTTAACAAAGGTCCTTTCTGAACTTCCAAAGGGAATAAGGAATATCTCTCAGACTCAACAACTTTGCGATTTATGTGGTGGTGACCATATTAATGGTCAATCTGCTTTCACTGAAGAAATGCAGCAGGAAGTCAACTACATGGGAAATCAATTCCAGTACAGGCAAGGTAGCGAACAACCAAAGCAATTCTAGCCAAGGTTGGAAGAACAACCCCAGTATTGGACAAAATCAGAATACTTCTTCTGGGCAAGGAGGAAACTTCCGGCAGCAACAACCGTCACCTTTATGGCAACAGGTGAGCAGCTTGACAGAGACTGTTAGAGGCTTAAATGACAGATTTGATAAATTCTTGAAAGTTTATGAGTCTCAACTAGCTAGTGACCAAGCCAGCTTCAGAGCATTGGAGACACAGATTGGGCAGCTGTCTAAAAGGGTAGAGACCACCGAGAAAAATCAGTTTAGGGTTAATACTGATGTTAACCCTAAAGAGGAGTGCAAAGTTGTTTAAACAAGAAATAAAAGGAAGACAGAAGGGCAAATAATTGAAATTGAGAGCAGCGAGGAAGGAGATGAAGAGATGAAGAGTGTTGATGAATTTAAAGAGCAGAAAAGCAACAAAGACAAAGAAAAAGAAGAAGAGAAAGAAAGTCTCCGAGAGCCATTCAGGGAAATCTTTAATCAGGTGACTGTTACTCCTTTAGTACTTCCGCAAATTCCTGATTATGATAAGAGGATCAAGTACTATCTTGGAGAGGTAATTGATCTTGATGATGAAGAAGATCAGGAAAAGGTTGTTAAGCCTAAAAGGAAGGACCATCCACCAAAATTGAAGGACTTAGGGAATTTGACTCTTCCTTGTGTTATTAATAATGTGGATATAGGGATAGCCATGATCGATTCAGGATCAAGTGTTAATTTGATGCCCTTTAGTGATTTCAAGAAGATTGGAGGGCTAAAATTAAAACCAGCTAATACTACCCTGACAGTTGCGGATGGATCTATTAAGAAGCCAGTTGGTATGGTGGAAAACGCAATTGTTCAAATTCAGGAGTTGGAGTTTTTGATTGATTTTCTAGTGGTGGACATGGCAAATGAGGGAAGAATTCCATTAATCTTGGGAAGACTGATGGGTGTCGCGGCCCATACAAATTTGATTGCAATTTAGAAATGCAGTATAATTCTAGGGAATGACCCCTAGGTCATTTCTCAAGGAGCAACTGCGGTTCAGAGTCAAGTCTAACACGAAAAAGGGGGTTTTGAAAAGTGTTTTTGTGAATACGAATAACTAAATTAAAATGAATGGACATTAAACTCAACTGTGTAAGTTAGAAAACATCAAGGTAAAATAAAGTGCTAAACCCAACATTTCAACAAACAATTATCTAAACACAATTAAAACTATTAAAATGCAACACTAAATTAGAGGAAT
>NC_028351.1:22999296-23007322 GCF_000741045.1 Vigna radiata var. radiata | reverse complement strand
CTACAGCCAAAATACACTTAATCAGCTCAGAAAACCCAAATTAGCACAATTACAAATTCCCGACCAAATTAAGCAGAATTCGGAAAACGGGGAAATAACAGACAATTAAACACAATTCCCTGGTTTATTTAAGTGCAATAAACTAAATATAGTTCAAGAAATAACCACTCATCAAAGACCTTTCATGAGGACTTCTAAAATGGTGATACATGTCCATGATGGAAGAATGATGTTAAAAGATCAAGACCAAGTGCTAACTTATAGTGGCTCTAAAGAAAACAAAATGAGAATAAGAAGAAGATCCAGATATAAAATGGCCACAAGTGAAGCTGTAAGAGAGGAGAACACCACAGGTATTGATCATCTTAATAGTTGTAATATTTTGCAGATACTTGAGGAGAAGAAGGTAGACAAAGGAGAGTCAACTCAATCAAAGGACACACCATTCCCGCGTGACATGTCAGTAAGATACAAAAACAGGAAGTGGATTGTGAATAGGAAGCTTAAGGAGGAAGGAATGGTGGAGATCAAAAGGCCATACTCCACAGAAATTCAAAAAGTGGACAGAAGACAGTTGAGGAGTTGGGATGATGGAGATCCCCACGTGAAGAAGAAGATTTGATTTGCTTGAAAACACATTTTGTATCATAAAACATTTTGTTATTTATTTTAATTTGTTGGACATGTAATTTTTTGGTTTTTGAACAATTTTTGGGTGGCATCTACTGGGGGATGCTAATTTTTATGAAGTTACTGAAAAACACTGGTTAGCACACCTACTGAAGGGTGTTGGGAGGCACTTGCTGAGGAGTTCTAGAACAGGTTTTGGTCAGGCTCGTGACCTTAAACAAGCGCTACTAGGAGGCAACCTATGTTCTCTCTTTCACTTTTGTATTTTAATTTTTAGAATAGGTTGAATCTTTATTTATTTATTTTCAGTGTCTATGCTTGGCTTGAAAACTTTTCTAACAATGTTTGACTGAATGGCATGCATGATAAGTCTATTTGATGATGATTAAATGTGAATGATAATTGAGTTGTGTTGCATGCTGATATTCTGTGAAAAAGTTCACTAGCTATGTGAACAGATGTGTGATGAATTATGATTGTGGTTATGATGCTAAGCAGGGTGTATGTTGAATGATGTGTGAGGAAGCATGTTGTGTGAGGTATTGAACTCCAGAGTTTTCATTGCTGTATGTATTGTTCCCAAGAAAGCATGAATGATATTGCTTTAATCTTGATGATTGATTGAATTGCATGTGAATGTCATATGATCAAGGCCATTTTTGAAAACCCTTCTCTAGCCAAATTTTCACCCAGTGCTTGAAATATTATACCCTTTTTGAACCTTAGCCTTAAACAGGATGAGAACCCTTGATTTGAAATTCTTTACCTTGAGTTGGGTTGAGCTTAACTGTATGTGTTGAAAAGGTTCAAGTTTGGGGTTGTATGGGGGAAGTTGAAAGGCAATTGAAAAGCATTGAGCTCAAATGGTGAGAAAGAAAAATGCATGAGAAAAAGAAAAGAAAAGAAGAAAAGCATGAAGATGAACTCAATGTAAAAGAAAAGGGAAGAAGTTGGGAATGAGTGATATTGGTGAGGTAGAGAGGGGTGCTCAAACTTCGAATAATTTTGTAGCTCTCTTAACTCAAGGATTTTGCATTCCAGAAAAACTAATTTCTCTTGTTAGCTCAGCCTCAATACAAGCCTTAGAAAAGTCCTTATGATGGCATTTGCTTGTGAAGATTTTGTTTGGTTGAAATGAATGGCAATTTTGTTTCATGTGACTTGTGAATAATAGAGAGTTGGAGTGTCACTTTAAACACTTGAGTGATTGAGTAAAACACTTGCTTGGTGAGAATTGATAAATTTGATGCTTACATCTTTGCTTAGTGGATTGGTCATTCATAATGTGTAACATCTATTGAGAATTATGCGATCATGTGAATTGAATTGAATTAAAGGCATGCATGCATCTTGACTTGATTCCACTGAAAGTCTGAAGTTGAGTAGTTCTAGTCATGAATTTTAGGAGTGTTGAACTGTTGGTTGAAAAAGTGGAAAGCCAAGTTTTGTTTTGTTTGCTTGAGGACAAACAAAGTTCTGAGTTTGGGGTTGTGATAACGGTTGAAAAACAGTTATTTTCATGCTTCATTTGAGACCAAATTACACCCTTTAAGGCTTAGAATGAGCTTAGAATCAAGCAAACCACATAAATTGAGTCAGTTGAGAGTCAAAAGCTATTTTTAGAGATATTATGCTCGTTTTGCATTGTTTTGTAGCATTTTTGACGAAAGTGAAGAATGAGATTGAAGATGAAGGTCTTAGACTAAAGAAAGAGGAAGAAACTTGAAGAAAAGAAGAGTCTAGGAACCGCCCAACGCCAAAATCCACCGCTGGGCTGTCAAATGCGAGGAGAAGACACTGTCTGGCGCCCAGGCAGTGCATCCAGGCGGTTTTGCGATTAGAGGCAAACTACCGGGCGGTGGCGTGATTATGGGTAAACCGCCGGGCGACATAAGTATGACGCCGCGCGGTTGTCTGCTGGGCTTGGGCCTAATTTCTGTGACGCTCCTCAGCTATAAATAGCCCTATTACGACTTTAGAATTATTCTTTTGACAGAAGGGGGCGGCCAGACCTAATTTTCACTTCTTGGAGAAGATCTCTTGGATGCTTAGGCTCCTTTTTATCTAATCTAGGGTTTGTTTTTCCATTCTTCCATTATTTTTCATCTAGTTTCACCATGACAATGGTGAACTAAACCCTTTTGTTGTTGGGGAACAATGTAATATTTTGAAACTCTCTTTTATTGAAACTCTTGTTTAGTTATATGCTTGTCGTATGCTTTGATTATCAATTGTTGGGTTCTCATCTGCGCTTAATGCTTTTATCCTTTAACTCATTCGATAATCATTGTTTGCCTTTATTGATCCGAGAACGTACAGGACTGTCATGAACTGGTGAGAAATTCCCTTGTTTAGCAATACCACCTAGGGATAGGGGGGTAGGACGATCAATTGTTTTTGCTTCTGTTTATAATGCATTATTAATTACTAGGGGAGGCTAGGGATAACAAGCCAGTAATTAGTAATAGGCTCTTTTTGCCGAGGGATCGGGTTAATGATAGACTAAGAAAGTTTGCATGACAATTAGATAACAAAGCAAATTAAATAAGAGGAGTAGATAAGAGAGAATGGATTAGATCAAATTGTAAATCCCAACAACTCCATTCATCCATAGTCTTTTTCTCGTCAATTGAATCAATCGCATTTGCATGTTTACTTGTTGTTTCTTGCATCCAAACCAATTATTTTTTCTTTACAAGTCTTACGATTTCAATTTGCACGAACGGTAAGGCCTTCGAGTCCTTGGGGAAGAACGATATTGGGTTTACCAATTATATTACTTGAAACGACCTGGTATGCTTGCCAGTTTGTTAACAACGCTCGAAGCCTAAGCGTCCAAATCTGACGCCCAAGCCCAACATGCACGTCAAATCTCGCCCAAGCGAGCTCCCTGTGACGCCTGGGCGATACATCACTTGGATCGGGCCTTGTTTCTGCTCTATTTTGATTCTTTCGGACAGAGCCGCACTTTGGGACGCGTCTGACATTATTTAAAGGACCCTGGGGATCTAGGTTTTGCATCCCTGGCAGAGAAGAGAATAGTAATACACTCTTAGCCAATTCTTAGTCTTCCATTCTCTTATTTTCTTCCATTGTTCATAGAGTTCCCACATGTCTATGGGGAACTAATTTTTATTTGTTGTTGGGGAATGATGTAACCTTGTAAACTCTGATGTATTTGAATTGATTCTTAATTTCATATGCTTTTTCATTAATTGTTAGAGTAATTTATTGATAACTGTTGAAAAACAGTTATTTTCATGCTTCATTTGAGACCAAAATACTCCCACTAAGGCTTAGAATGAGCTTATAATCAAGCAAAACACGATAGTTGAGTCATTTGAGAGTCAAAAGTTATTTTTAGAGATATTATGCTTGTTTTGCATTGTTTTGGAGGGTTTTGATGAGAATTGGAGATAAATGGAAAGAGAGGTTGAAGATCAAACGGTTGCAGTGCAGAAAAGTCAACCAGAATGCAGAAAAATCAATAGTCAACCAGAAAAGTCAACCAGTTGACCAAATTGCAGTTGACTAGCGCCCAGCGGTGAAAATGAGTGCCGGGCGGGGGCCAGATTCGAGGGAAAGCGTCGGGCGGTGAAATTTGACGGCGGGCGGTGGCGCGATTAAGGGGAAAGCGCCGGGCGGTCAAATTAGGCGCCGGGCGGTTGTCAGATGGGCTTGGGCTTAAATTTTGTTACTTTTCTTGGTTATAAATAGCCCTAGTGCGAGTTTAGATGTATTCTTTTGACAGAAGAGGGCGGCCAAACCTAATTTTCACTCCTTGAAGAAGATCTCTTGGATGCTTAGGCTCCTTTTTATCCAATCTAGGGTTTGCTTTTCCATTCTTCCATCATTTTTCATCTAGTTTCACCATGACAATGGTGAACTAAACCCTTTTGTTGTTGGGGGAAGCAATGTAATCTTTTGAAACTCTCTTTTATTGAAATTCTTGTTTAATTATATGCTTGTCGTATGCTTTGATTATCAATTGTTGGGTTCTCATCTGTACTTAAAGCTTTTATCATTTAACTCATTCGATAATTGTTGTTTGTCTTTATTGATACGGGAACGTACAGTAATGTCATGAACTGGTGAGTAATTCCTTGATTAAACAATACCACCTAGGGATAGGGGGTAGGATGATCAATTGTTTTTGCTTCTGTTCAGTAATGCGGTTCTAGTTACTAGGGGAGGCTAGGGATAGCAAGCCAGTAATTAGTAATAGGCTTTTTCCGCCGAGGGATGGGGTTAAGGGTAGGCCAAGAAAGTTTGCATGACAATTAGATAACGAAGCGAATTAAACAAGAGGAGTAGATAAAAGAGAGTGGATAAGATGAAATTGTAAACCCCAACAACTTCATTCATCCATAGTATTTTCTCGTCAACTGAATCAAACGCATTTGCATGTTTATTTTGTGTCTTTGCATTCCCACCAATTAATTTTCTTTACAAGTCTTACGATTTCAAATTGCATGAACGATAAGGCCTTCGAGTCTCTTGGGAAGAACAATATTGGGTTTTACCAATTATATTACTTGAAACGATTTGGTACGCTTGCCAATTTGTTAACATTTATCTGTTCTTATTGCTTGCTTATACAATAGCATGATTTGTGATTTGCATGAGTGTCGACATGTTCCTTTCAATTTAGGTCCTCTTTAAATTACTCCTAAGGGTTATATTGCTCAGACATGAGGGTATGGGTCTTAGTCGTCTTAACCTCTTGATCTTGACATCTTCTTACCAAGAATGCTAGGAATTGTATGAACTGGTAATTAGGGACAAGGTTATTTACCGAGACATCGGGTTTAAGTGTTTTAGTGAGGGACGTTAGCATTAATGAATAAAGAAGAATTCTTATATACATGAGAGAGAACTTGGCGAAATCTAACCTCAACAACATACTCATCTCATATCAATCAACCTTCGTTCATCTATGTGCTCTTTTGCCACTGATCAATTTTATTTTGCTTTATTTTATTATTCTTGCAATACAAATCCATGATCTCTTTTATTTTTAGTCTTAATTAATCTTGTTTTCACACAACTGTTCAGCGCCTAGAGTCCTCTTGGATACGATACTTGGTCTTACCATTTTATATTACTTGTGCGACTCGGTACACTTGTCACATTAATAGAAGTAAATTCATATATTAAATTTATGTTAGTAATTAATGAAAATAAATTATGATGTATTAAAATTTATGATAATCAATTATGATGTTACTAAATTTATTAGTAATAAAATTATGATGTGTTGTGTTGTTCAAATCACAATACATTTAGTTAAGCACAATATTTTACCTCTCTCTGAATCATATAATTTATTACAACAATTCAAGTATACCACAAAATATGCCTTCAGTTCTCTTCCACCTTTCATTTGCTTATAATAGAGCCTTTATGAGAACCATATATCATCGTTATGAAGCAAATATAATGCAAAGATAATTACAATTGAAAGTTAAATTCAAATTATTATAGAAAAAAGAACAAGATTCAAATCTGTGTAACGAGCTTAGAAACATAGACTGGAACAAGCATAGATCATGCATGAACTGTATTTTGATGTGATGCTTACATGCTTTCATAAAGACTAGGAGCCAAACGAGGTTTGATGAGAAGTTGAAGGGGAGTAACCTTAACATTGGTCAATTCCACAGCTGAAGTCATATCTATAGGTTCAGTTGAGGATTTAGAGACATGAAAGCAGTGAAGAAANTTTNCCAAAGTTAAANAAGAAGTTTTAAGGCCAAAGGTCACTCCAGGGCATATCCTCCTACCACTTCCAAAAGGGATGAGCTCAAAGTGTTTTCCCTTTACATCTACATCTTTGTGTGTGGTGAGGAACCTTTCAGGCTTGAACTCCNAAGGCTCTGGCCAAATCTTAGGGTCTGTTTGGATCTTCCACAAGTTTGTGATCAGACGAGTTCCTTTCTTCACATGGTATTCTCCAAGCTTGCAATCTTCTCTGAATTCACAAGGAGCATTAAGAGGAGTGGGTGGATATAGCCTCAGTGACTCCTTAACAACTGCATGAAGGTACACCAACTTGTTCGTATCTGACTCAGTCACAAGTCTCTCTTTCCCAATGTGAGTGTCAATTTCTTCCATTACTTTCTTCAATGCTCCAGGATTGTTCAGTAGCAAAGACAGAGTCCAGATGTTACTAGCGGAGCTTGTGTCTGTTCCTCCCAAAATCAATACCTGCAAAAAAATTGGGAACCAATTCTTCAAAATTTGTGATCAATCAAGTTATATATAAACAAAATCTATTAGAAATTGATCATGGCATTCACAAAGTGAAACACAATAGAAACGCACCATTGCCAGGGCTTTAATGATAGTATCAGAATCAAACCCATGAATGTTGGTTCCATCGAACTCGACAACATCGACTCCATGTAATCTCCCCCTTTCTCACCTTTCTCGCCGTTCAATTTCCTTTTCCTTTTGTGTTCTTCCAACCATTCCCCAACCACAGCATCCAGGTGCTTGAAATTCTCTTTCATGGCCTTCTCATGCCCTCCGAAATCGAACCGCCTCAGCCACGACACCGCATCCCTTATCGTGAAAACCCCACACAACTGCGTGTATTCTTTGAACGTCGCTAAACATATTCGCGCTTCTTCCTCCTCAACCACCGCTTTTCCTCCGAAGTACCTCTTCCCGACAACCTTCCTCAGCACCACGTTGAAAGCAACTTCCTTCAGCCACTGCGTCATGTCCACCATAAAAAATTCCTTCTCTGTTTTCCTGCGTTTCCACTTGTGGTAAAGCTCTTTCGCCGAGGTTCTCACCTCGGAGATGCGCACGTGTGAGAGTGCGTCGATGCGGTGGTCTACGAGGAACACGAACGCAACGTTCTTCCTCATGTCACGCCAAAATTTTCCTTAGGGTGCGAATCCTAGCATGGCGAGGTTGTAGGTCATGTTTTGGCAGGCCACAAGGTAGAGGCGGTAGGACACAGCGACGTCGTTTGTGGTGAAGCACTATTTCGCCATTTACCAGTTGCTGATGACTACGGTTTCCACTGTGCCTATATTGATGCTGAAGATGGCGCCATGGCGGTCCGCCAACGTGCCCAGGAGGTAGTAGGTGGCGGGAGACTGCACTAGCAGGAGGAGGTGGCCGATAATCGGCCATGCGCCGGGGATTTTGGGTGGTTCTCTGATTCTGGTGCGGCGGAGCACAAGGAAGAGGTAGAGGAATGACGGGATTAAAACTAGAAGTGCAACTGTGAGAGAAGAAAGAGAAGAAAGAGCATTTTGATCACAATATTTCTTTCACGCTTCAATGTCCATGACACAAATATATATATATATGTATATATACATATATATATATATATATATATATATATATATATATATATATATATATATATATATATATA
>NC_028351.1:22961971-22998521 GCF_000741045.1 Vigna radiata var. radiata | reverse complement strand
ATATATATATATACATATACATATATATATATACATATACATATATATGTATATACATATATATATATGTATATACATATACATATATATATATATACATATACATATATATATATATATACATATATATATATATATATATATATATATATATATATATATATGGGGTTTGTTAACTTGCGTACGTCTGTTTTTCAGTTGGTATATTTTAGCAATGTGTACCGGGTTTCAGTAGACAAAAATATCCTTACATCATGAATTCTAAGTTTTAAGGTTAAGGATATTTTAATAATTTTCATTCTCAAAATTAAAAAAATTAAAAAAGAAACCCCCAAACCCTTACTCACCTCTCTCATTCCTCTCAAAGCTTTCTCTTTCATCTCTTTCACTCCAACTTTTTCTCTGTCATTCCTACTCTAGCCCCAATTGAAAAAAATCAGAAGCACTTGCCTTATTTTAATAATTTTCATTCTCAAAACTAAAAGAAAAAAAACTCAAACCTTTACTCACCTCTTTCATTCTTCTCAACCCTTTCTCCTTCATCTCTTTCACTCAAACATTTTTCTCTTTCATCTCTGCACTAGCCCCAACTAAAAAAACACTCATTATTAAATAAAATGGTTAGAGAAAAAAATACTTACATAAATAAAAAAAAATTAAAGCACCTAATATTTTATTTATATAATTTTAAATAAAATTTCAAGATTTAGAATTTTTATTGTTTGATTTTATTGTATTTTGATTTATTTTTTCTTTAGTAAAGGAAAACAAGTTAATGAATTTCTACAAAAAAAAATTAAATGGTCACGGAGCAATATTACGTAGTAGTATCAGAATGTAAAAGAAGGATGTTCATAAGTCTTTGTGCAAGTTGTGCCCGTCGGCGGTAATATATATAGTGAAGATAATGAAATTAAAGAGATTTTGAATGAACTTTTTTTGGAAGGTGAATATGTCAATGACTCAACTCTTTACAAAAGTAAATTGTTTAATAATGAGTGTTTTTTAGTTGGGGCTAGTGTAAAGATGACAGAGAAAATGTTTGAGTGAGAGAGATAAAGGAGAAAGGGTTGAGAGGAATGAAGGAGGTGAGTAAGGGTTTGAGGTTTCTATTTTAGTTTTGGGAATGAAAATTATTAAAATAAGACAAGTGTTTCTGATTTTTTTTCAATTGGGGCTAGAGTAGAGATGATAGAGAAAATGTTGGAATGAAAGAGATGAAAGGGGAAGGATTGAGACGAATGAGAGAGGTGGGTAAGGGTTTTGGGGGTTTTCTTTTTTTATGTTTTTAATTTTGAGAATGAAAATTATTAAAATATTTTTAATCTTAAAACTTAGAATCATGATATAAGAGTATTTTTGTCTACTGAAACCTTGTACACATTGCTAAAATGTACCAACTGAAAAACAAGCGTACTTAAATTAGCAAACTCATATATATATATATATATATATATATATATATATAAACACATGCATACTGTTGTTCTATGCAAGCTTTTTAAGATAATAAAAAATATTTACCAAAATATCAAAACAATAAAAGATAAAATCGGCAATAAAACTGTGTAAAAGAAAACTGTTATTAATTGTTGTACTCTTTATAATAAAAATGTAGATTATCATCACAATATTTGTTTCTTACTACCTGTAAAAGTTTTTATGGATAAAATATATCACATATTTTTATCATAATAAAATAGTTAAAAATGAATATATAAGTTAAATATTAGATAAAAAGATAAGACATAACTAATAAAAAAACTTTATATTTCAAACACAAAGCTTTTATATAAATTTATATTATCGTTAACATTTTATTTAATTCTTAATAAAAATATATTTTTAAAACAAAATTATAGTTTTATAATTATGATTTAGGTAACAAAAGTGACATGATTTCCAAGAAGAAAGTTTAAATATTTGAAATATAATATCTTTCTTTTAAAATAATATTTCTTTAACATTATATCATATTATAATAATATAATATTTGTGAAAGATTTGATTTTTCCTTTTTGTAATAAATTAATGGCATGTACCACACCAAATCAAATGGACATGTCGAAAATGATAAACTAATAAATAAATCACATTAGAAGTAAATTCATTTATGTTGAGAATCTTCCGATTTTCCTCACTGTCGTGTTAGGACAGTGTCTTTTTCGTTTGGTTGTTTTTTTGTTTTTTCGTTTTCTGTTTTTCTCCTTTGGAACTCTATTTATATGGAGTTCCTTTCCCTTTCCCGATTAAAAAAAATCACACACTGATGCTCAATGCAAAATTACATCATTACAATACAAGATTTACTTTTTCTTACCGATCTCATTACGAGCTCCATTTTTCTCTTCTGCGTCAACGTCTTCCGCCACCGCGTCGGAGTTGTGTTGGCCACCGTCACTCGCTTCTCTCTCTATCTCAAACCTTCTACAGGACATACACTCAATTAAACAAGGAGAACGGGGAGTAAGCCAGTTCTTTACTGACTTAAAAATCTTGTGGGAAGAACTGGAGTCTTTAAGGCCCATACCCACATGCACATGTGAAACTCCATGTAGTTGTGACTTATCCAAAATTTCATTGAAGTATAGAGAAGTGGAACATGTTATTTGCTTTTTGAAGGGTTTAAATGATTCTTACAATACTGATGGGTGTCGCCACCCAATCAAATTTGATTGCAATTTAGAAATGTAGTATAGCTAGGGAATGACCCCTAGGTCGTCTCCCAAGGACCAAATGTGGTTCGAGTCTTAGGTCTAACACAAAGTGGGGGGCTTTTGAAATTGGTTTTGTTTGTGAATGCAACTGACGAAATTAAAAATAAAAATTAAACACATTCGAACATCATAAAAAGCGTTAAAGAGAGTAAAAATGCTAAACCCAATACTAGATTAAACAATTATCTAAACATAGTTAAATTAAATTAAATACAAAACTAAATTAAAGAAATTAAAAACAACTCAACCTACATTTCAAACTAATTTAAAATAAAAGAAAATAAAAAAAACAAAAAGTTTATCTAAAACCTAAACTAATTTAAAATAAAAGAAAATAAAAAAAACATAAAGTTTATCTAAAACCTAAACTAATTTAAAATAAAAGAAAATAAAATAAAGAAAAATAAAATAAAAAAAAATATGAAAACGGTGCAGCCATATATAAATTAAATGCATGATAAAGAAAACTAAAAATGAGAAGCATGAATACATGATAAAGAAAATTAAAAAAAATGAGAAACCGTGCACCACATGCTTGAAACTAAATGAACGTTTGCTTTCTTCCAACCAAGTCAATAAATTCTAAAAAAAAAACTATGAAAGCAAACCATAAATGAATGGCCACCTCTGCACCACATTTTTTAAAGGCAAGGAAATGAATGGAAATTGGTAAAATAATGCAGCGTGAATCAGCACCCAAAGCAATAAATCACTATGCACACCTTTTCAAAGAAAAATTAACCTGTGTGCTTCTTACAATTATGAATCAGCAAAAGTAAATTTTAATTGAACAAGTTGTTAGGCACAAGTAGTAATAACCCAAACGTTCAAAGGCAATAGGCAAGCGTTGCAGCTGCTACCTAATACTAAATAAAGGGAGTCAAATTCGGTCTTAAAAAAAAAACTAGAAATGTTGTAGGACTCATGATGGGACAATGGAAGCTGGAATTAAAATTCAATAAAATGAAAGGGCATGAACAACGTAACACAAAGAATAATCAAAGAAGAAAATGTGCTTCCCTCTGCACCGTTCCAGCCATCACCAACTCTCGGCACTTATCCATTTTTCACTCATTCAAAGCCAAAGAAATGTAGTACGAAGGTTGGTGGCACCCTTGCTTCCCTCCAAATGCCGAGAATGATTCTCCCCCAAAAATAAGTGACGGCTCCTTCCTCTTTGTTAAGGCCACGTGCCTCAAAAATTAGGGTGGGGTCTACCCAACCCTAGGGTTGCCAAGTGTCAAATAAAATTGGGCCCAACAATATTTTTCCAAAATTGGCCCAAGATGCAAAAGTTTGTCTACAAAGTTTAAACAATTAAATTTACAATACAACTAAAATTTAAAATGTCTAATTATGAGAGTCTTGAATTTATTTGGTGTCCTCCAAATGACCCAAATTGTGTTTCCAAAATTTTCCCTGAAAATAATAATGCAAATAATTAGCTCAGAAAATTCAAATTAATTAAAATTAGATTTCCCGTCAAATTAAGCATAATTAGGAAAAATGGGAAAATACCGGACAATTAAGCACAATTCCCTGATTAATTCTAGCACAATAAAATAAGTGAAGTCAATAAAATATCGATTCATCAAATACTGTTAGGACACAAATTCTTTTAATGGATCCTTTGCCTAACATTAATCGAGTTTTCTCTCTTATTATGCAACAAGAAAGACAGGAAAAGCAAAGTCCAGCTGAGACTAGAATTCTGGCAAATGTTGCAGAAAGAACTAATCAATGGAAACCCGATCAGAATTGGAGAAATCAGGGACATGGCACTGGAATTCGTGGCCAAGGCAGAGGAAGGGGAAGAAACACAAATTTTGGAAAATAGTGTTCATATTGCAACAAGATGAATCACACTATTGACGAGTGCTATTCGAAGCACGAATACCCGCCTTGGTATAAGAAAGAAGATAAAAGGAATGATTGGAATTCTATCAATGCTTGCCAAAACAACACTGATTCTAAAGGCACTTTGAAGACACAACAACAGATCATTAACAACAGTAATACCAATCACTTTACTCCAGAACAGATGCAAAAGCTTCTAAGGATGATAGACAAGGCTGAAGAACCATCAATTCATAAGATCAATCAAATTCAGAGGAGAGAAACTGAGAATAAACCAGGTAATTCTTCCTGGATCATAGACACTGGTGCAACAGATCATGTTACACATGACAAAACCAATTTTGTTGTTTTCTATAAAATTAAACCTATCTCCATAAAACTACCAAATAAAACTATAATCACTGCTGATCATGCAGGAACCGTGAAATTTAATAATAGTTTTACCATTTTCAATGTGCTTTATATACCCAGTTTCTGTTTTAATTTGATTTCTGTACCAAGTCTTATCAAAGACTTGAATTGCAACCTAATATTTTCCTCTAAGGATTGTCAGATAAGGAAGAACTGCTCATTGAAGACGATTGGATCTGCTAAACCTTGGAATGGACTCTATTATTTGCAAGATTTTCCTAAAACTGACCAAAGAGATGCTTCCAAGAGTGTTTTCTCGTTTAAAAAGACTGATGTTAACTTGTGGCATCATAGACTAGGTCACCCTGGACCCAATGTTGTAAAACATATATGTGAAATGTTTCCTTATGTCAAAATTAATACTGATACTTATATTGTATGTGATACTTGTCATTTTGCAAAACAACACAAGTTACCCTTTAGAAAAAGTTTCTCTGCTACGACTGAATGCTTTGAAATTATTCATTGTGATGTTTGGGGGCCCTTAAATACTGTTTCTGTTCATGGACATAGGTACTTTCTTAGCATAGTTGACGATTATAGTAGACACACATGGGTTTTCCTAATGAATAACAAGGGACAAACCAAAGACTTATTGCAGAATTTTGTTATCAAAGTTAAAAATCAATTTAACAAAATGATTAAAATTGTTAGATCAGACAATGGGCCAGAATTTAACTGTGTCAATTTCTATGATGTGCATGGAATCATTCACCAAAAAAGTTGTGTTGAAACTCCAGAACAAAACTCTGTAGTTGAAAGAAAACACCAACATATCTTAAATGTGACACACAACCTTCTTTTTCATTCTAATATACCTAAGGTTTATTGGTCATATCTAATAAACAGATTGCCTTCCCCCACTATTAGAAATAAGACCCCTTATGATATGCTTTATAATCTTCCACCTACTTACTTAGATCTTAAAATCTTTGGTTGTCTATGTTTTGCCTCTACTCTTGAAAATAATAGAAACAAACTGGATCCTAGAGCTAGAAAAGGGGTCTTTCTAGGATATAAAAGTGGTGTTAAAGGTTATATTGTTTTAGACATAAACAACAAAGAACTTTTTATAAGTAGAAATGTGATATTTCATGAAGATGTCTTTCCTTATAAGAATACTCAAGACAGCCAGCAAAGCATAAGCAATGAGAGAGATGAAGATGAATCTTTTATTGATTTCTCAAAGGACTACTATCCTACTAATGAAGATAGATATGATGGGCTGGAAGTTTTTGATCAAGAAGATGAGTTGCAGATTCCTGTCAACATTGATAACAGCCAAGAGAATCATAGACACAGAAGATCTGAGAGGGCCAGAAAGACCCCTGCATATCTGGAAGATTATGTTCATCAGGTGAACCAATCCTTAACTATGAAAAATGATTTCAAAACTCCTTACCCGATTTCTAAATTGTTGTGCTGTGACAATTTGTCAGAGAAACACTCTAATTACGTCAAGGCTGTCACTGGAAACAGAGAGCCTCAGACTTACAATGAAGCCAAAGGTATAAAACAATGGGTTGAGGCAATGCAGAGGGAGATTAAAGCATTGCAAGACAATGACACTTGGTCTCTAACTCAGTTGCCTCCAGGAAAAACCCCTATAGGATGCAAGTGGGTATATAAAACTAAGTATAAAGCCGATGATAGCATTGAGAGGCATAAAGCCCGTTTAGTTGCAAAAGGGTATACTCAACAAGAAGGAATAGACTACCTTGACACTTTTTCACCAGTTGCTAAACTAACTACTGTTAGACTTTTGATAGCCCTTGCAGCCTCTAAGAATTGGTTCTTACATCAACTTGATGTTGATAATGCGTTTCTTCATGGAGATCTTAATGAAGAGGTTTATATGCAACCACCTCCAGGACTGGACATTCACAAAGACGGGCAGGTTTGCAAACTAACTAAATCCTTATATGGATTGAAACAAGCAAGCCTACAATGGTTTGAAAAACTATCCTCTTACTTAATTTCTGTTGATTACAAACAATCAAAATCTGATCACTCATTATTTACTAAACGAACAGACACTTGTTTCACTGCTTTGCTTGTATATGTAGATGACATTGTGTTGGCAGGAAATTCTATGGGAGAAATCAATTACATCAAGGAACTCTTACACAATAAATTTCGAATAAAAAATCTTGGAGAACTCAAATATTTTCTTGGTTTGGAAGTTGCCAGATCTAAAAGAGGAATTCAACTATGTCAAAGAAAGTATGCCTTGGACATACTCGAAGAAACTGGAATGGAGGGGTGCAAACCTTCTACTACTCCTTTCCTGAGGGACACAAGTCCTTTATACAGATTGGATAGTTATCTTGATGATCCTGGACCTTACAGAAGATTAATAGGGAAGTTACTTTACCTTACAAATACTAGACCTGACCTATGTTACATTATTAACTTACTTAGCCAATTTATGTAGTCACCTACAAAACATCATTATCGGGCTATTCAACATGTGCTCAGATACATAAAATCTACACCAAGTGAAGGGTTATTTTTCTCTGTTGATTCTTCTATGCATTTAAAAGGCTTTAGTGATTCAGATTGGGCTACCTGTCCCGATACCAGAAGATCCACTACAGGATTTTGTATTTTCCTCGGGACCTCTCTCATTTCCTGGAAATCTAAAAAGCAGAGAACTGTTTCTAGATCCTCTACAGAAGCTGAGTACAGAGCCCTAGCTGCCACTGTATGTGAAATACAGTGGCTCCACTACCTATTACAAGATCTTTAAATTGAAGAATCTGGAGTCCATGTTCTATATTGCGACAACAAATCTGCTCGTCACATTGCTCATAACCAGAGCTTACACGAACGGACCAAGCATATCGAGCTTGACTGTCACGTTGTTCGTGAAAAAATCCAAGAAGGACTTCTCCATCTTCTCCCAGTGCGATCTGACGAACAGCTGGCCAACATCTTCACCAAATTCCCGCATTGCGTTTGCTTCAAAGACATTGTTCCCAAGCTTGGACTGGTCAATATATACCGTCCAGCTTGAAGGGAGGGTGTTGAGAATCTTCCGATTCTCCTCACTGTCGTGTTAGGACAGTGTCTTTTCCGTTTGGTTGTTTTTTTGTTTTTCCATTTTCTGTTTTCCCCCTTTGGAACTCTATTTATATGGAGTTCCTTTCCCTTTCCCCATTAACAAAAATCACAAACAGATGCTCAATGCAAAATTACATCATTACAATAAAAGATTTACTTTTTCTTACCGATCTCATTACGAGCTCCATTTTTCTCTTCTGCGTCAACGTCTTTCGCCACCGCGTCGGAGCTGTGCCGACCACCGTCACTCGCTTCTCTCTCTATCGCCAGAGGAAGCTTCGAGTCTGATCTTTTCTTTCTACTCAGAACCTCAACACTTCCACGTACTTCATCTTTTGTTTCCAAATATAACACGTTGCCAGCATGTATTAGGCCATAAGTGCACAGTGTTGGGTCCAGAACAATAATTTATTAAATTTATGTTAGTAATTAATGAAAATAAATTATGATGTATTAAATTTATGATAATCAATTATGATGTTACTAAACTTGTTAGTAATGAAATTTTGATGTGTTGTGTTGTTCAAATCACAATACATTTAATAAAGCACAATATTTTTCCATGAAGCATATATAATGCAAAGATAATTACAATTGAAAATTAAATTCAAATTATTATAGAAAAAAAATTAAGGCATGGAGAAAATGATGGAAACCCATTGAGGGCATTCCATTCAAAGGAGTATCAACTAAAGCTAAGGCTAAGAAAGGGAAGTGAAGAAGGACTATTAAAAGCTCTTTCTTGATTTTCTTTTTCTAAGTCTTAGAAGGATTCTCTTTAATATGTTTATATGTGTTTTGTAGGTCTAATAAAGCTAGGAGATCATGGATCAACTAGATGACTTAGCATGGACCAAACCAACCCAAGAAGAAGGATAAAGAAGTCATTTTACACAAAGGGAGGGGGTGAGCTTAGTAATGAAGGAGTTGCATCATGAAAACACATGACTCCCACGTTGGTGTGAGTCTGTTGCAACGTCACAAGCAAATGATACGTGATTTGGCTGAAGCATTTGTTGCACCTCCACCGTTGTCATCTGCATCATTAATAGTATAGGTCTTCCACTATAAATATGAGATGTATTGGCATATGAAATCACTTTTGGATGTAATGAAATGCTGCAGAGTTGCTTGCTCAGCCTCTTATATCCCTTAGTCACCTCTGAATTTGGAATTCAGATACTCTCCTCTAGCTTCCTTCCTTAGTAGGAAGGCCGTCTGAGCTTGGAGGCATCATACACACACCACACCTTCATCCAAACTTTCATCAAACACCTTCTATGAATCATCCATTTCACTGCACCAATTTCCATTCCGCTGCATCTCTGTTTTGGAGCTTCTTCTTGTGTGCTTTATGCTAGGAGAGGATTCCATCAGAAAATGTCATATTTTACCGTGTAAATAAGGTGACAAAATAATCAATGCGGCTCATTTAACTAGCAAGTATAGTTTTTAATTTTATTTATTTATATTTTAAAAATACATCTAATTATATAAGTATTTTCAAATTTTTAATTTTTTATTATTTTTTATTATATAATTACATATATTTAATCACGGAAAAATTCATTTACAAAAACTCTTTTACACTTAATTCCATAAGAAAATTTTAGTAAATGTTTCTAAGTGAAAATAATTGTGAAATGAATATATTCCTATAATGACATATATTTAATAGTTATATATATATATATATATATATATATATATATATATATATATATATATATATATATATTAACATATGCATATTATTAATGGAGTTTACATTTTTCATTTGTCATATAATATCATATTTATATCATAAATATTATTTTCTCTTTATATCAGAATAATTAATTTCATACCGATCTTGTGCTTGAATCCTTAGTTTATTCGACTTTTTAGACCTACTTAAAATATGATTATATAAATCAAATAAGTACCATTATTATATTTACATGAAAACACATCATTTAAAATCATTGAAATAAAAATATTGTTAAATTATAAAATGATTTTATAAAAAGATCATTTTTATAGTTTTACCATAGATTTTTTTTTATTGTATAAATGATTTTTTTAGTATAATTAATTACTTAAATTTTAAAAAATAGTTATTAAAAATATAAAACTGAAATTTTTTTTTATTATAAATAATTATTTAAATTCAAAAAATAGTTAATAAAAAGACAAAAATAGAAAAAAAAATTGTGTAGATAAGAAAGTGAATCTCTTTATTAAAAAGAAAAACATTTGTTAAAATTGTGTAGATAAGAAAGTTGTTAAAAAAACATTTTCCCTTTAGGATTTTCATAATTTTTTAGTAGGATTCAAATGCTAAAATTGGAAAATAAATATGGATTCATAATCAAACATGCAAATTAAAAAAAAGGTTAAAATCTTTTTTATCCCTCTAATTCTTGTAAGAAATTTAATTATATTCCTAATTTTTATTTGATTTAATTTAGTCTTTTAATTTCTATAAATGATTCATTTAGATGTTTTTATTAAATTGGTTAGAGTGTATAAGTTTGAATAGTTAGACCACATTCTAAGAGATATCTAATGTTAATTTAATGAAAAGATTTAGTAGGATTATTTTTAGAAATTAAAGAATTAAATTGAATCAAATAAAAATTAATTAAAAACGTGATTCAATTTTTTTTTTCTTTTTAAGAATTGGATCGAAATTCTTCCTTCATCAAAATTTTGTTCATTTGCTACATTTGTTAGTGTGACATCTTAAATTATATAAAAACTATATAATATAGTAGTTATCATTATAATACTATAGAACATTTACAGACTTGCAGATATAGTGTTAATCTAACACTCATCCACTAATCTCCAAAAACTTCCATGATAGTAAGACACTTGACAACATCAAATTCATTTGTACAATGACTTATGCTTTCTTATATGGTCCTAAAGCCCACATCATTGCTTCATGGCATCTGCAGAGACATTCTCAAGCCTTGCCTTAGTGTTGGGTTGACTTTCTTTAAACTTTAATCATTCTCAATCAATCAAAGTTTGTCTTTGCGCTTGAACACCCAACACTTTTTGGTGGAATGACCAATACCCCTTCATGGTAATCACCTTTTGTATCATGAGTCTTGATGTATTAAGGATTTAAAGGCTTCTTATAACAAGTAGAGACCAAACCCTTTTTTTTTATAGGAGACTTGGTAGCAACGTTGCATAAGTCATAGGGATAACAGTGAAATTCACAAGCATTTTCCTAACCAGCGACTTGGCGAGAAGTTGAGTTTGGTTCGAGTCTCCAATTTTGTCTTGGAACTATTTCAAATGGAGAGTATGTCAACGATATTTGAGCGGTGAGATGTGATTGAGCTCTTTCTTCTCCTCTCTTCCCATGCTTAGACCCGACTTGTGCATATGACTTTGTGCAATCTTTTCAGTCCTCACACCAATCTCAAATCCTTCTTTGATTATCACCAAGTTTGCAAAGTTTGAGGAAACATTGATCACCATATGCTCATAGAAGGGTGATTCCAAAGTATTTAGGAATATGTCAACCATCTCGTTATCACTCATAAGAGACTCTCCTTGAGAAACAATATCTTTCCACCTTTGGGTATATCCTTTGGATGATTCAGACTCCTTCACCAAGCTCTACAGTTTTAATATACTAGGTGCCACATCCATGTTATACTTGCACTGCCTCAAGAAAGTATCCACCAGATCATCCCAAGACCAGATGCATGAAGGTTCAAGCTGATTGCCCTAGTTTAGTGTCATGCGAGACAAACTCTTAGAAGAAATGAATTAGCAACTTTTCATCATGTGCCTGAACAACCATTTGCCAATCGTACATCATTAGATGGTTCTTGGGACAAGTGATCCTTCTATATTTCTCACATTTTGGTGATTTAAAATTTAGAGATATCACCACATCTGGGATTCAACATAGCCCTGCAATACTTTCAAACTTAGGGCCTCCTTCACCTTCTATGGACTTCACCGTTTTTCTAGCACTTCAAATTTATGCTTGTCAGCCTCAACATCCATTGGTGTAATGACATGGGGAAAAGATTTCAACTCATGTTGCTATGTCATTGTTTTGCTCAGAATACTTAGCTGAATCATTTTCCTAGGGACCATGAAAGTGGTTTCCCCAAGCTCGTTTCCTCCTTCAACTACATAATTTTTTTTAATGCAAACTTGTCTCGAGTCCACTTTTAAGAGTGGAGTGTAGTTCGGGGGAAGGCCATATGAGGGGAAATTTTGGGCCATTAGAACTCTTTATTGTGGTCTTGGTGTGCACGAATCCCCAAGGTTTTTCAAGGCATTCAGGACCTGTAGGGTTTGGCTCATTTGCCCCTTTAATTGTTGGATATCAACTTTCATCCCTTCATTCTTGAACTTCTCCTTGGTTCTCCAAGATTTGGTAACCAGTTTGAGTCCTCTAGGGTATCTTGGACGTTGAGCCATATTTTTAGTTTTTTTTTAATTGAATTATTTTAGATAAAACAAATTAAGAAAAAGAAAATAAAAATGAAAAGAAAAAGAAGAAACAATATAATTCAAATACTCTAGTAGGAAATTATAAATCTGTGAAAACATTTCCCCGGTATAATTTGGAAATTAACACGAAACAATGTCAATAAGGTGGTTCATCATTCAGAAGTTCCCAAAATGTGAGGCGTAGGAAGTCTGGGTCAACTATCTCGGGCCTCAGCAAGCACATTCTTCATTTCTCCCATTGGTTTCTTGCAGCAATTGAGGAATCTAAAGGTAAGTCTGTTTTTATTTTATTGGGCATGTATCTGTTTAGGATGCATGAGATGACTTATAAATATAAGGTTAGGGCCAACAGCCAGGTACGTCCTACTCACGTTCAACTCATGCTAAAAAATACTCAATAGTGCTAACAATTCACTGAATATTCATTTGTGAGCAAAAGCTCCACACCACACGCCTAACTTGAGTGTCAGAATGTCTTTTGCATGTACCTCCCCCCATTCGTCAGACTAAGGCAACTGAGTGGTCAGACTAAAACCGAGCAGTTCAGGCTAAAAGAGCAAGTGGAGCACGTGATTCTAGAGTCAAAAAGTTAGTCCTCGGTTCTACAAAATATCTAATGAAACACATGATAATATTAAAAGAGAACTTAAAAAGATTGAAACAATACCTAAAAATATGGAATATGAAAGTTTTTGGAGATGTAAAATGAAAAAGATAACAAATTATGGAAAACATTGGTGAATTAGATAAATTGGATGACAAAGATAGACTGGACAAGCATCAAATCACACTTGTTTATGTAACTAAAAAGGACAAAGGACAAGCTTCACATAAAAGGCCTTGATGAGACAAAATTCTAGAATTAATTGGTTAGCATTAAGTGATTTAAACACTATGTTCTTCACTAGTGCAAATCTATATATTAGTTACACTAAAAAAGCTATGATTATAGAGAAAACATAGCATATGTTGATAATAGCGAAAAAGCTATGATATATTTCAAAATATAAATTAGAATTTAAATAAAATCGTAGCATATATAAACTAAGATTCTCTAAAGCAACCGTAGCTTAAAGTTATATTATCACACTTTAGGTTATGATTATTCTAAGAAACCATATTCTATATTAGTATATTTTATGTTTTTATCTGAATTGAAGCTGATATTATCCTGAATATGATTATTTTCGTCATTTTTACTTACCCTTGAAAGTTATTATTGCTTTTTGCATTGTGCGGAACTTGTTTCTCCAATGAAAAACAAAGTTTTTGTAGTTTTTTTTCTTCTTTTATCTTTGGAAACACCCACATAGATTTATGTTGAGGTTTGTGATGCTTCTCTCTCGTTTTCTTCCTAGAAGCACCAACATATGATCTTGTTCAGGTTTTAGTTATAATTGGTATAGAAATTGAACACGATGACGTTTTTGTAATAAATAAGAAAATTTCTACATCGATTTTAATTATAATTGGTATATAAAGTAGTTTTTATTTATTTTTATTTGTAAATAGATGGTTCTCAAATTCCTAACCTTCATTCTCCTCTTTCCCCTTCCTCGTTCTCACCTCTTTCTCTTATGTGAATTAGATTTGAACCAAATCTTTTTCTCCTACACCACCATTTCTTGTCACCCATGTTTCCTCCCCCTCCTGCCACCTATGCCATTGTTCTCCTCAACCGCATATACTACGTCACAGTGGACTAGCTCCGCCACATGTAGTCCCTCGCCGTCATGCACATGAAGCTAAAGTGTTTCTCGACTTAGAGCTTCAAGAGATACAAATAGTAAAAGGTTTAGTACCAAATTGGGCATTGTTGTTGATGGAAGGAAGAGGTTAGACCATGGTGACAAAGAGAGCGAAACAATGATGAAGTGTTACTTTGGAACGGGCTTTTCATATCCTTTGGAGGGAAATTGGTTGAGGAGTTAGTGAAGGAACCATTAGAATATGTGGTGGAGGTTGTTCATAAGAGGTCGCCACATACGGATTTATAGAGTTTTTGAATTATGTGAATTTTGAATTCTTGGCGATGGAATTAAGATTAGATAAAAAGTAATATTTTCTATATTAATTTTAAAAAAAATATAAAATGTTAATACTTTTTATATTTCCTAATTTTTTACCAATTCTACAACCTAATAAAAATTCCTTTTTAAACCGTATTAGAAAATTTTCTATATTGTGCTAATACCATAATTTTATTATAAACTCTTTTATAATTGCTAAAAAGAACATGAAAGAAAAAAAAAATAATAAAAAAACTCCATTAGAAAAAGAGCATGCTGTAACTTACCTTACAAGACAAAGCTTTTGGGTCCACCTTGAGATGAACCGATGATATCCTCGGAGCAGAGTGTCTCCCCTTCATTTTTCTCTTAAGTTTTGCACACATTCCTAGGAGGTCCTCTAGAACTTTAGAAAAAAAAACTAAATAAATATATCAAGAAAAATATTTCTTTTGTCTTAGCATCCTTTTATTTTATTTTAAATTCATTTTATTATAAGCTAAAGCTAAATTTTTACAAAGAACTATTTTTAAGAGAAATACTTTTACTATTTAATTATTATAATAAGCAAATATGCATTTCCCCTTTTTACATTACTTTGAACCAACTACTACTTTTTTATTATTATTATTATTATTATTATTATTATTATTATTATTATTATTATTATTATTATTATTATTATTATTTATACTTGTAGTTTTTTATTTTCAAAATATTTTTTGATTAATTATTTTAACGAAATTAAATGTTAACTTAGGAATGGTGCTAATGGAAAAATAACTCCTTACTTAATGTACCATTAGTATTCACAAGTTTAGATAATTATAACAATCATCTCTTAAATTAAATGGACAACTGATATTCACATATGTTACAAGTCGAGACCATGACAAATAATTCTATGAATGGTATATTCTTTTTATCTTTTCAATGTACCTGATAGGTCTTGGAAGGTTTATGTAAGAAAAAATAGAAAGAATAATCAATAAGTGGGGGTTAGAGAAGTTAGGANGAGTTTTATAGCAGTTAGCAGTAGTTTCTTTGTCAGTTATGTTTTGTTTATGTCTTTTAAGGAGTTGGGGGGTATTGGGTTGGTTATCGAATATTTTATTTCTGAAANAGGGTCTGTCNTNTGTAAGGGAGAGTTTTTCCCTTGACTGTTGTTGATTGTATTCACTGTTTTCCATTCAGTAAAACTGTTACTGTTGTTGTGATTATTGACTCTAAGATAGTTTCTAGGTTACATGATACCAAGAACCTAACAATTTGGTCTGACCTGCCGGATCAAAAAACAGTGAGAGAGAGTCATGGAGGGTAGATTAAGCATGTTGGAGAGGACCATAGAGGAGACGAGAGAGGAATCTAGAGCCAATTTTCAAAGGCTCAATGAAATGATGGAGGAATTAATGCGCAGAAGGCAAAATTTAGAAAGAGACTATGAAGGAAGTAAAGGATCTGTGAATGGAGATAGAATGGGAAAAAGGAATGAGATTGAAGAAGATTCGGAGGATGAAAGAAGAGGGAATCAGCGGGGATGGACGAGGAGAGTAGAACTGCCTACATTTGAAGGAGGAGATCCCGTGGGATGGATAACAAGGGCAGAAAAATTCTTCGAAGTTCAGGAAGTTACATCTAGAGAGAAAATCAGATTGGCTTTTATTAGTATGGAAGGAGTAGTCAATCATTGGTTTCGATTTTGGAAGACAAAAACCAACAATCCCACCTGGAAGGAGTTGACGCAAGCACTTATTAGGAGATTTTGGGGAAAAGAAAGATCTTCAATATTCGAAAAGTTGGCATCAATTAGGCAGAAAGGTGGAATAGAAGAATATATTCAAGAATTTGAATTGTTGGTGGGACAAGCAACTGAGTTGACGGAGGAACAATTAATGGGATACTTCTTTGCGGGTATTTATAAGAAATCAGATTAGACCGCATAATCCTAAGGATCTCATGATGGCCATGGAGATAGCGAGAGATGTGGAGGAAGTTTCAAAGGAGAATAGAATGGGGGAGAGCACTATGAACAGAAGTGGAGGTTATCAAAATCGTTATTATGGTAGTGGGGGAGTGATTTCCAGGGTGGAAACCTTGAAAGGGACAAGTAATGAAAAAGGAAATTCCAATAATGCCAACATGTTTAGGAAGGAAGGAGGAACTATGATGGAATCACGAGTTGGGAGTCGTGACATAGGGAGTAGCCGAAACAGGGGAATGAGGAATCTTCCTTATCCTGAATACATTAGAAGAAGAGAGGAGGGACGATGCTTTCATTGTGGAGGACCTTTTAGTCTGGGACACAAGTGCCCTGAAAAAAATATCAGAGTTATCATTATGGGAGATGATGAGGAAATCGTGGAAGAAGAAGAAAAGGAGAAAAACCAGAATTATATGGATTTTTCAGTCTTTTCTGCAGGTGGGCTGACATCTACTAATACTATGAAATTACAAGGGGTGCTCAAAGGGAAGAAGGTGTTAGTTTTAATTGATAGTGGTGCTAGCCACAATTTTATTTCAACCAAGTTAGTGGAGGAATTGAATATGGAAGTAGAAAATACTCCTTCCTACACTGTTTGTTTGGGAGATGGACATAAGAAGCATACTGTTGGATGTTGTCCAAAGTTGCTTTTGCAATTGAAGGGATTGATGATTGTGGAAAAATTC
The DNA here is from genome assembly GCF_000741045.1 of Vigna radiata var. radiata. Classification (NCBI taxonomy): domain Eukaryota; kingdom Viridiplantae; phylum Streptophyta; class Magnoliopsida; order Fabales; family Fabaceae; genus Vigna; species Vigna radiata. The sequence goes on along the minus strand of NC_028351.1, from coordinate 22,981,327 downwards.
TATCTTTTTGAATTAGGAGGAGTAGATTTAATTCTGGGAGTTTCGTGGTTGGCTACTTTAGGAGAAGTTAAGACTAATTGGAAGACTTTAACTATGAGATTTAATCAAGATGCAAGGGAAGTGAGAATTCAAGGAAATCCAACTCTGACAAAAAGAGTTATTACACCAAAGGCATTATTGAAAGAAACTGAGATTGAAGTGGTTTCTGTGGTATGGAATATGGGTTATACAGAGTTAGAGGAGAGGGTGGATGATGGTGAAAAATTGCAGCCAGAACAACAAGCAGAGTTAGAGGAAATTTTGGAAGATTTTGAGGATATTTTCCAAGAACCAAAAGGATTACCTCCTAACAGGTTAATGAACCATCAAATTCCTATCAAAGTAGGAGTGGATCCTGTGAATGTGAGGCCCTATCGTTATCCCCATTTGCTTAAAACAGAGATTGAAAAACAAGTATCTGTAATGCTAATTTCTGGAATCATAAGGCCTAGTAACAGTCCATATTCAAGCCATGTTATCTTAGTGAAGAAAAAAGATGGAAGTTGGAGGTTTTGTATAGATTATAGGGCATTGAATAAGGCCACCATTCCAGATAAGTTTCTCATTCCAATTATTGAGGAGTTACTAGATGAATTAAATGGGGATACTTATTTTTCTAAAGTTGATTTGAAGGCTGGATACCACCAAATCCGGATGGAGGAGAAAGATATTTCAAAGACTGCTTTTCGTACTCATCAAGGGCATTATGAATTTTTGGTGATGCCATTTGGATTATCTAACGCTCTTGCAACTTTTCAATGTTTAATGAACACGGTATTGAGGCAGTTTTTGAGATATGTACTAGTTTTCTTTGATGATATTTTAATTTACAACAATTCATGGGAGGAACATAGGGACCATCTAAAGCAAGTTCTTCAAACATTGAGACAGCAACAACTGTATGCCAATAAGAAGAAATGTGACTTTGGCAGGATACAAATCAAATATTTGGGACATTTTATTTCTAGAAAAGGAGTGATGATGGATCCAGAGAAGATTAAAGCTGTGAAGGAATGGCCTGAACCACATAACATCAAAGATTTAAGGGGATTCCTAGGGCTATCGGGATATTATCGGCGCTTTATTAAGGATTATGGGAAGATTGCTAAGCCATTGACAGATCTCTTACGAAAGGGCCGGTTTGAATGGACTTCCAAAGGTAAAGCAGCCATGCAAACCCTTAAAATTGCTCTCACCTCAGCACCATTGTTTGCACTACCTGATTTTTCACAGATTTTCCATGTGGAGTGTGATGCATCTGGAAAAGGTATTGGGGCTGTTTTATCACAAAATAGAAGGCCTGTAGCTTATTTTAGTAAAGCTTTAAATGATTCTTCTCTGTCCAAATCTATATATGAGAAGGAACTGATGGCTTTGGTTCTTTCTATTCAACATTGGAGACCATATTTGTTGGGGCAAAAATTTGTGGTGCATACAGATCAAAGAAGTTTGAGGTATTTATTGGAACAACGTATTACCACTCAAAATCAACAAAATTGGTTGGCCAAGCTTTTGGGTTATGAGTTTGAGATTGCATACAGATCTGGTGCTACTGACAAGGTGGTTGATGCCTTGTCACGCCAATTGGAGGAGCCAGAAACTGCAGAGTTAGAATTGAAGGGCATTTCTAGATCTTTTTGGTAAGATTTTCAAGAAATAATGGGGGAAGTACAACAGGATATTGTACTCCAAAAGATCATTACTGATTTGGACAACAACCCTGATTCACATCCTAATTTCACAATGGAGCATGATCGACTGCACTATAAAGGAAGGATGGTTCTTTCGGCCAAATCAGTTTGGGTTCAAAAGTTAATTGTAGAATTTCATGTTACACAAACTGGGGGACATTCTGGAGTCTTCAGAACGTATAGGAAGTTGGCTCAAACTCTTTATTGGATAGGCATGAAGAAGGATGTCACGAAATTTGTTGCTTCTTGTTTGGTATGTCAACAACACAAATATTTAGCTTCTTCACCACAAGGTTTGCTACAACCTTTGCCAATTCCGCAGGTCATTTGGGAAGACATCAGTATGGATTTCATTGTGGGATTACCCAAATCAAATGGGTATGATGCAGTTTTGGTGGTGGTTGACAGATTAAGTAAGTACGGCCATTTTATTTCCTTAAAACATCCTTATTCAGCAAGATCTTTGGCTACAGTGTTTTTTAGAGAGGTGGTGCGACTACATGGCATTCCTTCTTCCATTGTGAGTGATCGAGATCCTACTTTTATGAGTTTATTTTGGAAGGAATTGTTTCATCTTCAAGGTACTCGACTATTGATGAGTACCTCTTACCATCCATAAACGGATGGCCAAACTGAAGTTTTAAATAGAACTTTGGAAACATATTTAAGATGTTTCAGTTATGAACAACCAAAGAATTGGAATTTCTTTCTTCCATGGGCATAATATTGGTACAATACCAGTTTTCAAGCATCAGCCAAGTGTACCCCTTTTGAAATTGTTTATGGCCGACCAGCCCCCTACCATATCCCGTTTTGTTCCAGGAGAAACATCAGTTGAAGCGGTAGCACAGGACCTTAAGGATAGGGATGAGGCACTTAAGCAACTGAAATTTCACCTTGGAAGAGCCCAAGATCAGATGGTGAAATTTGCGAATAAGAACAAGCGGTCAACCACAATTCAGGTGGGAGATTGGGTGTTTTTGAAGATTCGTCCCTACAGACAGCTGTCTATGCCAACCAAATTACATCCTAAACTTGCACCCAAGTATTACGGGCCTTTTCTAGTCCTCAACCAGGTTGGCCAAGTTGCTTTTCGTTTGTAGTTGCCCGAATCTGCCCGGATACATCCAGTTTTCCATGTTTCCCAGCTTAAGCTTGCAGTGGGAAATCACAGTTTGACAGCAGAGTAGGAAATACCGGATGAGTTGTAATACAAGGAGCCAAGTTGTCTACCACTCAAGGTTTTGGATCGTAGATTACAACCTTTGCAAGACATTAATGTTCCCCATGTACTTATTGAATGGAAGGAAGGGGGTCCTGAAAGTGCTACTTGGGAGGAAGAAACACTGATTAGAGATCAATTTCCTGATTTCAACCTTGAGGACAAGGTTGTTCAGACCCCTGGCAGAATTGATAGGTCTTGGAAGGTTTATGTAAGAAAAAATAGAAAGAATAATCAGTAAGTGGGGGTTAGAGAAGTTAGGAAGAGTTTTATAGCAGTTAGCAGTAGTTTCTTTGTCAGTTATGTTTTGTTTATGTCTTTTAAGGAGTTGGGGGGTATTGGGTTGGTTATCGAATATTTTATTTCTGAAACAGGGTCTGTCTTGTGTAAGGGAGAGTTTTTCCCTTGACTGTTGTTGATTGTATTCACTGTTTTCCATTCAGTAAAACTGTTACTGTTGTTGTGATTATTGACTTTAAGATAGTTTCTAGGTTACTTGATACCAAGAACCTAACAGTACCATTGGGTGTTCATATGTTAGATAAATGAAAAATGACAAATATAACTTTGTAACTGGCATTGTTATATTTTAAAACAGTTTTAGATCTTCTAAATATTCCATTTCTTCATAAATCTGGTTTCACCTCACATTTTTGTAATTTCATTTTTAAAACCAAATAAACTTTTAATTATTTTTTCTAAATTTTCTCTAACTAGTATCACGTTTAATTTTATAGTCATTTCATTTTACTAATAATTATTTTAATAGTTATATATATATATATATATATATATATATATATATATATATAATAAAATTTATTAATGAATTCGTTCTTGAAGGCGTATTTGTTGTTCTTATGTAGAAACATTCAGCATAGAAAATTCACCTTACAATTCAAGAATGACATAAGGATGAAGTATATACCAGTATGGTATTGCAATGAATCTATTTAAAATAAAAACATTCAAATCAAATAAATAAGAGAAAGATGAAAATCAATTTTCACAATCTTTTCTTAATATATAAAAATACTCCTAAACAATACATATTTTGTATGCTCTTACAGTTTTAACATTTATTAATTTTTCTTCCTTTATTTCTCCATAACCTACCAACAAACCAGACAAACTAATTTAAGGATTGCATCTACGAAGAACAAGATTCAAATCTGTGTAACGAGCTTAGAAACATAGACTGGAACAAGCATAGATCATGCATGAACTGTATTTTGATGTGACGTTTACATGCTTTCATAAAGACTAGGAGCCAAACGAGGTTTGATGAGAAGTTGAAAGGGAGTAACCTTAACATTGGTAAATTCCTTCGTGAAGTATTCGGAGGAGATGTCTCATCCTTTGTGAAGATTCAAAGGAGGTGCAGGTTCATCTCTTGTGGTATCAAGAGAGGTGGTTTCTAAACTTTAACAAATTATTTTTCTTTGTGATTATTATTTGTAATTGTTTTGTGATAGTGAACTGTTTATCTCAGTTTGAGATAAGCGACTGGAAGTAGGATTGGTAAGATCCGAACCAGTATAAAATCACCTGTGCAAATTTCTCTCAACCTTGCTCTTTTATTTATATTTATAATTTGCTTAGTAAGTTAAATTGAGTAGAAATTAAAAGGCACGCGTTTGTTTTAAAAACCCTCATGGTTTGTTATTCCACGCTAACAATTCCGCTGCAGTCGATTCTAACAGTATTCTCCAAGCTTGCAATCTTCTCTGAATTCACGAGGAGTGGGTGGATATAGCCTCAGTGACTCCTTAACAACTGCATGAAGGTACACCAACTTGTTCGTATCTGATTCAGTCAAAAGTCTCTCTTTCCCAATGTGAGTGTCAATTTCTTCCATTACTTTCTTCAATGCTCCAAGATTGTTCAGTAGCAAAGACAAAGTCCAGATGTTACTAGCGAAGCTTCTGTCTGTTGCACCAAAAATCAATGCTTGCAAAAAAATTGGAAACCAATTCTTCAAAATTTGTGATCAATCAAGTTATATATAAAGAAAATCTATTAGAAATTGATCATGACATTCACAAAGTGAAACACAATAGAAAAATCTATTAGAAATTGATCATGGCATTCATAAAGTGAAACACAATAGCAAAATCTATTAGATATTGATTATGCCATTCACAAAGTGAAACACAATAGATACGCACCATTGTCGTGGCTTTGATGATAGTATCAGAATCAAACCCATGAATGTTAGTTCAATCGAAATCCGACAGCATCGACTCCATGAAATCTCCCCCTTTCTCACCTTTCTCACTGTTTAATTTCCTTTTCCTTTTGTGTTCTTCCAACCATTCCCCAACCACAGCATCCAGCTGCTTGAAATTCTCTTTCATGGCCTTCTCATGCCCTCCGAAATCAAACCGCCTCAGCCACGGGACCACGTCCCCTATCGTGAAAACACCAAATAGCCGCATGTATTCTTTGAACATCCCCAAACATATTCGCGCTTCTTCCTCGTCAACCACCGCTTTTTCTCCGAAGTACCTCTTCCCGGCAACCATCCTCAACAGAACGTTGAATGCAACTTCCTTCAGCCATTGCGTCATGTCCACCATAAAAAAGTCCTCCGTTTTCCCACGTTTCCACTTGTGGTAAAGCTCTTTCACTGAGGTTCTCACCTCGGAGATGCGCATGTGTGAGAGCGCGTCAATGCAGTGGTCTGCGAGGAACACAAACGCAACGTTCTTCCTCATGTCACGCCAAAATTGCCCATAGGGTGCGAATCCGAGCATGGCGAGGTTGTAGGTCATGTTTTGGCAGGCCACATGGTAGGGGCGGTAGGACACAGCGACGTCGTTTGTGGTGAAGCACTCTTTTGCTTATATTGATGCTGAAGATGGGGCCATGGCGGTCCGCCAACGTGCCTAGGAGGTAGTGGGTGGCGGGGGACCGCTTTAGTAGGGGGAGGTGGCTGATAATCGGCCATGCGCCGGGGATTATGGGTGGTTCTTTGATTCTGGTGCGGTGGAGCACAAGGAAAAGGTAGAGGAATGGCGGGATTAGAACCAGAAGTGCAACTGTGAGAGGAGAAAGAGCAATTTGGAGTGACTCCATTTTGGTCACAATATTTCTTTCAAACTTCAATGTCCATGACACACACAGACACATACATATATATACATACATACATATATATATATATATATATATATATATATATATATATATATATATATATATATATATATATATATATATAGGAAATAATATATTTGATTACAGTTTACCTGATTTAGTTTCTGCATAATTGATTCTGTCTTGAATAATTGATATATTCTTTCCTTAATTATTGTACGCTTCTTTTCTTAATTATTGTATGCTGGTTATGTACATTCTATATATTGTACGCTGGTTACTCTTTCAACATTAAGAAAAACACATTTGTTACAATCCTTAGATGGTATCAGCCTAATTTCGATCCTTCCTTACCCTTTCTTCTTTTCTTTTCTTCTTTATGGCTAATATTGATGGTGCCTTTTCCTTTAACACCATGATTCACATGTTAAACATACGCCTCACCTCAACCAATTTCATTCTCTGGCGTCGTTAGCTCCTTCCTCTTCTCGAAGGACAGGCCCTTTATGGTCATATTGATGGCTCAATCATAACTCCTCCTGCGAAATTGCCTACTGCTCATGGATCTTTAACGGTTCCTAATCCAGTCTTTATCACGTGGAAACAACAAAATCAAAGACTTGTAAGTCTTCTTCAGGCCTCCCTTACTAAAGAAACTCTAGCTGAAGTACTGCACTGTGAAACCGCACAGCAGATCTGGACTACTCTTGAATCCCTCTACGGTGGTGACTCCAAGCAAAGAGAAATTGGGATCATAGATCAACTGTAGCACCTTAGAAAAGGATCATCCACTGTTAGGGAGTTTTCCAAAACATTTTGATGCTTATGTGATCAACTCAACCTTATGGGTAGACCAGTGGATGATTTAGATAAATTACACTGGTTTTTACGGGGTTTAGGTCCCACTTTCACTAGCTTTGGTGCATCTCAATTAGCCATGCGACCACTGCCTGTTTTTCATGATCTTTTTTCTGTTGCCGAGAGTTTTGAAATGTATTTACATGTCGTTGAATCTACTCCCTCTCAAGCTTCTTTTAATACCACTACTCAACGTTCCTCTCAATCATCCAATACACGTTTTCAATCTGGGTCACGTTCCTCCTCAAATGGCAAAACAGGTCGTGGTTATCAATACTCAGGTCGTGGTAGTCGCGGCAGGGGACGTCGTCCTATCCATTGCCAAATCTGCCGAAGAGAAGGTCATTATGCCACATCTTACCATCAACGTTATGAAGGTGGCCCACATGACAGCAAACCTATCCATTGCTAAATCATTTGCGAATTCTTGCACTCTATCAAATTCAAATCAGTCTGATTGGTACCTCGATACTGGAGCTTAAGCACACATGACAGCAAACTTATCTGATTTAGACTCAGTTGAGCCTTATTATGGTAATCACATAGTTACTGTTGGAAATGGTAACGCTCTCCCCATTTCCCATATTGGATCTCATCGTTTGACAAATACTTTAAACCTTCTTGATATTCTTATTGTGCCTGGACTCCAAAAGAATCTCATTTTAATTAGCAAACTTACACGTGACTTTCCTGTGGATGCTATATTTACTGACACATCTTTTCTGCTTCAGCAAAGGAGTACAAAGGAAATTCTAGCAAAAGGGAGGAGTGAGCACAACTTATATGTATTGGAGCATGGTCAAAATGCTTTTGTTTCTGTTTTAAATTCCAATAAGCTACGAGGATCATTTGAATTATGGCATTATCGTTTGGGTCATGTTCTCTTTGATACTATTTCCCATTAAAGAAAAAGAGGTCTTTTGTCTTTATCTTCTATTTTACCAACTCCTTCCATTTGTGGCTCTTGTGAATTAGCTAAAAGCAAAATACTACCTTATTCCCTAAATGAGAAACGCGCATCGCATGTGCTGGATTTAATTCATTGTGATTTATGGGGACCTGCTCCCATTTGTTCAAAATTTGGTTTTCGATATTTTGTGATTTTTATTGATGACTATTCCAGATTCACTTGGTTATATCCAATGCACCTGAAATCTGATTTTTATGATGTATTTGTCCAGTTCAAGACATTTGTTGAAAATCAGTTTCATACAACTATAAAAACATTCCAAAGTGATGGTGGCACCGAATTCAACAATAACAAAGTCAAGACCTTGCTAAATGAAACTGGAATTCTTCATCTTATGTCTTGCCCTCATACACCGAATTCAACGCAAACATCGTCACATCACTGAAACGGGCCTTGCAATGCTTTTTCATTCACACCTCCCTGCTCATTATTGGCTGCATGCTTTTTGTTGTGCTGTTTATGTCATAAATCGGTTACTGACCACTCTTCTAAATGGTGTTTCTCCATTTGAGACCTTATATAATACTCCTCCTAATTATGCACACTTTCATCCTTTTGGCTGTCGGGTTTATCCTTGTCTCCGTGACTATGCCACTAACAAATTGTCTCCTCGCAGTGCACCTTGTATTTTTCTTGGATACAACAGCAACCATAAAGGATTTCAATGTTTGGATCCTTCAACCTACGTAACAAGACATGCCAAGTTTGATGAACTTTATTTTCCATGTTCAAAAACAGGAACTATATCTCCAATTTCCGGATTGGGTTTTTCTTCATTTGTTGAACCAGCCTCAACCCCTGAAATTCCTGCTCCAGCTCCTGCACCAGCTTCTTCTTTGCCACTATCGAAGGACACTGTGTACTCACCAACCACACCTTGTGGTCTATGTCCTGCTGAAGATACTCCTTCAATTGTTGTTTCCATGCCTGATACTCAACCACAAATACACCGTAGTGTCCAGTCTACTCCTCCTATGGTCACACCCGCCAAATCAGGTATTTTTAGGCCTCGTCATTTTGCTGACATTACCACCTACCAACCATCTTCTCTTCTTTATGCTCTGCTCACCACTTCTACACCAAAAGGGTTCAAATCCGCTGCCAAACATCCTGGTTGGTTGGATGTTATGCATAAAGAGTTCTTGGCCCTACACTCCAACAATACTTGGGATCTTGTCTCACGCCCATCCAACACCAACATTGTAGGATCCAAATGGGTGTTTCACACCAAATATCTTTCAGATGGGTCAATTGACAAATTAAAAGCACGGTTGGTTGCACAAGGCTTCACTCAAACACCTGGTCTTGACTATCATCACACCTTCAGTCCTGTTGTTAAAGCTGCCATTGTTCGTGTCATTCTCACTCTAGCAGTAATGAATAATTGGCCTCTTCATCAATTGGATGTCAACAATGCATTCTTGAATGGGCACCTGACACATGTTGTCTATATGGAACAACCTCCTGGGTTCGTTGATCCTCGATACCCAAATCATGTTTGTCGACTTCGGAAAGCTCTTTATGGCCTCAAACAGGCCCCTCTTGCATGGTTTCAACGATTCAGCTCGTTTTTGCTCAATCTTGGGTTCCTCGGAAGCAAGACAGATCTATCTTTATTTGTCTACCATAACACTGCTACCACTCTATATATACTTGTTTATGTTGATGACATAATTTTGACAAGGAATAATAATTCTTTAATTCAAAAACTTTTGGCAAGGTTCAAAACTGAGTTTGCTATCAAGGATTTAGGTCATCTAAATTACTTTCTTGGTCTCGAGGTCCACTACACTACCAATGGTGTCTTTCTTAGCCAGACCAAATACGCTCAAGACATTTTATCTAGGACCCAGATGTTGGATGCAAAACCGACAGCCACACCACTCCAACCTCATATTCAACTGACAACCACAGGAGATCCATTCTCTAATCCCACTCAATATCACTCTCTCGTTGGTGCACTCCAGTATCTCACTATAACTCGTCCTGACTTGTCCTACGCAGTAAATTTGGTAAGTTAGTTTCTTCAAGCTCCAACAAATGATCACTTTCAAGCAGTTAAACGCATCCTTCAATATGTCAAGGGCACCATGTCCTATGGCCTATCCTTCACCCGTGGAGCTTCCCTTAATGTTCTTGGATACTCGGATGCAGATTGGGCTCGATGTATTGAGACTAGGCGATCTACCTATGGTTATTCCTTCTTAGGCGGAAATCTCGTCTCATGGAGTGCTAAGAAACAACCAATCGTAGCTCGATCAAGTTGTGAATCAGAATATAGAGCAATGGCTAATGCAGCAGTTGAACTAATATGAATTACTCATCTTCTACATGATCTGCATATTTCCTATCAAGCGTCAACTCTTCTTTGTGAACAAGAGTACTATATTCCTCTCCCAAAATCTGGTGGCTCACAAACGCGCTAAACATATTGATATTGATTATCACTTTATTCGAGAGCTTGTTCTCTCTAACAAACTCATCACTCAATTCATTCCTTCTGATCTCCAGCTAGCAGACATATTCACTAAAAGTTTGCCTCGACCATTGTTCCAGTTCTTCAGAGCCAAGCTTCACGTTGGACTAAATCTCAAGCTTTGCTTGAGGGGGATGATAGGAAATAATATATTTGATTATAGTTTACCTTATTTAGTTTCTGCATAATTGATTCTGTCTTGAATAATTGATATATTCTTTCCTTAATTATTGTACGCTTCTTTTCTTAATTATTGTACGCCGGTTATGTATATTCTATATATTGTACGCTGGTTACTCTTTCAACATCAAGAAAAACACATTTGTTACAATCCTTACAATATATATACATATGTATATACATATATCACCAATGGAAACACATGCATACTCTTGTTCTGTGCAAGCTTTTTAAGGTAATAAAAAATATTTACCAAACTATCAAAACAATAAAAGATATTCATTGCTCAATAAAACTGTGGAAAAGAAAATTGTTGTTATTATCATGTGTCCATGAAAAAAATGTCCGCCCGCGGATAAAATACCCATACATGCGAATATTTACTGCATGTTATAACAATGTATTTTAATATCAGTTTATAAATAGTCAACTATTAGTATTATATTAGGATATATGCTATTTGCAAAAATAAAAATAAAAATTTAATTTATATTTTATTAAGTTAAATTTAATTAAAATTAACATTAACTTATATTTTACAAGATTAAATATAATTAAAATGAAGTTTTAATTTATATTTAATTTAATTTATATTATATTTTATATATTTTTTTCAAATTTTATTTAAATTTTATTTTAATAATTTATAAAAATATATTTTATTTTAAAATATTATTGGGTATCCGAAGGTATCCACAGGTATTTACGGGTTTTAAAATATCTGCGAATATTTTTTAAGTGGGTATATGTACAGGTAGCGAATCGGGTAACGAGTGGATTTTTTTGTCAGTTCAAATTACGGGTAGACACTATCCATACTCGACCTGACCCGTTGTCATCCCTAGTAGTCCTCTTTACGTTAATAAATATGTAGATTATCATCAGTCTTAGTAACTGTAAAAGTTTTTATGGATAAAATATATCACATATTTTTATCATAATAAAATAATTAAAAATAATATATAAGTTAAATATTAGATAAAAAGTTAAGACATAACTAATAAAAAAAAAAACTTTAACTGTCTTCAACTTTGAACATTGTAGGTGTAAAAACAAAAAATTTCTAAAACCATTATGAATATAAAAGAAACTTAAAAAGTCAAATGATATATTTGGCTATTCATTCCTAGAATGGGTTTTAAACGTCGAATTAACTAAATTAGTCTGAGAGAAGAATTGACATCAAATGTGTATATTAAGTGTGTATGATGACAGTTTTAATTTAATTTTACAGTTTTAATTTTTTTTGTCGGTTATAGTGGATTATATTATTTTCAATCTTTTGAAAAACAAATTATATTTCAAACACAAAGCTTTTATATAAATTTGCATTGTCATTAACATTTTATTTAATTCTTAATAAAAATATATTTTTAAAACAAAAAATATGGTTTTATAATTATGATTTAGGTATTGACGTTACGATTAGATTAAGTTATTATGAGGTTAAAGTAAATTGGCATTAAATAATTTTCAAATTTTTGTTTAAATAAATTTTAATTAATAAAAAGTTGTTCATTTTTTTTTAAAGTGGACCACTATTATTTTTGTGTAATATATTGGTGAGAGAGTAGAGAGGATCACATGAAACTCAAGACCAACAATATTTCTGTCTTTTTCTATGGAAGAACAAATAAAATAGTATTTTTATAGGTAAAAATATTCATGTAAAATGTTTTAACCTCTATTTGTTTCTATGCCCACTCAAATAGACAGTGAAAAAAAATGAGATGTTTTTGAGAAAAAAAAAATCCGTAACAAAAGTGAGATGATTTGCAAGAAAAAAGTTTAAATATTTGAAATATAATATTTTTTAAAAAAAGAATATTTCTTTAACACTATATTATATTATAATAATATAATATTTGTGGAAGATTTTATTTTTCGTTTTTGTAATACATTAATGGGATGTACCACACCAAATCAAATGGAAATGTGGAAAATGATAAACTAATAAATAAATCACATTAATAGAAGTAAATTCATTTATTAAATTTATGTTAGTAATTAATGAAAATAAATTATGATGTATTAAATTTATAATAATCGATTATGATGTTATTAAATTTATTAATAATTAAATTATGATGTGTTGTGTTGTTCAAATCACAATACATTGAATAAAGCACAATATTTTCCCTCTCTCTTAATCAAATAATTTAGTACAACAACTCAAGTATACCATAAAATATGCCTTTAGTTCTCTTCCACCTTTCATTTGCATATAATAAAGCCTTTATGAGAAACATATATCATCATTATGAAGAAGATATAATGCAAAGATAATTATAATTGAAAGTTAAATTCAAATTATTATAGAAAAAAGAATAAGATTCAAATTTGTGTAACGAGCTTAGAATCATAGACGGGAATAAGCATAGATCATACATGAACTGTATTTTGATGTGATGCTTACATGTTTTCATAAAGACTAGGAGCCAAACGAGGTTTGATGAGAAGTTGAAGGGGAGTAACCTTAACATTGGTCAATTCCACAGCTGAAGTCATATCTATAGGTTCAGTTGAGGATTTAGAGACATGAAAGCAGTGAAGAAANTTTNCCAAAGTTAAANAAGAAGTTTTAAGGCCAAAGGTCACTCCAGGGCATATCCTCCTACCACTTCCAAAAGGGATGAGCTCAAAGTGTTTTCCCTTTACATCTACATCTTTGTGTGTGGTGAGGAACCTTTCAGGCTTGAACTCCNAAGGCTCTGGCCAAATCTTAGGGTCTGTTTGGATCTTCCACAAGTTTGTGATCAGACGAGTTCCTTTCTTCACATGNTATTCTCCAAGCTTGCAATCTTCTCTGAATTCACNAGGAGCATTAAGAGGAGTGGGTGGATATAGCCTTAGTGACTCCTTAACAACTGCATGAAGGTACACCAACTTGTTCGTATCTGACTCAGTCACAAGTCTCTCTTTCCCAATGTGAGTGTCAATTTCTTCCATTACTTTATTCAATGCTCCAGGATTGTTCAGTAGCAAAGACAGAGTCCAGATGTTACTAGCGGAGCTTGTGTCTGTTCCTCCCAAAATCAATGCCTGCAAAAGAATTGGGAACCAATTCTTCAAAATTTGTGATCAATCAAGTTATATATAAACAAAATCTATTAGAAATTGATCATGGCATTCACAAAGTGAAACACAATAGAAACGCACCATTGCCGTGGCTTTGATGATAGTATCAGAATCAAACCCATGAATGTTGGTTCCATCGAACTCCGACAGCATTGACTCCATAAAATCTTCCCCTTTCTCACCTTTCTCACTGTTCAATTTCCTTTTCCTTTTGTGTTCTTCCAACCATTGCCCAACCATAGCATCCAAATGCTTGAAATTCTCTTTCATGGCCTTCTCATGCCCTCCGAAATCGAACCGCCTCAGCCACGGCACCGCGTCCCCTATCGTGAAAACCCCAAACAGCCGCATGTATTCTTTGAATGTCGCCAAACATATTCGCGCTTCTTCCTCCTCAACCACCGCTTTTTCTCCGAAGTACCTCTTCCCGGCAACCATCCTCAGCACCACGTTGAAAGCAACTTCCTTCAGCCACTGCGTCATGTCCACCATAAAAAAGTCCTTCTCCGTTTTCCCGCGTTTCCACTTGTGGTAAAGCTCTTTCGCCGAGGTTCTCACCTCGGAGATGCGCACGTGTGAGAGCGCGTCGATGCGGTGGTCTGCGAGGAACACGAACGCAACGTTCTTCCTCATGTCACGCCAAAATTGTCCGTAGGGTGCGAATCCTAGCATGGCGAGGTTGTAGGTCATGTTTTGGCAGGCCACAAGGTAGGGGCGGTAGGACACAGCGACGTCGTTTGTGGTGAAGCACTCTTTCGCCATTTCCCAATTGCTGATGACTACGGTTTTCACTGTGCCTATATTGATGCTGAAGATGGGGCCATGGCGGTCCGCCAACGTGCCCAGGAGGTAGTGGGTGGCGGGGGACCGCGCTAGCAGGGGGAGGTGGCCGATAATCGGCCATGCGCCGGGAATTGTGGGTGGTTCTTTGATTCTGGTGCGGTGGAGCACAAGGAAGAGGTAGAGAAATGACAGGATTAGAACCAGAAGTGCAACTGTGAGAGGAGAAAGAGCAGTTTGGAGTGACTCCATTTTGGTCACAATATTTCTTTCACGCTTCAATATCCATGATACAAACATATATATATATATATAAAGACATGCATATTGTTGTTCTGTGCAAGCTTTTTAAGGTAATAAAAAATATTTACCAAAATATCAAAACAATAAAAAATAAAATCAGCAATAAAAGTGTGTAAAAGAAAACTGTTATTAATTATTGTCCTCTTTATGTTAATAAATATGTAGATTATCATCACAATCTTTGTTTCTTACTAACTTTAAAAGATTTTATGGATAAAATATATCACATATTTTTATCATAATAAAATAGTTAAAAATGAATATATAAGTTAAATATTAGATAAAAAGATAAGACATAACAAATAAAAAAAACTTTAACTGTCTTCAACTTTGAACATTGAAGCTGTAAAAACAAAAAATTTCTAAAAACATTATGACAGTGGGTTTGAAACGTTGAATTAACTAAATTACTCTGAGAGAAGAATTGACATCTAATGTATATATTAAGTGTGTATGATGACAGTTTTAATTTAATTTTACAGTTTTAATTTTTTTTTCGGTTATAGTGGATTATATTATTTTCAATCTTTTGAAAAAAAATTTATATTTCAAACACAAAGCTTTTATATAAATTTACATTATCATTAACATTTTATTTAATTCTTAATAAAAATATATTTTTAAAACAAAAAATATAGTTTTATAATTATGATTTAGGTATTGACGTTACGATTAGATTAAGTTATTATGAGGTTAAAGTAAATTGGCATTAAATAATTTTCAAATTTTTAATGTTTAAATAAATTTTAATTAATAAAATGTTGTTGATTTTTTTTTTAAAGTGGACCACTATTATTTTTGTGTAATATATTGGTGAGAGAGTAGAGAGTTTCACATGAAACTCAGGACCAACAATATTTCTATCTTTTTCAAATAAAATAGTATTTTTATAGATAAAAAAATTCATGTAAAATGTTTTAACCTCTATTTGTTTCCATGCCCACTCAAATAGACAGTGAAAAAAAATAAATGTTTTTCTGAAAAAAATAATCCGTAACAAAAGTGAGATTATTTGCAAGAAGAAAGTTTAAATATTTGAAATATAATATTTTTTTTAAAATAATATTTCTTTAACATTATATCATATTATAATAATATAATATTTGTGGAAGATTCTATTTTTCGTTTTTGTAATACATTAATGGCATGTACCCCACCAAATCAAATGGACATGTGGAAAATGATAAACTAATAAATAAATCACATTAATAGAAATAAATTCATTTATTAAATTTATGTTAGTAATTAATGAAAATAAATTATGATGTATTAAATGGCATGTACCCCACCAAATCAAATGGACATGGGGAAAATGATAAACTAATAAATAAATCACATTAATAGAAATAAATTCATTTATTAAATTTATGTTAGTAATTAATGAAAATAAATGATGTATTAAATTTATGATAATCAATTATGATGTTACTAAATTTGTTGTATTGTTCAAATCACAATATATTTAATAAAGCACAATATTTTTCCATGAAGAATATATAATGCAAAGATAATTATAATTGAAAGTTAAATTCAAATTATTATAGAAAAAAAATTAAGGCATGGAAAAAATGTCATATTTTACAGTGTAGATAAGGTGACAAAATAATCAATGCGGCTCATTTAACTAGCAAGTATTGTTTTTAATTTTTTTTATTTATATTTTAAAAATACATCTAATTATATAAGTATTTTCAAATTTTTAATTTTTTATTAATATTTTTAATTAAATAAATTAAAATGATTATTATTTTTACCGAATTAAGCAGTCTTCAAAGAAGATTAACCTAACTGTTGACATATATTTAATCACGGAGAAATTCAATTACAAAAACTTTTTTACACTTAAGTCCATAAGAAAATTTTAGTAAATATTTCTAAGTGAAAATAAATGTGAAATGAATATATTCCTATAATGACATATATTTATAGTTTTATAAGTATATGGATATTTTCTCTCTCTCTCTCTCTCTATATATATATATATATATATATATATATATATATGCATATTATGAATGGATTTTACATTTTTCATTTGTCATGTAATATCATATTTATATCATAAATATTATTTTCTCTTTATATCAGCATAATTAATTTCATACCAATCTTGTGCTTCAATCCTTAGTTCATTCGACTTTTTGGACCTACTTAAAATATGATTATATAAACCAAATAAGTACAATTA
Organism: Vigna radiata var. radiata; assembly: GCF_000741045.1. Lineage (NCBI taxonomy): Eukaryota > Viridiplantae > Streptophyta > Magnoliopsida > Fabales > Fabaceae > Vigna > Vigna radiata. The sequence continues at coordinate 22,964,443 of NC_028351.1, read as the reverse complement.
TTATAATTATATGAAAACACATCATTTAAAATGATTGAAATAAAAAGATTATTAAATTATAAAATGATTTTATGAAAAGATCATTTTTATAATTTTATCATAGATACTTTTTTTATTTTGTAAATGATTTTTTTAGTATAATTAATTATTTAAATTTTAAAAAATAGTTATTAAAAAGTAAAACTGAAAAATATTTTTTTATTATAAATAATTATTTAAATTCAAAACATAGTTATTAAAAAGACAAAAATAGAAAAAAAAATTGTGTATATAAGAAAGTGAATCTCTTTATTAAAAAAAATTATTAAAATTGTGTATATAAGAAATTTGTTAAAAGACATTTTCCCTTTAGGATTTTCATAACTTTTTATGAAAAAAATTGTGTAGATAAGAAATTTGTTAAAATAAAATTTTCTCTTTTTTAATAAATAGTGAAAACACATGCACCATTGCTAATACAAAATAATAAAATTATTATTATAATTATAAAGTTAACTATAAAATATTTTAATAATTTATTTTAAATAATTTTTATTTATTTTGTAGGTAATTTTTTAATTAAAAATGGTTAAGTTAAAAAAGTCAAATTGAAAAGAAAGAATAATTAATTTTAATAAATGTAATATTGATAAAAGAATTATTTTAATTTAAAAAAATATTCAAATGCTAAAATTGGAAAATAAATATGGATTCATAATCAAACAAAACATGCAAACTAAAAAAAAGGTTAAAATCTTTTTTATCCCTCTAATTCTTGTAAGAAATTTAATTACATTCCTAATTTTTATTTTATTTAATTTAATCTTTTAATTTCTATAAATGATTCATTTAGATGTTTTTATTAAATTGGTTAGAATGTATAAGTTTGAATAGTTAAACCACATTCTAAGAGATATCTAATGTTAATTTAATGAAAAGATATAGTATGATTATTTTTAGAAATTAAAGAATTAAATTGAATCAAATAAAAATTAATTAAAAATGTGATTTAATTTTTTTTTTCTTTTTAAGAATTGGACTGAAATTCCTCCTGCTTGATCAAAATTTTGTTCATTTGCTACATTTGTTAGTGTAACATTCCAAATTATATAAAAACTATATAATATAGTAGTTATCATTATAATACTATAGAACATTTAAAGACTTGCAGATAAAGTGTTAATCTTACAGTCATCCACTAATCTCCAAAAACTTCCCTGATAGTAAGACACTTCACAACATCAAATTCATTTGTACAACAACTTATGCTTTCTTATATGGTCCTAAAGCCAACGTCATTGCTTCATGGCATCTGCAGAGACATTCTCAAGCCTTGTCTTAGTGTTGTGTTGACTTTCTTTAAACTTTAATCATTCTCAATCAATCAAAGTTGGTCTTTGCGCTTGAACACCCAACACTTTTTGGTGGAATGACCAATACCCCTTCATGGTAATCACCTTTTGTATCATGAGTCTTGAAGTATTAAGGCTTTAAAGACTTCATGTAACAAGTAGAGACCAAACCCTTTTTTTATAGAGACTTGGTAGCAACGTTGCATAAGTCATAGGGATAGCAGTGAAATTCACAAGCATTTTCCTACCCAGCAACTTGGCGAGAAATTGAGTTTGGGTCAAGTGTCCAATTTTTTCTTGGAACTATTTCAAATGGAGAGTAGGTCAACGATATTTGAGAGGTGGGATGTGATTGAGCTCTTTCTTCTCCTCTCTTCCAATGCTTATACCCGACTTGTGCATATGACTTTGTGTGATCTTTTCAGTCCTCACACCAATCTCAAATCCTTCTTTGATTATCACTAAGTTTGTAAAGTTTGAGGAAACATTGATCACCATATGCTAATAGAAGGGTGATTCAGAGTATTTAGGAATATGTCAACCATCTCGTTATCACTCATACGAGACTCTCCTTGAGCAACAATATCTTTCCACCTTTGGCTATATCCTTTGGATGATTCAAACTCCTTCGCCAAGCTTTGTAGTTGTAATCTACCAGGTGCCACATCCATGTTATATTTGCACTACCTCAAGAAAGTATCCACCAGATCCTCCCAAGACCAGATGCACGAAGGTTCAAGCTGATTGCCCCAGTTTTCATCATGTGCCTGAAAAACCAATTGCTAATCGTACATCATTAGATGGTTGTTAAGCCCCTGGCAAGTGTACCAGATCGTTATCAAGTAATATAATTAGTAAACCCAATATCGTTCTTCCCAAAGGACTCAAAGGCCTAATCTTTCATGTAAACTAATCGTATAAGACTTGAGAAAGGAATAAATTTGGGGTTTTGTATGCAAAGAACAAAAATAAATATGCAATGCAATTGATTCAATTGGTTTTAAGAAACTATGGATGAATGGTGTTGTTAGGGTTTACAATTTCATCTTATCCACTCTTATATATCTACTCTTCTTATTTACTTCACTTATTTATCTAATTGCCATGCACACTTTCTAGTCTACCCTTAACCCAATCCCTT
>NC_028351.1:22953906-22961266 GCF_000741045.1 Vigna radiata var. radiata | reverse complement strand
CTTTTTCTCATGACAAGTTATTATACAATTTCAAATTTCAATGGAATCCTACAAAGATGCATCCATGCTTTCAATCCAACTTAGTTCACATAATCAATCGTTTTTTCAACAGATGTTTTGTTCATGAATGATCAATCTACTAAACATGGATTTAACAATTCTCACCAAGCAAGTGTTTCACTCAATCACTCAAGTGTTTATGGAGGTCACTCTACTCTCTACTATTCACATGTCACATAAAACAATATTATCATTCATCTCAAACAATCAAAATCTTCACATGCATATGTCATCACAAGGACTTTTTCAAAGGCTTGTATTGTGGTTGGGCTATCAAAAAAAAAATTGGTTTTTCTAGAATACAAAATCCTTGAGTTAAGAGAGTTTAAATCATCATTCAAAGTTCAAGCACACTCTCTTTTAACCAATCTCACTCATTCCCAACTTTTTTCCTTTTTCATTTTACATTGAGTTCTTTTTACATGCATAAACTTTTTTCTTCTTTTCTTTTCTTTTCACATGCATTTTTCTTTTTCATCTTTTGAACTCAATGCTTTTCTTTTTCTTTTTCCTTTCACTTTCCCCATTCAACCCCGAACTTGAACCTTTTCAACACATATAATTATTCTCAACCCTAACTCAAGGTAAATCAATTCAAACAACGGTTTTTATACTGTTTAGGGTCAAGTTTCAAAAAGGGAATATCATTCAAAATTCTTTGGGTGAAACAATGCAATTCAATCAATTGTCAAGATTAAGTCAATACCATTCATGATTCTCTGCAAACAATGCACACAACAATAAAACTATGAAGCTTAATACCTCACATAATCATGCTTTCTCACTTCTCACATGAATCCTGCTTAGCATCAAAATCACAATCATGAATCACTTACTCATTTGTTCACATAGCTAGTGAACCATCAATCTGGATATCAATATTCACACATTTTCTCAATCATCATCCACAATCAAACATCAATAGCAAACAACTCATCATGCAATAAAATTGAACCATCATCAGGATTAGTGTACAAGCCAAGCATAGACTCAAACATAAATTCAACCTATACTACTAATTCAAAATACAAAGAAAAAGAAAAAGAAAAATCCCTTTCCAAATGTTGGCATCCATCAGTAGATGCCATCAACACAAATCCTCATCTGAGTCATCATCCTCATCCTCCTGGGCATCCTAAAAATCTTCATCATCCTCCTGGTCATCATCCTGTCCTCCTGAAGTTCCAGCAGCTCCAGACCCACTACCATGTGCTTGTCCTTGAGGCCAAGCCATAACACTACGGAACTCGTCCATAGTCCACCTGTGCACTGGTGACTAGTCATAAAGTCCTATGATCATCTCGGCAGTGGCCACCTGCCCTCTGTAAAGGGACTCCATCCTAGCCTCCATCATAGACATGTACATGTCTCTCATCTGAAAAGACTCAGGCTGTTGTGCCGGTGCATCTGCAGGCTCATTCTCTTGCTGTGCTGCTACCCTCCTAGGACGTCTCCAAGGGACTGCTCTAGCTAGCTCGTCGCCTCTACAAAACTGATGAAAATAGGAGGCATCAATAGCTCTCCTCATCCTCTCAAAGGGTGGAATTGAAGTGTCCACTCCTGCCTGCTGACACAAGTATGTAATCAGGGACGGATGTCCTAGTGGCATCCTACTGCTCACTATGTTGGCACAGCTCAAAATTTCACTGGTAATGATTTTACCAACGTTCACGTCCATCTGCCTCAACATATAGTAGATAACCAAGATCCGATGCAAAGTGATATCGGAAACATGAGAGCATGACTGGATATTGGCATGTGTAAATGTCATCCAGTATTTGGCTAGGGGAGTTAAATCTGCCCTAAGGATGTTCACCGGTGCTCTGTTAGGGTTTCTCTGAAATCTGCCCTAAGGATGTTCACCGGTGCTCTGTTAGGGTTTCTCTGGAAATGCCTCCTAGGGATACACATCACTCTCTCAATATCCTCATAATCCCTGGCCTCCCCCAATATAGCAGCATACCTGCACTGCTCTCCTGGCCACTTAGTCCCTAAAAAAACATTGATGGTGTCAGGATCATAGCTGATCAAGTGTCCACGTACATAGCTCATGTACCTCCCTGCAGACACTCCTCCTCTCGGCAAGGCATTGGAATAGAACTCCTTCACCAACTCAATACTGACTGGTGCTGGATAAGTCATCAGTCTCTCCCATCCTCGCCTTTCAATCTCCATACCAAACTCTGGAGCCAAATCAGGAATGTACATGGCTTTTCTCTCCATCAGCAGTCGCCTCTCTTGGACTATAGCAAAATGTTCTTCATGCTTCCTTGAAAGAAACCTTGAAGAATAATATCTTCTAGGTTTCTCTGGTTCCTTCCTTTTGTTGCCTATTGTCTTAACTCTTCTTGAGGTAGACATTCCTGCATAAATCAAATTCATCAAACAAAATTCACAAAAACATCATTAGAGGTTAGTGCATCATCAGATCATACAATTCTTTGAGGAAAAACAGGGCTCCTCAACACACAAACATTCAAAAACTTCAACATTTAGGCAAAACAGCTGCAGACCGCTCAGCGTCAAAAGAGACCGCCCAGGCGGTTTGCCTCAAGTCTCGCCACCGCTCAGGCGCCAAAACATACCGCTTAGCGGTGGAAGCTAGGATTTTTCAAAATCTTTGCCTATTTGATCATAATCTTCACTCTTTTGCTAAAATCATCAATCCATACCAAAAGCATGCAATTCAATCGGTTCAAATAGTTCCTATTCTATCAATTCATGCATAGAAATCAAAAGCCCTAATTTATCATGTTCCTAAACATGTTCTTCAACAAATCCCAAAATAGAAACCTTAAATAATGAATTTGCATACTTACTTGATTGAAGACTATGAATGCTTGCAGAAAAATTGCTTAATTGATGATGTATGTCCTCTCCAATGCAAATCCCTCAACCAAAACCCCAAACTTTGACAAAGTAATGGTGGAAAATTGAATTTTTGGTGAGTGGGTGAATGAGAAAGTGAGGAAATCTTTCTAAAATGCTCTTGAAAGTGAAAGAAGAGTGCTAGGGCTTAGGGAGACCGCTCAGCCGAAATGCAAAGAAGGGTTTCAAAGTGAAAAACTTGGAAAACTGCTCAACTTTTAAGCAAAACCGAGACCATCAACGCCGCAACCGCTCAGCGGTCTGCGCCTAATTCCACTTCTTCTTCTTTTGCTTTCTTTTGAGTAATCTTTCCTTCTAGCACTTAATTTCAACCTTCAATTTTTCAAATATATGCCTTTCCCCTCTCAGATGAAATCATTAGCATGCAATGCACTTATCACAGGACTAAAAACAAAACAATCAACTGGGTTGCCTCCCAGTTAGCGCTTGTTTAACGTCACGAGCCTGACCCAAACCTGTTTAGCACTCATCACTAAATGCTTATCCATCCAACACCCTTCAGTAGGTGTACTTACCTTGTATCCTTCAATAGATACTTAAAAATTTAGCATCCCTCAGTAGATGCTACCCAAAAAGTGTTCAAAAATTCAATGAAGTATATGTACAATCAAATACCCTAAAACTACAAATGTTTATACAAAGTGGAATTTAGATATAATCAATTCATTCCATCCCGGTTGGGATCTTCATCAACCCAACTCATCAGTTGCTTTCTATCCACTTTCTTTATGGCTCTTGTGAAGGGTTTCCTGATTTCCAGCTTGCCATCTTCTCGACTCTTAATAACAAGCCACTTCTTGTTCTTGAATCTCACTTGTGCTCCTATTGGAAGTGGTGTATATTCAGTGTGGATAGTGCCCCCTTTGTCAACCTCCTTATCTTCAGGTACCTGCAAAACATTACAACTATTAGAATTAGTACCTATTGTGTTGTCCTTTAGTGTAGCTTCTCTTCTTGACTTCTTATGTTTGGCCCTCTTTTTAATTCTAGTACTTTTCTCTTTAGAGCCAGTATAAAAGAGTACACTCTCTTTATCTCTCATCATGATCCTTGCATAATGTACATTGATAGACATCTTGGATGTGGCCATGAAAGGTCTTCTAAGAATTACTGGAATTCTTTCCGCATCTTCCATACTCATGATGATAAAATCGGCTAAGAATCCTAACTGCTCCACCCAAACAACCACATTTTCCACCATACCACATGGTGTTTTAATTGAACCATCTGCCATTGTCACTGTGAGATTAGATGGCTTTAATGTTAGCCCTCCAATTTTCTTAAACAAACGTATGGGCATCATGTTAATGCTAGATCCGGAATCTATCATTGCTCCTCCTATATCAACCTCATTAATCTTACATGCTAAATTCAAGCAACCTGGATCTTTTACTTTAAGCGGATAATTCCTTGAAGGTTGAATCTCAAATTCCTGCTCATCATCATCTTCATCTAAATCTATCATATCTCCAAGATAAAATTTCATTCTTGCAGGAATCTGTTTGATAATTGAAGGCATAACAGTCATTTGATTATAAATTTCTCTGTTCTGCTCATTATGACTATCTCGTGCTTCCTCTTCTTCTTCTCCTCCACTGCTGCTGCTACTCTCAATGGCTTCACCTTCCTCCTTTTGATCACTACTTCCAATCTCTACAACTCCCTTGTCAGCTCTTCCTTCATCGCATGTCACCATAGCTTTGCATTCTTCTTTAGGGTTAACATCAGTATTACCCCTAAACTGGTTCTTTTCAATGGTTTCTACTCTTTTTGACAACTGTCCAATTTGCATTTCTAATGACCTAAGAGTAGCTTGATCATTGGTGCGATTTGAATCATATACTTTTATGAATTCGTCAAATCTTTTACTCATATTTTGTTCAAACTCTATCAAATGTGAAACCTGCTGCCACATAGTTAAAGGTTGTTGTTGCCTGAAGCCTCCTTGTTGCCCTGATGGGTTGTTCTGTTGTTGGCCAATACTTGGATGATTCTTCCAACCCTGGCTAGGATTGCCTTGATTGAAATTCCCTTGTCTGTACTGGTATTGATTCCCCATATAGTTAGCTTCCTGCTGCATCTCCTCAAGTATAGCACATTGACCATTAATATGGTCTCCACCACAAAGATCACATAGTTGTTGTGCTTGAGAGACATTACGAAGCTCCTTTGGAAGTTGTGAAAGGATATGTGTTAATGTATCTAGCTTTTGGGTCAAAACATGATTTTGAGCTAGCATTGCATCATTTGCAGGTAAGTGCAAGACTCTTCTCTATTCTGTCTGTACACCCCTTTCACTATATGCTTCTTGACCATTAGCTGTCATTCTCTCTATCAAGTCATAGGCTTCATCCTCAGTCTTCTGTTTGATATCACCTTCAGTTGAGGCGTCCAACATCATCTTAGACTGCATATTCAGTCCACCAAGGTAGGCAAGAACAATAGTTGTCTTGTCAAATCCGTGAACTGGTGTTTTTCTAAGTAATCCTTTGAATCGCTCCCATGCTTGACTTAGAGTTTCTTCCATGCCTTGCTTGAATGATAAGATCTCCAGTTTTCCCTGAGTAACTTTAGACTGTGGAAAATATTTGTTGACAAATGTTCTAGCCACAGTTTCCCATGTTGTAAATGTTCCCTCAGGAAAGGAATTGAGCCACGTCTTAGCATTCCCTTCCAATGAGAACGGGAACAAATTAAGCCTTACTCTTTCATCTGATACACTTGCCATCTTCACTGTGTTGCATATTTCACTGAATGCTGTCAAATGGTCATAGGGATTCTCATTTGACAGGCCATGAAACTGTTTGCTCTACACCAGGTGTATAAGTGTTGGATTCATCACCATGTTGATCGTTTGATCTGTAGGCATAACTATGCTGCTAAAATGGAAAGGGCCAACCGTATCTGATTGGTCTGCAAGAGTGCGTCTTGGAGGAGTTATTTCAGCCATCTCCTTTGTTCTTCTATCTGGTGAAGGTGATAGTAATCTTTCATGTGAAGGAAACAAATCCCTAGATGGGCGTTTGACTCTCCTTATCCCTCTTACTTCGCTTATACCTTCAAGAAGAGGTTGCGTATTTTTCTTGCTCCTAGTATGTTTGGGCTCCTGCTGCATACACAAGAAACACAAACCCTAGTAGCACTTTTTTATATTTAAAAAAAATAATAATAAAATAATAAAAAGATAAAAAAAAGATATACACAATCAAGTCAAACTTAATCAGTCTACACTACTAGATAAGTTAAACCACGAGTCCCGGCAACGGCGCTAAAAACTTGTTAAGCCCCTGGCAAGTGTACCAGATCATTATCAAGTAATATAATTGGTAAACCCAATATCGTTCTTCCCAAAGGACTCAAAGGCCTAATCTTTCATGTAAACTAATCGCATAAGACTTGAGAAAGTTATAAATTTGGTGTTTTGTATGCAAAGAACAAAAATAAATATGCAATGCAATTGATTCAATTGGTTTTAAGAAACTATGGATGAATGGTGTTGTTAGGGTTTACAATTTCATCTTATCCACTCTCATATATCTACTCTTCTTATTTACTTCACTTATTTATCTAATTGTCATGCACACTTTCTAGTTTACCCTTAACCCAATCCCTTGGTGAAAAGAGCCTATTATTAATTACCGGCTTGCTATCCCTAGGCTCCCCTAGTAACCAATAATGCAATGCGATCGGAAGCAAATACAATTGACCATCCTACCCCTATCCCTAGGCGATATTGGCATAATCAAGGAATTTCCCACCAATTCATGACATTATTGTACGTCCCCATATCGATAAAGACAAACATCTTTTACTGAATGAGTTCAATAATAAAAGCTTTGAGCACAGATGAGAACCCAACAATTGATAAATAAGTATATGACAAGCATATGGAATAAATAAGATTTTGAATATATGAGAGTTTCAAAAGATTACATTGTTCCCCAACAACAAAGGGTTTAGTTCACCATAATCATGGTGAAACTCGATGAAAATAATGAAAGAGTGGAAGAAATAACCCTAAACTTGGTATAATGGAGCCTAAGCATCAAAGGAACCTCCTCTAAGGTGTGAAATAGCTTTGAACGTTTCTCTCTGCCAAAAGAATCATCTTCTAATTCGCACTGGGACTATATATAAGCCCAAAAAGATAACAGATAGATTACAGATAGATTTACAGAATCTAGCTAAAAAAACAGACAACCGCCCAACCGCCTAAATTCACCGCTCAGCGGTTTGCCTTGTGTCGCTTTGGTCGCTCAGCGATCAGTTTTGCCGCTGAGCGGTTTCCCTCTAATCGCTCTGAGCGCTCAGTGAACCATTCTGATGCTCAGCGGCTTGCTTGACCCTTCTTTTCATCATTTTTCTCCTTCTTTCATGGGTCTAAGTCCACCTTACTTTACTTCCATCTTTA
>NC_028351.1:22948874-22953758 GCF_000741045.1 Vigna radiata var. radiata | reverse complement strand
AAAACCAACTTTTGACTCTCACAAGACACAACTAAGTGTTATACTTGATTTAAAGTTCATTCTAAGCCATTAAAGGTGTGTTTTACTATCAAATTTAGGCATGAAAATAACGGTTTTTAGACCGTTATCAATGGTTCATGGGACAAGTGATCCTTCTATAATTCTCACATTTTGGTGATTTAAAATTTAGAGATATCACCACATCTGGGATTCAGCATAGCCCTGCAATACATTCAAACTCAGGGTCTCCTTCACCTTCTATGGATTTCACCGTTTTTCTAGCACTTCAAATTTATGCTTGTCAGCCTCAACATCCATTGGTGTAATGACATGGGGAGAAGATTTCAACTCAGGTTGCTTTGTCATTGTTTTTCTCAGAATACTTAGATGAATCATTTTCCTAGGGACCATGAAAGTGGTTGCCCCAAGCTCGTTTCCTCCTTTAACTGCATCATTTTCTTAATGCAAACTTGTCTCGAGTCCACTTTTAAGAGTGGAGTGTAGTTCGGTGGAAGGCCATATGAGGGGAAATTTTGGGCCATTAGAAGTCTTTGTTGTGGTCTTGGTGTGCATGAATCCCCAAGGTTTTTCAAGGCACTAAGGACCTCCAGGGTTTGGCTCATTTGCCCCTTTAATTGTTGGATATCAACTTTCATCCCTTCATTCTTGAACTTCTCCTTGGTTCTCCAAAATTTGGTAACCAGTTCAAGTCCTTTAGGGTATCTTGGACGTTGAGCCATATTTTTAGTTTTTTTTTAATTGAATTATTTTAGATGAAACAAATTAAGAAAAAGAAAATAAACATGAAAAGAAAAGGAAGAAACAACATATTGCAAATACTCTAGTAGGAAATTATAAATCTGTTAAAGTATTTCCCCGGTATAATTGGGAAATTAACACGAAACAATGTCAATAAGGTGGTTCATCATTCAAAAGTTCCCAAAATGTGAGGCATATAAGTATGGGTCAACTATCTCGGGCCTCAACAAGCACATTCTTCATTTATCCCATTGGTTTCTTGCAACAATTGAGGAATGTTTCAATCCCCTTAAGCATGCTAAAGATCGGCAATGCAGACTCAACATTAGCTAATGACTTAGGAACGCCTTCAAAGGCTTCATTAGCAAGGGAAACTAGTTGTGAGAAACTTCTCTTCCAACTCTGTAACTTGCCTTTGTTCAACGACATACTCTTTCATCTGAATAACCAGTTTTTTGATGTTTTGTTTAGCTCGATGCCAACATTCCTTCTTCAATTTCGTCGTTGCTGCTTTCATCCACTGCTCATCATTATGAATTTGCTTTTCACAATTTAGGTCAGGAGAAATTAACTTGAATGACAACTTGATTTTCTTGGCTCTCACTATAATCCATTGGCTAAGGGAATTTTTCATTAATAGCCCATGATCTTGGGTCTCCCTCCAAACAAACAACGTTGTCCCAAGTGTCCCCAACTTAGTGAAACATTTCAGCGAGGGTTTCTTCTCCACAAGATCTACAATTTGGCAAGAGATGCAGACATTGGTGATCCTCTCACAAGATACCCAAATTATTATTTTTTTTTGTGCTGACACACAGATGTAATTAATACACAACACTGGATACTCATGGGACATTTGGGTAACTCCTGCAATGATGTATGATACACGATATTTGTTGCCAAGAAAACATGTCATTCGAACCTTTCCTCCTCTAAGCCTGCACAGACTTGCACTCATTCATTTTCCTCTTTCATTTTTGGTTTACATTGCAGCAACTCCTCCACGGGACATGTTGCGTTCAACGCACCCTTACTCATGTGAGAGATGCAACACCAGTAAACAACATAACATCTTCTTTCTCTTTAGGTTGTAACATTGATTAAGGGTCTCATAAACTTTAGCTAGGATAACAATGACTGGATTCTCAGAGCAAAACTTTGTATCCCATAAATGCATACATGCGGTGTAGTCAACAAAATCCCTAGTATTAGGAAAGAGCATGACATCATAGAGGATAAGAGCCAATACATCCATAAATGTTTCCCACTTTTCCTCTTCAGCCAAACGAAGCAAGTACCCATCTAGGTATCCCTGAGGAAGGTCGCACACTTTGCCCTTGATTACTAGCTGCAAGATAGGGGTATACTGCTTAAGGTAGTATGAAGCTTTGCCCTCAAGAGGTATATCTAAGATTTGCCCAAATTCTTCCACTCTGACAAGCTCAACAAATTCTTATACCCTTTCTTGCATGCATCTTTTTGGGTTTTCTTCATTTTCTTCACCAGTTCTCTCAGGCCATCCATATTACGTTCCTTTGCTTCAATGGCTATCCTTTCCTTCAAAATGTCTGAACTTGAACCCCCCTTGACTTCAGATCTCATGTTAATTTCCATTTTATCTCGAAGGCTTAGTCACAAATTTATAATTTCTTGACTAGAACCAATGACAAGACCCTAAAAATGCATGAGATAAAGAAGGAAAGAAAAGAAAAATATGTATAAAAAAGGTATAAAGATATGTACAATGTGCTTGATTTTATTAAGCAAAAATGAGGGTTATAAGACTGCACACATCTCCCTTTGTGCCTTAGAGAAGGTTCAATGCTTAAGATTCAAGGTTAAGTATATGCAATCTCACAAGGATGGTTCCCTGAGCCTAAAGATCAATGGTTACATAGCTATGGTCCCCTTCACAGTATCTCCACAACAGTCGAGTAATCAACTAGGTGTGAAGACACAAATGAAAAGAACAGACTCTAGTTGGAGTTCTCACGATAGCTAAACAGGAAGTATGTCCCAAGTGGCACTGTTACACAACCCCTCTAATTATAAGTTATACTCAAACTCGGGTATAGGGTCTCACTCATAACATGCATAATCTGTTGGTGTGAAGGGAGAATGCAATGCATACCCAAACCTTCACCTGCAAAACAACCAGAAGATTCCCAGGTAGATATAAACATGTTTCCTACCCTAGGGTTCAATATCAAAACAATTCACATGCGATTATTTCAAATATCAAACATAGATAAAAATAAACAAATACTTTCTTGCACTAGAAAAGGATTATATTAGATTAGTCTTAGTCATCTTAACCTCTTGATCTTCACATATTTTTACCAGGAATGCTAGGAATTGTATGAACTGGTAATCAGGGACAAGCTTATTTACTGACGGATCGGGTTTAAGTGATTTAGTGAGGGACGATGGAATTAATGCATAAAGAAGAATTCTTACATACATGAGGGGGAACTTGGTGAAATCTAACCCCAACAACATACTCATGTCATATAAATCAACCTCCGTTTATCTTTGTGCTCCTTTGCCATTGATCAATTGCATTTTATTTTATTTTATTATTTTTTCATTCAAACCCAATGATCTCTTTATTTTTAAGTCTTAATTAATCTTGTTATCACACAATTGTTCAGTGTCGAGAGTCATCTAGGATACGATACTTGGTCTTACCATTTTATATTACTTATGCGACTCGATACACTTGTCGATCCGTCCCAACACTCCACTGGGGACACTTAGAGAGAGTCAAGCCATTTAATTAAATATGCGAATTCGATGTGGTTTTACTTTGTTTTTTTCTTCCCTTTTTCTTTTTCGTATTTGTTTATTTTTATCTATGTTTGATATTTGAAATAATCGCATGTGAATTGTTTTGATATTGAACCCTAGGGTAAGAAACATGTTTATATCTACCTGGGAATCTTCTAGTTATTTTGCAGGTGAGGGTTTGGGTATGCATTGCATTCTCCCTTCACACACACACATTATGCATGTTATGAGTGAGACCCTATACCCAAGTTTGAGTATAACTTAGAATTATAGGGGTTGTGTAACAGTGCCACTTGGGACATACTTCCTATTTAGCTATCGTGAGAACCCCACTGGTAAAAAGATGTGAAGATCAAGAGGTTAAGACGACTAAGACTTATACCCTCATCCCTGAGTAATATAACCCTTAGGAGTAATTCAACAAGAACCTGAATTGAAAGGAACCTCTCAGCACTCATGCAATTCATAAATCATGCTATTGTATAAGCAAGGATAAAAACAGATGAATTACTCTAACAATTAATGAAAAAGCATATGGAATTAAGAATCAATTCAAATACATGAGAGTTTACAAGGTTACATCATTCCCCAACAACAAATAGAAATTAGTTCCCCATAAACATGGGAGAACTCTATGAACAATGGAAGAAAGAATGAGAATGGAAGCCTAAGAATTGGGAAAAGACTGTATTGTTATGCTCTTCTCTGCCAGGGATGCAAAACCTAGATCCCTAGGGTCCTTTAAATAGTGTCACAAGCGTGCTAAAACAGGGTCCGGTCTTAAAGAATCGAAACAGAGCATAAATAGGGCCGGTCCATGAAAGTCAACGCCCAGGTGATGAAGGTTGAAAAACAGTGATTTTCATATGTCAATTTGGACCAAATTACACCCTTTACTATTCGGAACGAGCTTAGAATCAAGCAAAACTCAATAAATGAGTCTGGAGAGAGTCAAAAGCTGTTTTTAGCGATTTTATGCTTGTTTTGCATTGTTTTGAAGCTAATTTGAGAAAAGTGAAGAATGGAGTTGAACATACAGGTCGTTGACTCAAGAAAAGAACGGAAAAATGAAGTTTTGAAGAGTCGACGTACCGCCCGGCGGCACACTTAAACCGTCGGGCGGTCCAGGACGAGGAATAGGCAACATTTCAAGCTGAGAGAAACCGCCAGGCGCTGGCGATTGCCGCCAGGCGGTGGCGAGGGAAACCGCCGGGCGGTGGCGGCAGGTTATGGGAAACCACCGGGTGGCACACTTAAACCGCCTGGCGGTGGCACCTATAAATACCCCTACTATGAATTCAGAGTCATTCTTTTGACAGGGGAAAACGGCCAGACCTA
>NC_028351.1:22940702-22948869 GCF_000741045.1 Vigna radiata var. radiata | reverse complement strand
GNTCTCTTGGATGCTTAGGCTCCTTTTCATCTTTTCTAGGGTTTGCTCTTTCATTCTTCTTCCATTTTTCATCTAGTTTCACCATGTCCATGGTGAACTAAACCCTATTGTTGTTGGGGAATACAATGTAATCTTTTGATACTCTCTCTTATTGAAACTATTGATTATTTATATGGTCTCCATATGTTTTGATTGATTATTGTTGGGTTATCATCTGTGCTTAAGGCTTTTATCGTTTAACTCATTCGGTATATCGTTGTTTGTCGTTATTGACATGGGGACGTGCGATAATGACATGAACTGGTGAGTAATCTCTTGATTTTACAATACCACCTAGGAATATGGGTAGGACGATCAATAGCGCTAACTTCTGTTTATAATGCGGTATTAATTACTAGGGGAGGCTAGGGATAGCAAGCCGGTAATTGATATTAGGCCCTTTTCGCCGAGGGATCGGGTTAAGGGGAGGCTAAGAAAGTCGCATAACAATTGAATCAATCTAATAATCAAGGGTAGTATGTAAGAGAGAGTGGAATAGATGAAATTGTTAGTACCCAACAACATCCATCCATCCATTGTTTTCACTTGTCAATTGAATCAACATTTATTTTGCATGTTAATATTTTTATCCTCAAATCCAATTTATTAAATTTTATTTTTCAAGTCTTATTATTTTAATTCACGTGAAAGAGAAAGCCATACGAGTCTCTTGGGAAAAACGATACTTGGTCTTACCATTTATATTACTTGTACGATTTGGTACACTTGCCAATCCGTCAACACCAGGCGTCCAAGGGGACCGTCCAGGTGGTCAGAAAGGGTCATGTAAGGCCCAGGCGTCGAAATTGGACGCCCAAGATACGAAGCCCCGCCACCCGGGAGGTGGACGTCGATTTTGGTCACCCAAGCTTTGGCTCTGGTCGCCTAAGCTTCGTGTTTTCCCTCCTTCAGGTGCCTTTTTACGCCCTTTTGAGCTCCTTCTTCTTGGCTTTTCATCTCTTCTTCCACTATTACGTCAATTTCTATCAAAACCATTAAAGTCAACCTTAACTCTCTTATTCACACAACTTAATGAAAAAAGATGTGTCCAAGCAAATTTCTAAGTGAAAAAGGGAGCTTTTAGTATCAAAATTACATCACAAATAACGGTGTCTTAAACCGTTATCATGGAGTCGCCATCTGTCGCAACCTGAATCGCGATGGGACGACGATCCAAAAAAGGATGAGGTTTGGAAAAAGAGTTTTGGAGTCGCCACCATAGTTTATTCTGGAAAACTATGGAAAAACCATAAAATGATAAGGCATGGTCTTCGAAAACCAGATTCCAAGTTCGGGAGTCGGTTACGTGTAGGGAAGGTATTAACACCCTACATCACCTGCCCGAAGGCAGTACCTTTAATTAAATATGAGAATGTGATGTGGTTTTCAAAATGTTTAACTATACCCAAAAAGTCACTATAAAGAAACAAAAGATATTTTTTAATTTTTGGGAAATTGTTGAGAAAATTTGTTCGGAAACGATTTGGATTTTTGGGAAGTGAACCTGACAAGGACTAGCCTTGCTCCTACGTATCTCCACTTTTAATGGAGAATGAAGGATCACTGATGGGTGTCGCGGCCCATACAAATTTGATTGCAATATAGAAATGCAGTATAATGCTAGGGAATGACCCTAGGTCGTCTCTCAAGGACCAACTGGGGTTTAGAGTCAAGTCTAACACGAAAAGGGGGGTGGGTTTGAAAGTTTGTTTGGTGTGCAGAAAAATCAAAATTAAAACGCAGATGGAATTTAAATTAAAACGTAATTAAAATTAATTAAAACCAAACTAAATGCAACAACACATTTCACTATGCATGAAAATGAAATTAAAACAGTAAAAACGAAACTGCTACAGTAAATACGAAAATTCACGCTGGAACTAGACAGCTCTGACCTTTGCTCAATGTTTTACCCATAACTTTTTCTATAGAGCTCTAAATGAGATGAGGTTTTTTTTTCCTGGAAAATAGACTCAAATATCTTTCATTTGACCTATAAAACGTAGCATTTGGACCTCTGGTGTTGTTGCAGTTATTTTTTAAAAATCGAGTCCAGAGAGTGAAAATGCTAAACCCAATACTAGAGCAAACAAATATCTAAGCACAGTTAAAATTGTTAATATGCATCACTAAATTAGAAACAACATAAAGCCCAACTCAACAAACTTTATAAAATTAAATTAAAGCAAAAAGAAATAAACAACACAAATTACCTTTAGCAATTAACCAAATTAACCTATGACATCTACCAAATAAAATTAAAATTGCAATAGCAAAAAAAAAAAACCTCTTTGACGTGACATGTGTAGCTACCAAGGTTTCATTTAAAGAAAGGAAAATAAATTAAAAGTGGAAAGTGTTTCCTCCTAGAAACCGAGACATCATTGCATGCACCGAAACTATCATGTATTAATTTCTCCACAATGAATTCAATTCCTTCTCTCAACACCACACCACCGTACACTTATACCAAATTCCATCTAATCACCATGTGTCAGCTTCTACTAAAACTTATTCTACTTAATTGTTCCATGAAAAACAAAAGAAAAGAAAGTGCTGGCATGTCCCATCACTTGCGCTGCAGCCAGCAAAGAGGGAAACATGCTTCCGAAAATTCAGCCATCACAACACTTAATCTCTCTTTAGCTCATGGATTTAATTGCAAGAAGGATACCAACTTCATCACCGTGTAACAACTTCTCAAATTAAATGCAAATAAAATTAAAGCAAGTCTTTTCCAGCACGAGAATCAAAGAATGAACGTGACTTAATTCTCAAAGTAAAATGCAAAAGGTGCTTCTCTCATTCCACCAATGGACCCCATGTTGACAATATTCAAGAGCTCACCTTTTCACTATTTCTATGCATCCAAAACAGTGGCTGTTAGTTCAAAAGCAAAGGAGATTAAATGAAATAGGCATCAGCTCTTTTCATGAAAATTAAATGCAAGCCAAAATGAAATTGGAAGTATCGTGATTTATGGAGAAAAAAAAATATTGAAGATTACAGCAGCACTTCAATCACGTTCTCTTTTTGAAGAAAAGGGAAAATAAAAATTTGGAACCTTCATCCATAATCCATGCTCTCCAAACGTTCACAAGCAAAAATAATGGTGGCTGCAGCCTACAATACTCCTTGCCGAGAGAGAGAGAGCTCAGAGAGAAAAAAAGTGACGGCTCTCCTACTTGCTAAGGCCAAGTGTCTCAAAAATAGGGTGGGGTCCACCTCCTTTTCAAAACCCTAGGTGCCATGTGTCATCTATTCTAACATTTTGGGCCTAAACTATTTTACCAAAAATTGGCCCATTGTTTACAAATTTAATTAAAACTATCTAGACTACTAAGTTTCAAAGTAATTAAATTTGAAATGTCCATGTGAAGAGTCTTGACTTATTTGATAGCACTCCAAATGTCCCAAATTGAATTTCCAAAATTTTTCCTGAAAATAATAATGCAAATAATTAGCTCAAAATATTCAAATTAATTAAAATTAGAATTTCTGGCCAAATTAAGCACTATTAGCGAAAACGGGAAAATACCAGACAATTAAGCACGATTCCCTGATTAATTCTAGCACAATAAACTAAGTGAAATCAATAAAATATCGACTCATCAGTCACGTAATTCTGGGTGAGATATGGTTTGTTTGTTTTATAAATGTAGATGTTTTTAGTTTTTGAAGATTTTATATTTTTTTGATATTTTTGGCCTGATTGAGAAAAAGAAAGTAATGAATACTAGGCCGACACGGACAGTCACACGAGTAATCTTATCTTTAAAATTATTTTTATAAGAGAAAAGAAAGTATTAAGCACTAGGACATGCGGACAATCACATGAATGCTCATACTTTTAAAACATATTTTTGTTATTATTTTTGAAAGAAAGAGAAAAGGTTTTTAGCACAAGGACGATGCGAACGGTCACACGTGTGCTTAACCTTTAAAAAATATTTTTGTTATTATTTTTGAAAGAAAGGGAAAATGCTTTTAGGACAAGGACGACGCAAGCGGTCACACATGAGCCTAACCTTTAAAACATATTTTTGTTATTATTTTTAAAAGAAAGAGAAAAGGTTTGTAGCACAAGGACGACGCGAGCGATCACTTGTATGCTTATCCTTTAAAACATGTTTTTGTTAGTATTTTTAAAAGAAAGAGAAAATGTCTTTAGCACAAGGACGACGCAAGCAGTGACACGTGTGCTTAACCTTTAAAACATATTTTTGTTATTATTTTTAAAAGAAAGAGAAAAGGTTTTTAGTACATGGATGACGCGAGCGGTCACACGTGTGCTTAACCTTTAAAACATATTTCTATTATTATTTTTAAAAGAAAGAGAAAAGGTTTTTAGCACAAGTACGATGCGAGCCGTCACAAGTGTGCTTAACCTTTAAAGCATATTTTTGTTTTTTTTTATTATTTTGTGATTTTTATAATTTTTTTATATTTTAAAATCGTGATTATTTAAAATGTATCAAATGTCCAAAGATAAAATAAAATAGAAAAAAAAAAGCCAACTCAAGCCCAAAACATTTTTTTGTTTGTAGAAAGAGAATGGGCTTAAGCCCAAACATAATGGGGGTATGAATGGTAAATGGGTGTGCCCAAAGTAAAGTAAAAAAAGCTTCTTTTTTTTTTTTAAAAGAAACGGATCTGGCCAAGGGTCTACTTCCCAACTCAAAAACATTAGGGGTCTCCCCCTCGTTACTCCATTTGCTCTCACCGAAATTCAGATACCCTTCTCCAGAGCAAGGAAGAATGGCATCCGTTGCACACCCATACCACAGCCTCTGTCGAATAGGCCTCCGGGAGCCATTGTTGGGTGAGGCGAAAGCTTCTCACCCATGATGTATGGGTTTCTTTTCGTGTTCCTCTTTATGCGTAAGAGAGAACTATTCTCGCCTCTCCACCCTACATCCTCGCCGCCGCTGCCTCCACCGAAGACGGCCACCACGAGTTGCGGCGCAAGGCGCCACCAGCACCGCTACTCACCGCATCAAGGTTCGCCAGCCGTGGCATCGGGTATTTTCCCTCCTTACTCTTCTTCGTGCACGAGGCTGTTTGAACGATACCGGCCACCGCTTGAGCAAATCCAGTCGTCGCAAGCCAAAACGTTGTCGCTACCTCCACTAAAATCAGTCGTCGCGTCAAGGTCCTCTTCTCCATTTATGCGTTAGAGGGAAACTCTCTAGCTCCTCCACTGCAAGCTTTCTCGTGGCATCGAGTTGACGAAAAGCATGCCCACTCCGATGAACAGTGGCAACAAACACTAACAGCCATGATTGGGCAATGAGGTGATACAGGTACGAATCAGAATGGCTTTGCAGCTTCAAGAGAAAACATTTCCTTTTGTTTTTGGTCTCCTTTGCTCTCTTCTTCAGTAGTCTCCTCCTTCTTAGTTGTCTCCTCTTGTGTTTATGATATTGTGTTTTTTTTTCTGCTGAAGATCACGGGAAGCCCAGAGCTAGTGGTTGGGATCTGGTCGTGAGTTCACTCCAATGACCCTCTAAGCTTTTTATTTTTTATGAAACGAATTCCTCTCTCCAGAAAAACGCCCCCCTTCTCTTCTTTTCAGAGTCTCGAATTTCCTCCTTGTCTTTTTCCCTTTTTTCATGTTTCAATTTGATCAGTTGACTTTGGGATTTTTTTTGTTTTTCTCTTCTCTTTTTTCTTTATTAAAATAAAATAAAATAAAAAACCTATTATTTAGTCAATCCGAACAAAATTGAGTGTTAACAATCATTGTGTTAAAATGGTTGTTTTTGGAGTTTGAAGTGTTTTTTAATGTTGATTCTTGATTGGACGATGTTTGTATGATTTGTTTGTTTAATTTAGAACTGAATTTGGTTTGGAATGTTGTTGTTGAGATATTTAATAATGTCAAATCTGTTATAGTATTGAGGAGAAACGGTGGTGCTAATCTATAAGTCATTTCTAGTTATAAAATAGAGTGTTGATAGGTGAAAATTTGAAGTACATGTTGTATGAGTAAAACTGAGTTCTATTGTTGTTCTAAGCTCATTTTAGACTGGTTGAGATTTTGAAATTTGAGAAATCTAATATGAAAGACAGAGGTAGTTCATTGTTGAAGTTTGAAGTGTTTTTAGTGTAAAATTGGAGGTCTTGATAGGTGAGTTTTTTAGTAAAGGGTGGGATGTGTAAAACAGAAGTTTGGGGATTGTTTTGAAGACATTTAGAACTTGTGAGAGCGGTTAAACCAGTAAAATCTGGTGTGTAATGTAGTAGAGAGTCAGTGAGGTTGTATTGCATGATTTTGAGTACAATTAAGGGGGTTTTGAGTAGTGGATCTCTAAAAGGGTAGGTTTGTATTGAATGTGATGGTTGAGGGTCTGTCATAGAGTTATTTATGACTTGTTTATACCTTTGGTTCATTGAAATGGGTTTTAGAAAGAGTATAAATGAGTTTGGGTAGTTTAGGGAAGTTGATTTGGTTTGAAGTTATCATTTTGGGTTAGAGTGGTGTTTTTTGAGGTTTCCCAGTGCCAAGAAGGTCCTAGGGATTAATTCAAGTGGTGTAAGAAGTGCCCAAGGTCATAGAAATAGAGTTTCAAGTTATCGGATGGCGTTGAAAGCTTGTGTCATGGCGTTTCAGCGCCACTTTCCAATGTCGTTGGGGCTAAGCGCCAGTATCCTAGGGTTGAGCGTCAGGATTTCAGTGGTTGTAGTGTTGAGTTCTAGTTTTTGGGGCTGAGCGCTACTTCTGTAAGTATGAGTTCAAATGGGTTTTGTGTTCTTTAATGGTTTGTCTTTGACTATTTCTTGTATATTGATGTATATGGAATGGTTTCATGTGATTTCTTACAATGTTTTGTGGAATATATGTAGATGTGGAAAATATTGATTGGAATACATGATGATGTTTACATGAGACTATGTATGTAATTAAGTATGATAAGAGAAAAGAATTCTAAGAAGGAATATCTTAAGTTGGTTATGTTGTGTTATGTATTGAAGTAGGGACTCCAGAATTGGGGAATGATCCTGACACTCTCAATAACCTAATCTTAAATAAAGATGGGTGATTATGTCGTGGAGAGTAGCAGGAGGTCCTAGTCTATGGCACTAATTTTGGCTATAGATGTTTGACGGATTAACCTTGATGTATGACATTATTGGTGGTGGTTGACGTTGGGGTTATTATTTTCTGAGCAAGTTGCTCCACCATACACGAGTGCAAGTTCCCCATGAGTCCGACATCAGTGCATCTATTCGGGTAGTAAAAGTTTCAAAGTGGAAGGGATGAGTTTATGTGTTGCTTGATTTATAATATGCATGTATATTGTTATTATTTTTAAAATGTATTTATAATATTTTGATACTTTAGTTTACCTTGCTTTTGTATTGTTTGTCTTTGGGTATATCTCTCTTTTGCAATGATCACCTCAATGGTGTGAGTTTAGGTGATGTCTCCGGAGAGCAGGTGCTAGTTGGTAACGGAGCTAAAACTCAGAGTATAACGTCCCAACTTTTCCTTTTGTTTCTAAAAGTTTATCTTACACTTTTGTGTAGTATATATTTTTTTAGTATGAAAGGATGTACATATAATGTTTTCTATTATAAATTATTGATGAATTTTTATAATGGGAATTTATATGTTTTCTTTGAGTTTGCTATTGTATAAAATAAGAATGTGATATATCCTATAATAATTAAATACTATGAAAACTTAGAATGTTATAATAATAATAATTAGGGATGTTAATTGTAAAATTAAAGCTATATATTAAAAAGATATGAAAAATTATTACTATTATTATTACAACAATATTAATAATGATGATGATAATAATAATATTAATAATAATAAAAATAATAATTATTGTAATAATAATAATTCAATTTTATTTTATATTATTTTTAATCATAAGAATAAAACTGAAATTTAATAATTTTATTTATTAAAGTTCTTTTTTATCTATCATTTCTATCACATCCATTGATACCATCCAGCCTCGATGCTAGATCCAGATCCGTGAGATTGGAGGTGAGAATCAACGCTGAACAACTGGAAATCCAATGGAACAGTAGCTATGAAGAATTCCAGCGCTGGTTTGGGCAGAGAGGAGTAACTCTCGGTTTTGGTGAGATTCAAGGAATGGTTGCAGCG
>NC_028351.1:22937264-22940202 GCF_000741045.1 Vigna radiata var. radiata | reverse complement strand
TATACCCCTGTTATTCAATTTTTTATTCAAACGGGGGTCAATGGGGATGGTTGACTGGAGGATATGCCGCGGTTCAGTGGGAACCGCGGCATATTCTTTAGTTTTATTTACAAAACTGCCACCGCGCACCATTATGCTGCGGTTTCTGGTGAACCGTGGCATAATGTGCGCTGTAAAAACCCAATTTTTTACTAGTGACACTATTTATACATTATTTTTAAAAAATTAAAATATATTAATTTAAAACTAAATCTGTAATATATAAATTTTGATGAAAAAAAATTAATTTGGCCTTTCTAAAATAAAATTTTAAATAAATTGTGTCAAAATATATATTTTAAAAAACTAATGTTTTACAAGATAACTTTAAATCTTTTAGATCTAAATAAGAAAAATAAAAATATAATATATAAAAAATGAAGATATAACTGAAGGTATTTTAAGAAAATAATATTGTAATTTTAATAATGTATAAAAAATGAAGATATAAAAGAAAAGGTATAACCATCCTCTCAACCTAACAAACAAACTAACCTGACCACAAAGACAGTACAGTTAACTGCAGTTAACTGAACCAAAAATGTATTAAGTTTAGTTTTTAAAAACTAAACCATAAAATAGTATATTTAAGTTATAGTAAAAATAGTTCAGTTCTTTTTAGTATAATATAGTACAATTAACTGTAGTACAATACAATTCAGTATATTTTGCCCAGCCCTAACTGCAGTTAACTGTATTGTCTTAAAAAAATTACTTTGTTCTAAAATAACTATAGTTTTTTTTTTTTAGTTTTTTTCTCTTATGTAATTATTTACAAGTAAATTTATTATAAAAAAATGGTCTACTTTGTTACAAAAGTGAAAACCTTTGAATTAATTTATCTTTAAATTTAATTTGTTATATGTTAATTCAAATAAATTAAATTTAATTATTTGATTGTTAACATTCTCTTTTTACGCATTTAGTATTAGATGAAATTCATATAAATTGTAGTAAATATATTAATTTTATTTTTCATTCTATTCATATACTTTTTAAACTAGTAGGGTTGCATTAGCTTTATCCAAATATATTTATGGAAGAAAAATTAAAAAAAGTTTCTTTTTTCTATAAACTACATCTAATTTATATCTTAAAAATTAATGAGATGAGATTTTACAAACAAATTTATACATAAACTAATTAATTTATATACTCATGTGGTTTTTTTTTCTTTCTAATAAGAGTATTTTTCCTCTAAAAAAAGTAAAAATAGTATAGTAGTTAAAATTAGTGCAATTTACAATTTACAATTTAGTTAGTAGTTTAGTTTAGTTTACATTGTAGTTTAGTACAATGTACAATCCAGTTAATAGTTCAGTTCAGTTTATATTGTAGTTTAGTATAATTTACAATTCAGTTAGTAGTTCAGTTCAGTTTATATTGTAGTTTAGTACAATTTAGTACAGTT
Organism: Vigna radiata var. radiata; assembly: GCF_000741045.1. NCBI lineage: Eukaryota > Viridiplantae > Streptophyta > Magnoliopsida > Fabales > Fabaceae > Vigna > Vigna radiata. The sequence goes on along the minus strand of NC_028351.1, from coordinate 22,938,752 downwards.
CAGTTCAGTTTGATAAAACAAAAAACAGTTTTCAGTTTGTCTGAACTGTTTTACAGTTCAATTTAATCAAATTAGTTTTTAGTTTAGTACAATTTTTAACAGTATAGTACAGTATAGTTCCATTTGCTCACCCCTAATCTTGAGATTGTATAATTGTGTGAATATTGTGTAAGTTCATATATGTTGAAATTGAAATTGATTTAATGCAAATCTGTAATGATAATGATATTACTGAAAGGAAAGGTTGATGTAAAACTTTGTGGTCCAAATTGGGAGTATTGGTATACAAATTCTTTAAATAATTAGTTTAGGGGAACTTGCAGTTTGATAAGTATTGTCATTTATAACTGATTTATATTCTTAGATGGTCAATTATGATGTCAAGTTCAGCTAAAGAAACTGAGTTCATTTTATACTTACCTTTAGTGTGATAATAAGGGGTTTCGGTAAAGGGATCCTGAGTTGGTGGTAATAAATGGGAAACAAGACTATTAGGACTGTCCTTATAATAAATTAGGTTACTTAAAACTTGTTTAAGTGTTGAGAACTGCCACTCACATTGAAGAATTCTTCTGAATTAGCTTTATTGGACGTGAGTAAAAATTTGTGGTCAGACAAATACCCAATTGAACACTTGTATCTTGGATGAATGCTCCATGGATGGCTGGAGTAGGCATTGAGGTTCACAACGTAATGCAAAATCAGTGTTTCAACAAATTTATTTATTTCATTGTCTTTTAATGTATAATGTATGCTTAACTTCTTCTATTTCTTTCTTATGGAAAATGTGAATAATTTGTTAAAAATCTCATATCAACTAAAATAATACTAATTTAAAAAATATATATGAGTGGAAACTTATTTTCTAAATTAATTTAAATTTAAAGTCCTAATCAGCTTTACTATCCTTAAACATCATGTTAACAAAATTATTCGATTATACTAAGTATAAAATAAAGTTAGGACTTTATATGTCAATCTTCAATGTTTTTATCAGTTTCAAAAACTTACATTCATAGAACTAATCAATCTAACAAGCATATTTGAAATAATAAACACAAACTAAAATAATTAATACAAACTAATTATGTATCATCATAAATATCACAAAATATAAATCAAATATTTATATATCATAAAACGAATCGAAGAATAACAAACATTACTGTAGAGAGAGCACGATTGATCAAGAAACTTGCAAAGATCAAGGAAGATCAAGGGCATATAGCTGAAGCTCTTGATTTGATGCAAGAAATTGGGGTCAGTGTGGTGATGTGTTATTTTTACTATTTTAATGTGACCTGAATTTTCTTAACATAACTAATTAGTTTTCAGTTTACGGATAATATTAACAGGTTGAAACTTTTGGTGCCGTGGCCAAGATCGAGAAGATTGTTTCTTTCTTTGATTAGAGTAATAGCAGGTCATTCAGTTTTTGTATGATTATGTTCTTGTGAATAAGTAAATTGATTGATAGTTTTATTTATT
>NC_028351.1:22886386-22936714 GCF_000741045.1 Vigna radiata var. radiata | reverse complement strand
TAAATGCGACAGTCGATCTCACAGGATTTTGAAAAAGAGACTGCTATGGCTGAAGAACTCAGTGAAGAACTCATACTGGAAATTCTGTCATGGCTTCCTGTGACGAGTCTCATCAGATTCAGGTGCGTTTCAAAGACATGGAAATTTCTTATATCCAATCCTTATTTGGTGAAAATGCACCTTGAGGTCTTCCAGAAACCTAGAATTCCTCCTCTCACTGGTGACACATAGATTGAAGAGGAAACTTTTCTTGCCTGGTATAGGATCTTCACCTTTCATAGCTCGTTTTGGCTCTTTACCATTTTTAATCCAAAACCCTGCACCCTTTCTTGATCGTATCTTGCGATGCCCCGAACACTATAATTATGTAATCGGTTCTTGCAATGGTTTGCTTTCTCTACATGACTCTCTTTACACAAATGAGTACGAAGAGCATTGGGTGTGCTTTTGGAACCCTGCAACCAAAATTTGCTCCAGACCTTCACCAAGATTGCGTCTCAATTTCGGCTTTGTTTTACCAGATGGTCTCGTCGCTGGTGTTATCTATAATGTGAATTTTGGGTTTGTGTACGATGATTGGAGGGACAGTTACAAGGTGCTGGCAATGGTTAGTGATCCGAGTACATATCAAACGAGTGTGTGGGTTTACAGCATGAATGACATATGTTGGAGACGTTCTTCAATGATCTCTATGGGTTTTAGCACTTTAGACCATAATGGATGCTTTGTGAATGACACTGTTAACTGGATAGGACATCCTTTCAAAGAAGAATGGGACCGCAAACAAAAAATATTTTCATATGATCTAAATAACGATACTTGCATATGTTTGTCGCTGCCTAAACTCGTCCCCTATGATCGTGGTTATGCTAGTATGAGTGTTTGGAATGGTTATCTTTGTATTTTTTTAAGTATGTTAGAAAGCTTGGCTGTATTGGCATCGAGGGACGTTCGAGACGAAACATCTTGGAGTCGGTTGATAAGTGTAAGTTACGAAACTCTGTGTAAGTTACGAAACTCTGAATGTCTGTGTTGATAACCATAAGCTACAGATTTTATGCATGTGGGGTGATCTTCTGTTGCTCACATATTATGAGTTAGGAGATCCTTACAGTGTCATCATTATCTTTAATTCGAAGGAGAATAAAGTAGAGCGTATTGAAGGTTACAACACAGAGTTTATCACTGACATCTTTTCGTATGTTCCAAGCTTGATTTCGCCTATTTGATTATGTAGTGGTTTCAAAACTTTTTCAAAAGTATGGACATAATTTTGGTATTTCCTTAGTTTCATTTGTTCCATGATTGTTTCACTATTAATAAAATTCCGTTTTTGAATTAATTTTTGCTGCAAAAAATATAAACCTTTATGTACATTGTCAACATTGTTTCCAGTGAGTTAGTATTTTCTAGTCATCTGTGACCAAGGTTCAAAATTGTCATGGTGTTTCTGTCTTATTTGTGTAAATGGAGAAGAAAAGTAGAATGGTGAAGATGAAAATGAAGATTATTAAGTGTTTAAAAAGGGTACATGTTTTGTTAATTATTCTTACTAAACCCATGTTTTGTCGCTAATAAGTGCGTCTGCACCTTTCTACGACAATTGGGCTGGTTGAATGTTCCATATCTCTCGAATGAGCCTGCTGTGTTCAACATTGACATTCTTGTCCATTTCTGCATCACATCATTTACAAAAGTTAATGTTAAAAATAACATGAGAGCAACAAGCACAATGTATGAAGGAACAGAGCAACAATGGACGACAGTACCAACTGAATACAATTAATAAATACATTGCATGATGATAGGTTTAGAGGCAAAGTTTGTACTAGGAGAAATAAAGGAAGGAGGTAGTTATAACCTCCTGCTGTTGTATTTGTATGACAGACTATTATATATAGTCTATGTTTAGGTTATTGTAGGGAGTGTTTTGGTTGTTTGGAAAAAGGAAATTAGGAGAGAAAGGTCCTCTCGAAAGACCTTAGGTTTGTGTGTACATTGCTGTTATAAATCAGACAAGAACTGTGTTGTATTTCTCACATGGCATAATAGAACATGTAAATAAGTGAAAATACCAACGCCTTCTAAGAAACTGTGCTAGTGGTTAAAATTTGTCTGAACTACATATTCACGACTAAACTCATTAAATATAAAGTTGAACACAAAAATTGGTTGATTCAAAAGAGAGTGCCGTACTAGCTCTCTCGTCAAACATGCCCTAATAATGAACAAGGACTTGGTGCATACGTCCAATAGGCAAGCAGGTGAAACGAACATTTAATAGCAAATACGAAGAAAGTCTACTCAAACTCAGTTTTTGGTCTCTGTATGCTTCATCAACCTTCTCTTGGTATTCTATGTAGCTGGGGAAGTCCTTGCCCACAAGGAAATAATCTGCTCGACCAAAACCTTCATTTCCCTCTAAGGACCCAATCAATTCGTCATAGTTGTAAGATCCAAAAACACCACTTCAATCATCTAAGTTTTTAAGAAACCCAAGACCGACATTTCCTCATACAACTATCATTGTTCAAAATTCTTGTAACCTTATTATGAAATTCTTTAAGCAAATTATTAGCATTTGAAACTAACATACAGTAGAATACTTGTTGTATGTGGGTAAGGTATGGTCCAAACAGCATGGTATTAACTATGTTATATAGTAATTAAAATGTACAACAAGGGTCTTAAGACAAACCTTTCCCTCTGCTCTTTCTTTCCTCAGCCCAGCAATTTCATGAGCCTCGGCATCAAAGAGGAAGAAGTTATCTGCACCAACCTCTTCCCTAATTTCAACGTTGGCCCCGTCTAAAGTTCCATTCCAGCAGTACTACACGAGAGAAACAAGAAACACAGATTAGTGTATATCTGTTTGACCTGTATCCTATTTCACAATGCACATTGAATGCCAAGCTCGCTCTCACATGTCATTGGTGCTCAGTATGACTGAATGGATTTCNAAACATAGTATTAATTTGCAAAGTTGNATTGCAAGCAATAACGCATAGATCAATGACACCTTGGTTATGAAGAGGAGTTGAAGAGGTGACAATCATACACTTGATCATTTGGCCATGAAGACTTACATTACATTTCAAGAACCAATCAGCCGGAATGTTTAAGCTGTTAGCGGCAAGTACATGAATGATTGATTGTAACATATTGGATAAACATTTTACAAAAATTAAAATGGTTTCCCTAGTACCAAATACAGATTTCCATTCACAATTTAACGTACGACTATGTCCTCTTCTTTACGTACAGGAAAAGGAATTGTCAAGGTCAATAAATCAATTCTTGGTTGTCAAGAAGATTTTCCAAGTCGTCCTCGTCATACAAACCTGTAAACTCAATCTAGCCTTATAGGTTCAATTTTATTCAGAACACTAATTTAAAACAAGTTTAGGTTCTTAATTTTGTATTATTCTCTCTATTAGAGCAATCTTAGTTTTGTTGCCTGAGATTTTAGAAGAGTACTTCTCCGACACGTTCCCATAGAACACCAGTAATTCAAGGGATGAAGCTTTATACATTGAGATTCTACAACATCTTGCTTTCACATTGTGAAGATGCCATATATGTCAAGATCGACATTATTGATAGAACCAAATAGCAATTGGGAAAAGATATAGGGATTCCAAAAAAAAAATTACAGAAAAGATACAAAATTTTATTGAGATCATTTCTCCATATGAACATGACCGAGGAGAAAATGATATACATCATAGTTAGGTTGTTAAAACTGTATTTGTATCCGCATCCTTATTTCTATTCTTTGTCTTCTCACATAAACTTTCCTAATTAGAGATCTTGCATCAACTATCGATATCAGAGTTTTCTTGATATTTCCTACAAATCTAGGTTGCATATGTAATATATGTGAGGACTCAAAATAAAACACCTTTCACAAATTTTCAAGTATTTTCTTCAACACATGTTAAATTTTCCATGCACAAAAATAAATAGCAAAAGTTTTTTAATGAGAAATATGTAGTTTTACAAATGAATATTAGATGATTTGATTTAATTGACTCAATTTTCTAATCAAGGCTATTCGTATCAAAGTTTAAACTGTTGTTGACATTAGTACAATTGCAACTACCTGTGTAGTACATTTAGAAATATAACTACCTGATATGTTGCGACAATTCACTAGCCGGAATAAGCATCTCAGCAACACTGACATTGTAATCAGGGACAAAAATAACCTGATTAAAAAACATAGAAACACAGAAATTAACAATATCTTTAACCATTTTTCAAAAATCTGATACTGAAAACATGTAGGAAGTTAACAAAGTATGCTTGAATTCTAGAAGTTTTGTCTAGTAAGAAAGGAAATAAACTGACATTGTAATAAGAGACAAATTAATCTCCATAAAAAAATAAACACACAAATTAACAATATCTTTAAACATCCATTTGCAAAACTCTGATACTGAAAACATGTAGGAAATTAACAAAGTATCCAAGAATTCTAGAAGTTTTGTCTAGTAAGAAAGGAAATAATAACTAACAAAGTATGAGGCTTTAAAGAAATTTGGTAAATCATTCGTTTCAAATGACTTCCCTCTCTATAAATTAAATGAAACAAACAGAGCAATTTCTTCTTTATATTGAGCACATTAGAAAACTGATAAGATGAAAATTCTTATTTTTGGATAGCCCAAAATTCAAAACAAGTTAACATAATATGGATATCCGTACACAGCAACAGCGGGATGACCATGGACCCTATCCCATTAAAAATAACTGGCCAGTTTCACAATTTAGTCTATTAAAGGACCAAATAGTCAAAATTTAGTATCTATAACTGATTAAATTGTGAAAATGGAGACTAAATAATTAGAATGGGGGAGTGATGGAAACTCTAATTCCACCACTGTATAAAGGGGATTCTAAATAATCTTACTTATTGTGAATTGGCTGGTCTTTCGATATGAAACTTCCAACTTCCAACCGGTATTATACAACCAAAATTATCCACTAAGAGAAATGAATCCAAGGGTGGAAATTTGATGATTTAATAATCAAGAAAAGTGTGTTTTCTGCCTTTTCCTTCACAAGTAACTACATTGTCAGCAGAACAAAAATTGATGTCTAAAAGTAACATTATCAGGGAGGGAAATGAGAATAGGACATGCAGCCTATCAATGATCTACAGCCTGGCCTCATTTCGGCATGTGTTAACCTAGACCATACATCAAACAAGGCAAACTTGAGCATTTTGAGCAAGGGTTCAGTTACATTACTTATGGTACTTTTACACTATATAGGCAAAACAGAATAATTATTTTTCTAATAATCTGCTTGATTGATGACTAAATTACAGTAATCACAATATGACCAATGACCAATGACTAACTAGAGACCGTTACAACATTTTACACTTTCCATTCTATAGTTAAAACTTAGAGCCCAATCAAAACTGGCATAAAAGAAAAAGAAGAAAATAACCAATCTACCTGGATGTCAAACATTGCATCAGGACTGACAAAATACCCTGTTTTTTCTCTGATAAATGCCGCAACCGCAACTTTAACTTTGTTACTCCTCTTTGCTTCCCTCCACTGCAGTTGTAGATCCTCATTCTCTACAAACTAGTAATGAGTGATACCAGTACGATCAGGTTTAATGACAGGAACTTTGGAAACTAGGTTTAAAGAATCAAGTGATGCTTTTGACATACAATTGAAACACAACTTAACGCTTAATTCTAATTAACCAATTTCAGAAAATATCAATAAAATTGCAATCAAAATACCATATATTGTTTTGGAATTTCTCAGGCCACAACTACAAAGAATATGGTAGAGGTCAATTCTATACACAATTTTCTTAGATCTTATCATAATCTAAGAAAACATAAATAGATGAAGTTATTAAATACATATTTTTACAAGTGTTAGAAGTTTATTTAAGCTTTTAATAGGAGTATGCATGGAGTAATCACTTTTAAACAGAACAAATGTGGAAATATCCATATTTTTTTATAGTGCTATTATGCCCATTGGGCAAGACTGACTGAGTTGTTTCCTCCTACTGGTCATAGATGATAAGAGTTGACTGTTATGAGCTATTTGGTGATTTTAAATACCAAAAAGCTAACAAATTGCAGATACGGATTTAGAAACATAACTCAGCTATGGTGGAGTTCGTCATACTGACAGACCAAGGAAAACTTTACCTTATAAAACGCATTGAAAACTTCATCTTTTACAATTTCACTATGTATCTCTGCAACCCCATTCACTGCATGACCACCCACAACACACAGATTTGCCATACGAACTTTTGGTGGTTCTGGTATCGACACAGGCAACTCTTCTTTCTCATCCTCAATGGAACTTTCATCTGTTCCCTTCTTTTCAGCAATGGCTCCTTCCACTTCATCATTATCATCATCTTTATTTTCTTCATCATCTTTCTTTTCTTCTTCTTCTTCTACTTGTTCAGAACTTTGCAGCTCCTCACTTTGGACTTAACCAGTACATCTGCAAATTCTTCAGGCAATTCAACATTTTCTAGTATTCTCATTTCCTTNAATTTATTCTCCAGCAAGTCTGAATCTGTAGTGCCATATTCTGCCAATATGGTCCGAATCAGCTGCAAGGCAGGAATGTCATCAACAACTAATGCCTGTACCCTGAAGAAAAAACGTTTATGCATGTATTTCTCTATTACCTCCTCATCAATCATTTCTATTATCTCAATATGGCGTGGAAGCAGTTTCTGCATAAGATCCAAGCTCCATTTCTCTATTGTTGCTTGAGACGAAGGATCTTGCCCTCTATTGATTCATCCCCAGGGTAGAGTATATAACATATCTGCATTTGAAAACAAACAAAAAAACATATATAATGTCCTTTGATTGACTTGCACTCAGACTGTAACAAAATTGAAATTAACTGGAAAGCCTAAATATTATCAAAAAGTAACTCGAATTTTCTACAACATTTACACAGGACTAAGAGTCCAAACTCATATAGGTTAATAAATATACAGAAAAAGAGAGAAACTGTGTAAGATTGTACTACTGAATATTAGAATGGTTACATAAAAAGGAATCTAAACTTCTTTGCAAGTAGTACTTATACAGCAGAAGGTATAGCTACATGAGCTGACATCTGTGACCCTTAGGACAACTGTCAGATAACAGAATAAATCTAAACAAAGCTAAAGAGAATTGATATTCACTTATATTCTCCCATATAGGTCACTATAAAAGACACTCCAAAGAAAAAATATGAAAAACACACATTACAATCAAATGGATGGGGAGTACAGGAATTATTTATATTGCTTGTTTTCTGCAATACTGATTCTAACACCGCTATTTAATTGGTTCCTTTTTTAGAATGTGAATTAAAACTCAACTTCACAAATGAGTTGTGACGTGAGAACTATTNCTTCAGTCTCTAGCCAGTGTGAGACTTAAGTTTTAACTGGATCGTGAGGTGAGGGTTGTCCCTCTCTTAAATACTTTTTGCAAACTCTGTCTCTAGGTAATGAAGACCTTTGGTTTTTCCAAATACATTTCAATAGATCCATATATGTCTTGCTGCTTATAAAGGACTTGAGACTAGCTATATNATCTAAACCTTTTCAGCATTTGCTAGAGCCTCAGATGCTTCAGTGTGTCTTCCAGCATTAAAAGTATATAAATCAAAGTCTTCTGATGCAGCTTTTGTAGACCAAAGTCTCAAGTTGATTGTAGTCTTAGTTTTATATCCTGGTATGGGAACATCATGTGCAACAGCTTTTATATCTTCTCCTCCAATCCAATGTTTTTTACCATCTNACCCAGATACAACCTAGACATATGAACATCCGTCTAGCTAAGATTATCTAAAGTTAGGACGATGTGCGGGAGTCATATCCACCTCTCTTTTATTTGGTCAATCTAATTTTCTAGGATGAAAATTTTTATTGTTGGGGAGAATGTAAAACCTGAGAAAAAAAAAAAGAAAGAAAGTGTTGGGGTTGCATATGTGGCAATAGACAAGGGGCTGGAAATTTTCATAGTAAAATAACATAACATAAATTTCCTTCTTCCCTGTCTGAAGAACCACTGCATTTCATTTCCACGTTTTCTTCCCTCTTGTTCTACACCTTCTCTCCACCTTAATCCCAAACTGAACCATTGATTTGTTGAACAGAAGTTGCATAAACGACCAGGACTTCAAGAGCAACACTTCCAANCGATCAAATTCTGTTTCCTTCAACTGGTGAGTTAAATCCCCTTTCCTGTTCACTTTAGGGTTGTAATGCATGCATCAGATTCTGATTGCATGAGTATTCCACTTCTTCTCTTCAATTTTCTGCTCAGTCTGGATTTCTAGTTATGTATCATACCACAAATTGGTGATCTATAGGTGGTTCTAGCAATTCCTAGTGGTGCAAGAGAGCGGGTAGGGTTATGTTTCACTGTGCAACTGCATAGAGGTAAGGGAAACTAGGATGTTGTCTCTGTTTTGTGAAGTTATTGAATGCATGTGTAAATTTTACATTAGATTATGATGATGATGAACTAAAGTAGATAATTGTAGCTATTAGAACCTGTGCCTTAGTGGAAATTATTGTGAGTGATGAATGGATGCTTATGAATGGTATGGATGTGGTAAAAGGATGTGTTTAATTGTATGTTAAATGAGTTTCATCCATGATTTGAATGCATGTAATTTGTTTTGTTAGCAAAGTGTCTATTTAATTGTGTTATACTTGTTTTAAGGCATATGGGAGGAAGTGAGGTAGTGGAATTGGACAATTGGGATTGAGAGTTGTTTTGGTCAGTTTAGACAGTCTAGGTAAGTCATATGTGACTTGCTAGAAGTGTCAAAATGGTGCAAAATAACTTCTAATTGGTAAATTCAGATTTAGAGCTTTGAGTTGATGAAATGAAGGTTTTTGAGTGTAATTTGATACATAGAAGCTAAGAAATGATGCTAGGAACGTTTAGAATCATTTAGGCAAGTTTAATTTAGCATAAAGGTTGATTTATGGGTTTTAGAAGTTCACCAAAATGATTAGAATTGGTAAAAGGGGGTTAGAGTTGCTCAATTATGCAGAAAAATCTGCAGATGCCATGCTTGGGTGCCCCAAAACGGGGTTGGGCGCCCTTCAACGCACTGTTTCACCTTAATTATGGCGCCCGGGCGCCCTTTTCTGCTGTTGTTTTTGTTTTTTTCGTTTTGGGAGTTTCGGACGTCCGTTTTGGACGTTCTTTAGGTCGTTCTAGGGGTTTTTTATCCTTCCGGAACTGCTGGTGATGGTTTCAAATTCATTTTCCTTGTCTAAGTATGATTTCACTGGGTTTTGTGTTGTTTAGTGGCCCTTTTAGAACTATTATTGTCTGGTAGTGTACATGGAATGATTTCATACAATTTTTGATGACTTGTTGGGTTGTTTGTGGTCTTTTGAAGTATAATTACTACCATATATATCTTGTATGCAATGTAAAAGTAAAAAGTATGGTTATTGGACGTAATTTCATGATCCTCAAGGGAGGTTACATGGTGGTGCCCTGTAGTTTGTTGTGATTGACCGTATGAATGGCCGGAGTTCCTGATAGGGTTTATCCTGACATTCTAATGACCATCCATGCTCAAGTGGAGAGTGATGAGTCATGTGGTGAGAATAGCAGGAGGTCCCAATGTAGGCGCTTCTTGGAAGGCCTATTGCGTAGTAACGGACTTACACTTATGTGTGTGGGCGGGTGAAACCCCTCAGCAATGGCTTTGCAAACCAGTAGGGCCACCATCAAGTGCACAAACCCCTGGAACTCGACATTTAATACTAGTCCGGATGGTCAAATCACGTGGTCGGTCATTAGTATCAATAAAATGCATTTGGTCATAGTCTGTATTGTTTATGTTCCTTGCATGCTTGAAATACTTAATTGATAACATGTTTTTCATACCTAGCTTACCCTTGCATTTGTTTGTTGTATGTGCTTGCCTTCCCCCTTGCGATGATCATCCAATCCTTTGGATGTGAGCAGTAGCTGATGATGTACCCTTGGAACAAGCATTGGAGAATAAAGAAGACACATCCCTCACTACTTAGATCTTCTACTAGTTCTTATTTTTAGATAACTCTTTTATTTTGAGAGACTTATGTATTTTGATACGCTCTTAGTCATAAACTGTAAAACTTTAAATTCCCAGCCATATGTTTGGATCACTCTATGCTTAATANTGTTATCTCATATTCTAACTTCTTTCACATATTATAATAGTTGAATCCTATTATATTGTATGTCCATATAATATCTGCGATGTCACATATTTTATTCCGTGCATATTTTATTTTCAAAGGTGGGCAAGTAATAGTCTTATAGAAATAAATGAATATTTTTCTAATCCCTATTCATTTTCTAATTTAATTAATATGTAATTTAGAAAGACATTATTGGAATATAAAAAATTAANCAAACATATTTTAAAGCATGTCAAGAAATGATTTTCCTATGGTAACATTCCGTGAATTACGTTCCAAATATATAAAACGATAACTTGAAACAAATCATAATTTATAGAATTNGTGATTCACAAAAGGTAATATTTCTTAACAATGAAAAAGTTTCTTTACAAAATCTTTAAAGATATTTCAAGATCTTATTGAGAGCTAAAAGTTCTAATGACATATAATGAAGAGAAAAAAAATTAAGGTATAATAAAACCTTATTTCAATAAAGTTTTGAAAGGATTTGAATTAGTTTANGGATTTTCTTGAAGGGCTAACGTCATAAATTTTTTTGGATTTAAAGGTATTAATAATTTAATTATTTTATAAGTGCTAAGGTTAAATTAAGTTGAACTTCTAGTTATTTAAATGTTAATACCATGTCAAAGATAATCTCTTTGAAAAGTAAATGGATTCACTAGTGCAGAAATGTTATTTAACGTCGCTTAATTTGGGCTTTTAACGTCATTTTCCCAACCGACGTCTATTCGGGTGACGTCCATGGGACGTCGAAATTTCTCAGAACCGACGTCCACATAAACNTCAGTTAAGGATATCCACCGACGTCTACATAGACGTCTCCTTATACTCAAATCGACGTCTAACAATGTCGAACATGGCATTAACCGACGTCTAACAACAACGTTATATTTTAGTGTAGTTTTGATCCAAGCTTTCAGTAGCATTGTGTAACACTCTTCTCTCGCTAGTTTCCCCGCAAAAAAAGCTTGCGTCTTTTGAATCTTCTAGTCCTTTCAACCCAAAACCGAACCTGGGTGATGGGTGTCGCATCCCATGCAAAATTTAATGTGCATTAAGAGAAATGCAATATAGACTAGGAAGTGACTCCTAGGTCGTCTCCCAAAGACCAATTTTGCGGTTCGAGAATCGAGTCTAACACGAAGGGGGGGGGTTTGAAAAGGTTTTGCAAAAATTAAAGAACTCAATAAAGACACAGATGCAAACAAACTAATTTAAGCTAGCATGGTAATTAAACTAACACAATTAAAAACCTTAGACAGCATTCAAACATCAAATACTCTTGGAAACAATTTAACAAACACAATTAAAAATAATTAATTAAACTCCACACTAATTCTAACACATTAAACTCAACCTATTAACTAAATTAATTAAAAACCAAAGAAACCAACAAGCCTAATTTAATCCTAGCAATTAATTTGACTAAATTACAATTAAAAATTAATTTTAAAAGTCCCATGAGCCAAAAAGAACCTCATGGCCGTGCACCACACTTCACCAAGTCCAAGTCAATTTTCAATTTTCAATGAGGCACCAAAATTGTTGTCTTTTTGTCTCCATGTGCACCATTCTTCAAGACAATGAACATGTGCTTTCTACACGCATTAAAACCGTGAATTATACCCTTCCATGCAGCAAAAAGTCTGATTTCAATACACCAAGGCACAAATTTACGTGAGCAAGAAAGAAGTGGCTACCAAAAAGTGCTTCCAAACCAAATGGTAAATGAATGTAACCATGGGTGCTTCTATCAATGTGCCAAGTAAGCTAAATCAAATGTAAACAAACTCCAAAAACCTCCAAACACCATTAAGTTTCTGCAGCGACAATGCAAGAGCCATGCTCAAAGTGGAAACCTTCCTAGAATGACAAGAAGCATCTTTTTTGGTTTGCCCAAAAATGGTAAAAAATTAATGGCACCATCTCTCCTTCTTTCCATCTCCAATTTCGGTTTTTCTTCTCAACCAACACACCTTTAGCTCTTTCTTCTTCCTCACACCGAAAACACTCACCTAAAAGACCCCATTTCAAAGTTCAAATTCATTCAAGAACATAAACTCACACCACTACTACTTCAACTCAACCCAATCTTCCATTTCTTCAAGCTCTTGTGCAAAAACGAAAATAACAATTCAACCTTCAACTCCAGCACTCACCAAAACACCATCAAACTCTGGTCCCAATTGTTTTCAAACATCCAAACCGAAATATAGAAGGAAAGAGCCAAACCCACAACACCCACACAACACCTTAAGCTCTCTTCAACCCAAAACTCACATAGAACTCCATTTTCATCAAGCAACCAACCAAAATGCCAAGGAAACCGTGAATAACAGCAGAAAATGAGTAGGAAAACGAAAATATAACTTCACTCAAACCCAAAAACCTCCATGGAAAGGCAAAGACCAGCTTAAAAGCTCAAGCTTCAAACACCAAGAACAAGCAAAAGGAGGTAGAAAAGAACGAATTTTCACCACCAATGAGTTAAGACAACCAAGAGTAAGTCAAGGGAGGAAGAAAATCTGCATCATATTCATTAAAAATGGTCCAAAACCGTGGCACCAAGCAAGCACCATGAGAGCATGTTCAAAACAAGATAAACCCTAGAAGAAAGAAGCAAAAACCATGAGCTATGGGTCTCTAAGTGTGTGGCTCAGTATTCACACCCCATATGACCAAGAATTTCAAATTTGGTGGGGTCCACACACTACAAGTCATCCCTAAAGAGATGCCACATGGCCCCCACAATTGGTTTTTTACAAAAGTGCCCCTAAAAGGGTCCAAAACACCTAATTCTAATTAAGGGCTTCTAGAAAACAAAATTACAACTTTAATTAGAATTTAAATGACTAAATATTGAGTCTTGAATGTGCCACGTTATATCCTAATGCTCCAGATGATATTTCCACAATTTCCCTGCAACCAGAAATGCGCTTAATCAGCTCAGAAAATCCAAATTAGCACAATTATGAATTTCCGACCAAATTAAGTAGAATTTGGAAAACGAGGATATAACAGATGATTAAACACAATTCCCTGGTTTATTTAAGTGCAATAAACTAAATACTTTATGTTTTAGTGTAGTTTTGATCTAGGCTTTCGGTAGCATTGTGTAACACTCTTCTCTCGCTAGTTTCCCCGCAAAAAAAGCTTGCGTCTTTTGAATCTTCTAGTCCTTTCAACCCAAAACCGAACCTGGGTCCATGGCTATTTCCCATATTTAACCGCAACAGAAAAAAAAATTACGGTGTCGAGAAGTAGCCAAGGACCCAAGTTCTATTTTGGGTCGGAAGAACTAGAAAAGTCAAAAGATCGCCACTCTTCTTATGAGGAAACAAGCAAAGGGAGAATGTTACACTATGTTACCCAAAGAGTGGATCAAAACTGCACTAAAACACAACACAAAGAAAACAAATTTTAATCAGTTGAACTGCAAGATAATGGATAAAAAAACTAAAGAAAGTATAAACGACAAGCATTATAAAAAAACCACGCACCTGGGATGCAAGAGTGAAATAGGAGAGGACGAAGACAATGACATATTGAGGTCGTAGAGGTGCACAAGCAACTAAAAGAAGAGAAGAAGCAGAGAAAAAGGAGAAGAGATGAAGACGCGATCAGAAATGAAATCAGAGAAGAGTCTGCGGTCTATTTAAAATGAAATTGGGCGTCGGTTGTTCCCGAAACCGACGTCTGAAGACGTCGGTGTTTCAAGGGATCCGACGTTTATTAAAGTGAAAAGATTGACGTTTGGTTTCCTGTCAGTGTGTTTCACGTCGGTGCCCCTTGTAGCCGACGTCTAAAACCTTCGAATTTGGTGAAATTACTCAATTACAGGAACATAAGACGTCGCTTAGTTTCAGAAGCGACGTCTAAATTGAATATTTTTTGTCTTCTCGCCTTCCAGACAGGCGCCGTTTGACTAGGGGACGTCTAAGCGTCTGGGAATTAGGTGAACAACATTAATTGTAACCAAGTAGACATCGCTTATTCACGGGATCCGACGTCTATGCGACGTCTAAAGCTGAAGCGGTTGACGTTTGATTTCCTGTCAGTGCCTTCAACGTCGGTGCCCCATCCACCGACCTCTAAGGTCCTGGGAATTTGATGAGCAGCATTTATTGCAGCCAAGTAGACGTCGGACCCTGCTAGAGATGGCAAAAAAATCTACGCCCACAGATATCCGCGGATAAAATCCACGACGGATAGTTGATACCTACGGATATTTACTACCCGAAACCCGCGGATAGCGGATATTTTAGTATCCACTTATAAACAGGTCGGGTGCGGGTATTATACTATCCGTATCCGCGGATATCCGTTACCCGCAAAAAATAAAAATAAAAATTTATTTTTTATTTCATTAAGTTAAATATAATTAAAATTAACACTAATTTATATTTTACAAGATTAAATTTAATTAAAATTGTACTATATGAAATATACCGATCGGAATTAATTGTCATTTATTGACAATTAACAACTATTAATAGGTTAGATTGCCTTACTCTTTACAAAATATACATTATTGATTATTGGGTTTAATTGTCTAAAAATATATTGCACTAATTAATAGGTCAGATTGTCTTACTCTCTACAAAATATACGATATTAATTATTTATTATACGATATTAATTATTTATTATTGGATTTGATTGCCTAAAAATATATTGCACTAATGGTTAATCAATGGGTTTGCCTGCCATAGGCTCTATAAATATATAATTGATGTCTAGGTACAATCTTCCTCTTCTATCCTAATAAAATTTAGACCTTTTTATATCTTGAGTGTCAGAGTGTCTTCTACACGTCAACAACTCATCGGAGTGGATGACATTCTCGAGAAGGATTGAAGATCAAAAGAGAACAAAGCAAAGAAGGACGATTGACCATCGAACCAATTCAACCCAAACAAAAATTAAATTTTAATTTATATTTAATTTAATTTATATTATATTTTATATATTTTTTGTAATTCTATTTAAATTTTATTTTAAAAATTTATAAAAATATATTTTTTTAATATTTGCGGGTATCCGCAGATATCCGCGGGTTTTAAAATATCCGCGGATTTTTTTTAGGCGGATATCCAACGGGTAGCGGGTCGGGTTTCGGGTACAGCTTTATCCGGCGGGTCGGGTTCGGGTATCACACTATCCGACCCGAACCCGACCAGTTGCCATCCCTAGACCCCGCAAATCACCAACGTGAGTTTACTGTCTTATCACATACCTTTGGCAACTGGACGTCGGTTTTAGACAGATCCGACGTCTATTATGTCATAGACGTCGCCTGAAATCAAAACTGTCGTCTATTTTTTCAATATATTTACGATAATGCCACTGTGCGAAAGTAGACGTCGGTGTTTCACGAAATCGACGTCTAATGGGTGACGTTGAAACGCGTTTTTGCACTAGTGATTAATCAAACGAGAGAATTAATGTTAATAAATGGATTAATCCAAGTAAATGTACCGAAGTATAATAATGAACAACAGTTCAAAAAACACATGATAATTTCAAGAGAAGTGGATAGTTTTTTGTTTTTCAATTTGTTCGGTAATGTAGTACAAATGATCATCGTGTTTCTCACACTAACATGCACAACACACGTAGAAGATACAATTTATGTTCCATGCTAATTGAATTTTTTTTAAAAATGACAACTTTTAGTTGACATTATGATATCATTTATTGTTTGAATAAAACAAAATTATTGAGAAACGTATCAAGAAAAAAAAATGGTTTTCAACACTAGCATGTACCAATAACTTAATGAGTTAGGTGCATCTACATTGAAGTAAAGAAGGTAAGAAAATAATATGGGAAACTAAAAAGAAATGATGTATATTTTTGTTTCCTATAACTTATCTAGGGATGGCAAAAAAATTCGCGCCTGCAGATATCTATGGATAAAATCCGCGACGGATAATTGATACCCGCAGATATTTACTACCCGAAACCTGTGGATAGCCGATATTTTAATATTCGCTTATAAACGGATCGGGTGCGAATATTATACTATCTGTACTCACGGATATCCGGTACCCGCAAAAAATAAAAATAAAAATTTAATTTTTATTTTATTAAGTTAAATTTAATTAAAATTAACATTAATTTATATTTTACAAGGTTAAATTTAATTAAAATTGTATTATATGAAGTATACCGATCGGAATTAATTGTCATTTATGGACAATTAACAAGTATTAATAGGTTAGATTGTCTTACTCTTTACAAAATATACGATATTGATTATTGGGTTTGATTGCCTAAAAATATACTGCACTGATTAATAGGTCAGATTGTCTTACTCTTATACGGTATGTGTTTGCCTGCCATAGACTCTATAAATATACAATTGATGTCTAGGTACAATATTCCTTTTCTATCTTAATAAAATTTAGACCTTTTCAGCAAAGGAGGACCTCGACAAGCTCGGGCAGTCGAGCTCGGCAAGTTCCATCAGAGAAAGTCTCTAGAACTAAGGTTTCAATAATCTTCTTTGAAATATAAGTTGTTTTTAGGTGAAGTCAATGTGATTTTAGAAAATAATAAGGAAGGAAGATAGTATATTACTGTCCCAAAATAATACATGAGAAACTTCTTAAGAAGTTTAGAAAGTATGACTTTAAACAAGTGAATATCCCTTATAATACTAATTCTAAATTAATGGAAAATAGAGGAGAATCTATTTTTCAACCTCAGTATGCCCATATAATTGAGAGCTTACTATAGATGATGAATTTTTCTAGACTTGATATTGCTTATGCAATAAGTAGATTGAGAAGAGACACTTAATATTCTAATTAGGAATATTGAGATGCACTTGCAAGACATATAATATATTTAAGAGGTTCAAGTGATTATTCCATTGAATATAACAGATACTATACTAGAGAAGTACAATGACGTTAATTGGATCTTTGATTCATATGAGAAAAAATTCACCTGTGGTTATATGTATTTACAATTGGTGGTGGTGCGATTACATTAAGATCAACTAGGAAAACAATTATTACAAGATCAATAATGAAATTTGAGTTTGTTGTTCTAGAAATGACTGGTAATGAAGCTGAGTGGTTGACAATCTTCTTAGCAAACATTCCTCTAGGAATGAAACCAACCCCTTCTGTGTCAATACATTGTGATTGCCAATCTACAATAAAAACAAGAACTACAATGGAAATAATAGACATATACAATTAATACATAATCCAATGAAGTAGTTACTAAAGAATGAAACAATTTCCGTTGATTATGTGAAGTTAGAACAAAGTCTAGTAGATCCTCTTAAAAAAAAATCCTAGGAAGTGATGTGATGTGATTTTAGAAACATTGAAGGGAATGAGACTTAAGCCACTTGCAAATAAACAAGTGATGCTAACCCAACCTTTGTGATTGAAGGTCACATGAATAAGGTTCATATGGGTAAAAACAAGTCATTTGTTAGTTCTAATAACACTAAATTGATTTTTAATCCATTATATCCATTCCTATGGTGTATGTAAAAGTGCTAGAGATTGCTTTATTGAGAGGTTATGATGGAGATTGCTTTGAGGATTCTTCTTCAACAAGAGATGTTCTCCAAGGTGTGTTGATGAAGCTCTTAAAAGGATGGACTCCATGTGAGATGATGAATGTTGCGAAAGCTTTTCAAGATGAAGATATGTGGTTGATGGTGTTGGATGGTCTAAGTAGAAGTCCTTCTAGGAGGTGAGGCCAACCATGAAGGAAAAGGTAAGAAGAAGTCTAGAGAAAGACATTTCTTAGAGTAAGAACTAAGGAGAAGGAGTCTTGCAATTTTGGGATTAAAGTTATTGGGATTATTTTAGAGTTATTAAAATTAATCCCTCTCTTCTCACTTCAAAAGGGCATTTTGGTATTTTATTAAAGTGAATTAAAATATCATAAAAGAGGAAAAGTTTGAACTACTGTTGAGAAGAGTTAAGTTTATGAAAGAAAAGAGAGAATGTAACGTTCTCAAAAAAAGCAAAGGAAACTGTAACTTTGACAGAGAGGCAATTTCTATATCATCAAGAAAATATTAAAGTGAAGTAAGTGAAGGGAGAACAATTGACAAGAAAAAGTATATAATGGATCCAGGTAAGTTTTCTTTTACTGTGTACATGGAAATAATGAGTATCATGAAAATTTAAGATTCTATTGTGTTAATTTTCATTCGTTTGAAAAATTAAAGAATTGCTTACATGTAGAGAAAATGTTGTTTTCAAAACAAAAATACTTACCCATTATTTTTTAAAATTGTACTTTTAAATCTTTTAATAAAATTTTGTACAATGTCAAATGTAACACATAGGGATACAGTTACTCCAACTTTATGCTTCCACTTTTTAAACGAAAACGATTCAGCCTCGTTAGGACACATAAACTCACACTCATGTATATGCATTAAATATTTAATTAAGCTATTAGATTACGTTTTTTTATTAGCTTGTATGTACCTAACTTCTTTTTTTCATAAATGGTTTCATTGAGCATAGAGAAAAATATATATATTATGAATTCATGTTTCCAATATTTTTAAATAATAGCGGAGATCAGGTTCAACTTATCACATTTACCCATTATTGATATAGTTACGTTCTAATATTCAAAAACAAAATTATGTTAAAAATGTTAAAAATCTATAAAGAGTTGAGCTAAATATTCCTTATATTTGACCCATGAACATTTCACAACTTTTTTAAAAATGTAATAAAAAAATCTACAAAGAGCTTATTTGAAAAGAAAAAGAGAACTTATACAAGTAAAATTTTCAAATACCTTTATTGTTTTTTTTTTCATATTTAAGAAAATGGTTCATTCATAATTAGAATATGGGGTCCTAAATAGCTTAATGAAGTCTCCATCAACCTTGAAAGAGTTCTTCATCACAAAGGAAAACGAAGTTTTGCCAAACTTTTACTTTGTCACACCCAATTAATCAACCCTGAATTTTAGGCAATCATATAACACCCAATCATTGCTGAAAAATGCATCATTCTTTAATTAAAGCTATGTTTTCAATTCTTTTTCAATGGAATTTTTTGTGACAACATTACAAATCGCATTTTTCAAGTGCTCAATCATCACAACCCACATGGCCAACAAGGGAGAATAAAGTAATGAGATTAGTTAGTCCACATCAAAATTATCAATGTTCATAGTATTATATATAATTAGAAGGACCACTTAATCAAGAAAACTATGTCTCTAAACCAGCTCAACATGCATCACACTCACCGTTTTGCTAAATTATCCACTCTTTTTAAATACCTAAACACAAAATAAACTATAAAAGATTAATGAATGGAAATCTTTGCAGAAATAATAATAATTAAGGTTACCCCACAAAGTAAATACAACATCATTTTTAATCGAGATAACTATATTTGTTTTTATGATGAAGATATCAATATTTATTTGAAGAATGATATCAGATATTCTAGTAAATGTTGTTAGATTTGTAAGTTAACCTTTATCAAATTATTCATAAAGACATAGTTTTGTATTCAAAATGTGACATAAAAATTATATTGAAGAATTTATATTTAATAAAAATATATTCAGTTTTTATTATATAAATAAAAAATAATCTTTATTTTGCCAAGTCATTTTACAGGACTGGGTTAAACGTAAAGTTATATCACAAGATTAATTACTTTAAAAAGGTTTATATAAATTTCAAATTATTACCAACTTATTTTATTAATTTTTAAATTAAATTTTGATTTAAATCTTTTGCAATTAAAAAAAGCAAGATACATGTCTCACCTGTTATCAATTTTGCTAGTTTATATAAGAAGCGTTGATCTTTAATATATTTAAAGTTATATGAGTCTAGGACCAAATATATTCAATGTTCAAACTCAATTATTTTACTTTAAAGAAAGACAATATAAAAAAAAAAAAAAAAAAAAAAAAGCTATTTAAAAAAAAAAATAACTTTAAAAAATTTAAAAAAAGAATTATGGGCCTACAAACAGTTGGTGACAGCTGTATAGCACTAAGAAGCCCAATATGGACACCCTGTCCAACAACCCATACGGGCAACTTTGGCTGACCGAAAATCCAAAAAAGGATTATCCAATAATTTTTTTCTTAACTTTTACCTCATACCAATTTTCACAACTATTATATATATATATATATAGAGTTAAATATGTTTTTAGTCCTATACTTTGGAGCAATTTTGGTTTTAGTCTCTCTTTCAAACTATAGTACAATTTAGTCCTTCAACTTTAGAAAACTCTGGTTTTAGTCCTTTTTACCAAATTTTTTTAATTTTATTTACTGTTTTAAACGCGTTTTTCAGTTAACATTGGAGCAAAAATGTGTCAAACAGTGTAAACAATACAAATGTTATAATGTAACGTGTTTGAAACAACAAATAAAGTTAAAAAATTTGGTAAAAATGACTAAAACCAGAGTTTTCTAAAGTTGAAGGACTAAATTGTACTATAGTTTGAAAGAGGGACTAAAACCAAAATCCCTCCAAAGTATAGGGATTAAAAACATATTTAACCCATATATATATATATATATATGTGTGTGTGTGTAAAAATGTGAATTTTTTATAATAAGATATCTATAAATGTATGCATTGATATTAAAAAAAATCATACAAATTCATTTATATTCCTTGTGAAATATTGATGTAGTTGATGATACATCATCAGAATAATATTTTATAATTTATTTCACCTAATTTTTACATTCCAATTAAATTTTAGAATGCCAACTTATCTAATAAATTAAAAACTTTAATTTTGAGTATGTAGAAATAGTATTACTAAAATCAATAATTATCCACTTTAAAATTTAAAATTTAAAATTTTATCATAATTTTATCTTTAAAATATTTAAATTACTTTTAATCCCAGTTTCTAAATACACATACCATAAACCTAACCCAACATCAAATATTCTTGAAAAAAAAAAAGTAACCATATAATTGAAAGAAATAATTTTACCAAACCTTAAAAAAGTAAAACATTTATTTTTTCTCCATAACGCTTTCCTGTTGTCCTAATAGTAAAGCTCCATTCATGCATGCCAACATTTTCATTTCATAATATAAGTGGGAAGCCATAAGGCAGCCTTGAAATCCCCGAAAATAAAATATATTTATAAAAAAAAATTGTTCGGGCAGGCTGCCCGTTAAAAAACCAACGATTCACATTTGTTGTGTTGTTCATGAAGCCACTGTATAAAACAGCACACAGCACCAGTTCCTTTTCAACCAACACTGCTCCTACCTCTCAATCTTTCTCCCTTATTCTCTTCTCTCAAACAAGAAAGTTGTACTTTCAGAAACAATGGAGGCATTGAAGATGAAGCTTTTCTTTGTTGCCATGGCCATGTTGATCATGGCTGCCTCAGCTGCAGATTCACCTGCTCCAAGTCCCACATCGGATGCCACCACCATGTTCGCCCCAACCGCGGTTGCTTCTCTTCTTCTTCTTGCTTTTGGCTTTCTCTTTTGAGTTTCTCCTTTTTTTCTTCTTCATCATCATTCATATTCTTATGCCACCACTTTTTCTCCCATTGTACTTTTCTTATGTTTAATTTGGATTTCATGATGTAATATATACTGTTGTGATTTTTTTCTTCATCAATTGATTCATCATCTTCCTTTCTTTGCTTACTTACCTTCACGCACTCAATTTTCCTTTTAATGGAATTAATTCCAACACTTCACTAAATATAAATTTAATTTAAACGATAATAATCAATTTTTTTTTTCTTAGTTTAAACACTTGTGAAAGTATTTAAACATAATTTATTTTAAATTTAGATTTAAGAACTAACGAAAAAAAAAACTTTATTATTTGATACTAAAAAGTAATAGTCTAATTCAATCTTATAGTATAAATGTCCAATTGATATTGTACATTCATGCGCGTAGGAATTAAAATGATATAAAAGTCTAAAATTTCGATTATATATATCACAATAACATATTAAGGTAATAGGTTTAATTGGTTTACTAAAATGAAATTTATATCATTTATATATTATAATTTGGTGAATCTACGGTGAAGAATCATTCAAAGATGTGTCAACAATTTTTAAATTTTGTAGTGTTATTTTTTAGTTAACTTGTTTATTTTAACAACCATCTATTTTTTATTTATTATTTTCTTCTTTTTGTGGGAAGTTTTTTCTATGTCAAAATCATATATAAAAAATCGCTTATTTGAAAATGAAAAAGGAGAGAGAAACATTGAAAAAAAAAACTAGTTTGGAAAAGCTCATTCCAACATGTACTTTTTCTATTTTCAAAAAGTTTATTCTTGAAAATTTATTCCATAAACTCATTCAGAAATGTATCCTATATGTTCTATAAAGCTTGTTTTAAAAATTAAACTCATTTCAAAATGTAGTTTATGTGTTTTTTAAATTTTGTATCAAAAACCTTACTCCAAAAATCATGTTCTGAAAATTTTGAAAAACCTGTTTCACAATATTGTTAGACAAGGTAATTTAGAAATAACTTTTACAAAAAGTAAAATAACGATTATAAATATTATGGGTGTGCACAAAGAAATTATGAGGGTATAAAAATAAAAAAGCTCCATGTCAATTAAGTGGGTTAGTTTTGTTAGAGCAAAGAAAATGAAGATTTTAGGGAAATGGTACTATTTCTAGGTTTAATTCCCTACATATAATATAGTGCATTCCATTTACATTAATAACATGAGAGAGATACATGAACATAGTTTGGTTTGTGGGAACATTTTTTAGTATAATACCATAATTAAATAAATATAATAGTTATTTAAAAAACAATTAACATATATTTATATAAATAAAAGAAATATTATAATTAACATATAAATAGATATACTAATCACGTTAATGATGATAAATAAATTTTTAAATTGACAAGAAAACTTTTAGAAATAAAATGTTGATAATTAATTTAAAATAATTATTAAACAAATAATTTCATGTTATAAATTTGTATATAAAAGTTAATAGCGGCTAATAATGTATAAAGTGAATAAGTTTTAAAATTGTAACAATAAGAAAATTTAAAATTAGCATGAAATAGTTATTTTAAATATAAATTTTATTTTTATTCAGATCTATTAATAATTTTATATAGTACTATTTAGAAAAAGCTTAATTAAAAAAATTAGAAAATATTTTAATATTTAGTTAAAGAGTAATTGAAATTTCATTAGTAGTATATATATCAAATTTGAAGGACATAAATATACGTGAAACTCATATATTTAGTCAAGTATAGATCATGTTATAATTAGGACTGGATAAAAAATACTGAATTGTACTGTATTACACTAAAAAGAACTAAACATTTTTACTATAACTTAAATATACTATTTTATGGTTCGGTTTTTTAAAACTGAACTTAATAAATTTTCGGTTCAGTTAACTACTAACTTAATAAATTTTGCATCTATATTGTGGCCAACTTTCAACCCGCTTCCCTTTCTACTATTGAAGGCCCTTAACATTAAAATAATTAAATTATATTTCAGTAAATTTTGCTATGTAAAATTTTGTATCGTGAATTATGCCTCAGAGTTATTGTCATCCCATTATTTATGTTTGCAAAGGGTATTTATTTTTTAAAAACATTTTAAATTATTTTTGGTGACATAATGTAAATAAACAATAACAGAACTCTTGAAAATTTTGATTATTTAAAATCGTCTTTTTTGGAGTTACGTAAGAAAATATTTAAAATTTTTGGAGTCACTTTTCTTTTGAAATTATGTAAGAAAATTCATGATGCTAAATTCTAAAGCATTATTGATATTAAATTATATTCATATATTTTTTAAACTAGTAGGACCACATTAACTTTATCTAAAAATATTTATGGAAGAAAAATAAAATAAAAAAATTATTTTTTCTATAAACTACATGTAATTTATACCTTAAAAATTAATGAGAATAAATTTTACAAACAAATTTATACATAAACTAATTAATTTATATACTCAGGTGATTTTTTTTTCTTTCTAATAAGAGTATTTTTCCTCTAAAAGAAGTAAAAATAGTATAGTAGTTAAAATTAGTGCAGTTTACAATTCAGTTAGTAGTTCAGTTCAGTTTATATTGTAATTTAGTACAATTTACAATTCAGTTAGTAGTTCAGTTCAGTTTATATTGTAATTTAGTACAATTTACAATTCAGTTAGTAGTTCAGTTCAGTTTATATTGTAGTTTAGTACAATTTAGTACAGTACAGTTCAGTTTACTTTGATAAAACAAAAAACAGTTCAGTTCAATTTGTCTGAACTATTTTATAGTTCAGTTCAATTTAAACAAATTAGTTTTTAGTTCAATACAGTTTTTAGTAGTACAGTTCCATTTGCCCACCCCTAATTATAATGTAGATATCTTATTATAACTATCAATGATATTTTTCAAAAGTTGTCTTAAATATTTGGTTTTGTACATACACTCTAATGTTATATTACAACTCTATGTTTCATGGTTAGATGAAGAAACTTAATCCTTTTATAGTGGTATATAATTTGTGTTATGTTAGTGCCCACTTTAATTTGTATTGCATCATGCATGTTATTTTACTAATTAAACTTGAATCAAAATCAAAGTAGTTGATTTTTGAGAAATTTTTACATTCTTCATATACCTTTGTTATATTGTGAAATAATTGATAAGTAAACTAGTTGTTTTGTCATTTTTTTAGGATTGTAAGATTTATAAGTTAGACTCACATTCTATATAAGATCATTTATGTTCAACAGACATTTTCCAATGATGTTGATAAGGCTATATGTTTAGAGATTTAATAGAAAAACTTATGTAGTTTCGTTCTTAAATAAGCAATCTAACTATATCTTTTTTTTTTCAATTCATACTCCAATAGAATATGTTGAAGTTGACCAACTACAACATTCTAAAACCTTATATGACTATCACTCAAGGTTATTTATTTTTTGTTCAATTATAATTGTTTAATTTTTTTTCTCATTGAATATTTTGATGAGAGTTAGATGTTAGTAATGTAATTCTATGAGTATGTAAATTGTTTGAAGATGGTATGCTTTAGGTGGATTAGGTTGTGTTCCATATTGTATGTATTTATATAAGGATTCAATATTGACACTCTAATAATCATCCAAATTTATGTCGAGAATGATGTGTTATGTGGTAAGAGTAGTAAGAGATCTCAGTCTAGGAGTTTTATCTTGTCCTAAGATGAGAAGGGACTAACCTTGTGTGTGGTACGTTGAAACTCATTATAGCAATGACTTTACAAAACAGTATAGGCCACCATAAGTGCAAAACTTATCAAAATTTGATATCAATGCATGTATATAGATAATTGAGTCTTGTTTAGTCTTTACTATAAACATGTTTTTTTTTTATGAATGATTTGTATGTGATTTTAACTTGTATTATGTTATATGAAAACTCTTTTGCTAATTAGCTTACCATTTTTCTGTATTGTTTTGTTTTGTTTTCTTCTTTTACAATGATTATTTTAATCGATGTTAACATATGAATAAGTAAAGGTTAATATGCCTTAGAAGAGTGATAATGTTGTTTTCTAGTACTAAGACTAGAATCTTTTAGTTTTGTATTGAAAAATATCGTATTTCTTAAATTCTCTTTATAGTTCTCTTTGAAATGTATGTACACTTACTTTTATTTTACTATATCTTTTTGGATGGTTGTAATAAAATACTCATTTGTTTTGTTTTCTTTGATGATTATCGATCATATATTATTTTATTTAGTAGTATTGATATAATAATTGATTCTCAATGTTAAAAATTTTAACCGATCAATTATAGTTATAATATTCTAAACCCTTAGTTTAGAATAAAAGAATAATATTACTTCATTTTAATGTAATATAGTCTTTGTTTGTCTTTGTGTTGTTAATAAAGTAACATTTGTATTTCCTCTATGATTTGTAATTTCACATGGATTAAAATTGTATATAAGCATTATAACGATTTATTTAATTATACATTTAATATTACTTACTTATTTTTATTTCTGATAATATTTCATAAAAGTATAACTGTTTTTTTATTTTTATAAGACAAATTATAATTTAGTGACAAACAATTTTAGTGATTCCTTTCACTAGTGCAAAAACGCTGTTTAACGTCACTCATTAGACGTCGGTTTCGTTAATTCCCGACGTCTATTACTGCATGGTGGCATTATCGTAAATATATTGGAAAACTAGACGTCGGTTTCAATGTCAGGCGACGTCTCTGACATCATAGACGTCGCACCTGCCGCAAACCGACGTCCAATTGACTGAGGTATGTGATAAGACAGGCAATTGACGTCGGTGTTCACGGGGACCGACGTCTACTAGGCTGCAATTAATGCTGCTCATCAAATTCCCAGGAGCTTAGACGTTGGCTAGAAAGGGCACCGACGTTCAAGTCACTGACAGGAAATCAAACGTCAATCGGTTCAGCTTTAGACGTCGCACAGACGTCGGATCCCGTGAAAAATCGACGTCGACTTGGCTACAATTAATGTTGTTCACCTAATTCCCAGGCGCTTAGACGTCACATAGTCAAACGACGACTTCTAAGGCCTGTTTGGAAGGCGGAAAGACAAAAATTCTTCAATTTAGACGTCGGTTATGAACCTAAGCGACGTCTATTTTCACCAAATTCGAGGGTTTTAGACGTCGGCTAGGAGGGGCACAGACGTGAACTACCCTGACAGAAATCCAAACGTCAATCTTTTCAGCTTACTAGACGGCGGATCCCCTGCAACACCGACATCTATAGACGTCGGTTTCTGAAACAACCGACGCCCCATTTCATTTTAAATAGACCGCAGACACTTCTCTTCATTCAATTTCTGATCGCGTCTTCATCTCTTCTCCTTTTTCTCTGCTTCTCCTCTTCTTTTACTTGCTTGCGAACCTCTATTTTTTATCTCTTGCGGCATTGCATTGTCGTTTCTCAATATGTCATTGTCTTCGTCCTCTCCTTTTTCTCTCTTGCATCCCAGGTGCGTGTTTTTGTTTAATGCTTACCGTTTAAACTTTCTTTAGTTTTTTATCGATTATCTTGTGGTTCAACTGATTAAAATTTGTTTTCTTTGTGTTGTGTTTTAGTGCAATTTTGATCCTCTCTTTGGGTGACATAGTGCAACATTCTCCCTTTGCTTGTTTCCTCACAAATAGAGTGGTCATCTTTTGAGTTTTCTATGGCTTTCGACCCAAAATGGAACTCGGGTCCTTGTCTAGTTCTCGTGTCACCGTAATTTTTTTATTTTGCGGTTGAATAATGAGAAGTAGTCATGGACCCAGGTTCGGTTTTGGGTTGAATGTCATAGAAGATTCAAAACACACAAGCTTTTTTTGTGGGGAAACTAGCGAGAGGAGAGTGTTACACAATGCTACCGAAAGTCTCGATCAAAACTGCACTAAAACACAACGCCCTTGTAAGACGTCGGTTGGTGCATGATCCGACGTCTATCATAAACATAGATGTCGGTTAGTGTCATTTATAACCTCTATATATTCACGTTGACATCGGTTTAAGCATAGGTGGACGTCTATATAGAGTAAATAGACGTCGGTGTGAGTATAAGCATACGTCTATATAGACGTCGGTGGATATTGTTAACTGACGTGTATATAGATGTCGATTGGAGGAATTCCGACGTCCCATAGACATCACCCTTATAGACGTCGGTTGGAAAAGTGACGTTAAAAGTCCAAATTAATAGCGTTTCTGCACTAGTGTTTAACACATAATAAAGTAAAGTACTCAATTTTTTTTATATAAAACCAATAATTCTTATAGTTTAAAATTTTTATTCTTTAATTTTTATAATTTATTTTAAGATCAATCTAATTATTATTGTTGTTTTTATATAAACTGACAAAACTTAAATCAATACTTTATTAAATATAATAATAAAAATTAAATAACATAAATTAATTTACGTTAATAGTTTATATGAATATTTTGAAGTTAATATGTTAAAATTGCTTTAATTTCATCACTCAAAACTGAACAAATGTACAAGTCTAGTTGGATAAATGTTTTGACATTAGATTAGTCAGGACAATTTTCTTTTTTCAAATAGATATTATTTGTAAAAGATTAAGCTATAAATCAATTATACAAGTACCTGGTAAAATTTTTCTCCATATCTCTTAATTTAAACATGTTCCTTTGGGCGGTGAAATAATCTATTTATCTTTAATTTTTTATTTATTCTTTTACTTTATTTTTTCTTCTTACATTACATCAGTCTCAAAGGAGCATGTCTCATGCATGTAGCATGCTCCTCCTCTCCCGCTCTTTATTGAGTTAGATGTTTGTTGTTGTTGTTTTTTTTTTTTAATTTAATTTTTTATATCTATTAATTTTGTATTTTCAAATATATAATCTAGAACTCGAAATTCTTCATTCGAAATACAAAAATAAAAAAAATTCTTAAAATGAATTATTTAGAGTACAAATTTATATTTTAGATTATAAATATATGTTTTATATTTCAATTATAAAATCTGAAATACAATTTTTATTTTATATTATGGAATGTACATTTAAAAATAATATAAGTTTGTATTTTGAAATATATAATCCATAATATACATTTTTATTTTGAATTATATAATCTGAAATACAAAATAATATTTTAAATTTTACATTTAAGATATAATTCATAACTGAAAATAAAAATCTTAAAAGTCAAATTTTGAATTTTCAAAAAGTTTATGGGAATGCATGTTGAAATTATGGAGGTGCAGAAGAAACCTGCCTAAGTAGGGTCCTCAATATATTCAAATTTATGATCTCTTTTACTTAACATGGGCCTAAAGCCCACAATTTGGAGTTTGGAGAGGGAGCCCAAAATCGGAATTTAGTGACCATAAAAGTAAATAAATAAAAATACTTCATTCTCCAACCTACTCAAATAAAATGGTTTACTTTTCATTTACCAAACTAATCGTCATAATTTTATTTTTTTATGATTTTAGCTATTAAATGCGTAATCTTCATGTATTGGTTTTTCATTATTAGCAACCAAATCAATTACTTCTAACCTAACATGCAGTACAATAGAATGTTATGTTAATAAAAATGGTTGTTTTCTCTTTTTTTAGCATAATCATATATTACAAAACATGAATATTTATGATTAATCAAATAAATTTTACAGTTGAAACTTAATTAGTTGAATTGATACCAACATTAATCGACCACAATAATAATTTGTGTGCATTAATTTGGTAATTTGTATTATGTTCAACAAAAAGAAATAGTTAAATTGGGTTTATATGAATTTAATTAATTAGTTTTTGTGAAAACTAAATAAGTAATTTCTTTTATCAGCAAAAAAGAATTAAATAAATAATTGATGACAAGGGGGTAGTGTCTTAACTTTTATACAAAACTTAAAATAAGGTAAAGATTAGTTACAAAGAAATGTGTAATCCTTCATATATTATATATTTTTGTTTTTATGTGTAAATTCATAAGCTAAGATGACTTTGTAAATTCATCCCCTTTCCAAATTTAGAAAAAATTGTTGGATCTCTGTGATTAAAGTTAATATATGTGATTTTTCTCACTGAAACAAGCTCTTCTCTACTCCACACACCATTCTCATTTATTATCATTCCATGAGCCTAACTCCTTAATATAATTTTACTTAAATTAGGTTGATGTTTTGATAAATTACTTTTTTAAATTGATATAGTTTTAGCAAAATATCTTTTTCCTTTTTTGTTTTAATATTTGTTTTTTATATTAGTTAATTAGTGTTACTAGAGGTGTAAAAAACAATTGCAATCTGAATAAGGATTTGATCTAGGTTAAATTCGATTGAACTGAAAAAACAAAATTAAAAGTTTTGCTTATTATGAGGCAAAATTCAATCAACCTACTTAGTTTGATTAAATGGATTCAAGATGAGTGTAAGTGAGCGACACATATTTATATGAAAATTAATAATTGTGTTGAAGATATTTATACATAAAAAGATTTCGTATAATATTAATTAGTTATAATAGACTGAAAGTGATATAAACTTTAATAGGCATAATTTCTTTTCTTACATAACTTACAATGATATAAGTTGTTCTCAATTTCAATTTTACTCGATGATATAAATTGTTCTCAATTTCAATTTTACTCTATGAATGTGAATTCAGATCCAAAACCTAATTAATAAGAGTAAGAAAAGAATATGATAATCCTAACCAATTCTCCTCTAAAGTTTCTTCTATAAAACTAAATAGAGGGACACACAATGGAACATGAGAATACTAATAAATATCAATGACTTGATAATAAGAAAATGACAAGGAGGAAAAAAATGATAGAAGGTGCATGAAAATATAAAAGAAAAAACCTATGACCTTTCCCAATTCATTGAGTGAATCCCTAAAAGAATAAGAACATTTTCTTACTTTCTTCGAGTGAATCCTAAACCGGTAAACAAAGTTGCATATAAATTTAGCTCTTGGATATTTTTTTTTAATGAGTATTTCATTTTAATTATTAGAACCAAATTTTGTTGCTCAATGTACCCTATATAGCCGGCCGGACCTCCAAGCCAGCCGGCCGCACTACAGTTTGAGCTCGACGGCCAGAATAACCTGAAACCTTGAAGAATTTCATCTTACCACTGACGCATGACTGGTAGACACAACCGGGCACGAGACAGCTCAAGGGTGTCTATTTGAACTAATAACCAGACCGGGCATCTGACGACCGTGGTCAACTTCGCCCTGTCTTCGCGAAACGTGTATAACCTAGGTGACGAACCACATTCTGCTGTGATGTCTGCATGACTTGTCAATAGTCATGGCCGGGCGCAAACCGGCCCGAAAGAAACCGGAACTTCACATGGCCGTCAGATCTTTTCTTGTTACACTACAAGGACGACCGTCAGATGTCCGGCCGGCGAAGTACAACGAAAGTCTCACAAACAACACGAGATTAAGGTATAACCAGATTAGCCTCAACAGGCTTGTAATTGGGCCTTGATTAAGGTTCCACTAATCACTGGCCCATGGAAAAAACTATAAATAAAAGTCAAAGGTAAGAAGTAGGCAGATACATTTAATGCACATTTACTTCACTCTCTCTTTATCACTAACTTCTAAAACTGAACATTGACTTGAGCGTCGGAGTGCTTTTAGCAGGTACCCGACCGGACGTCACTGAAGGATAGCGAAGCGACGGGCATTCGGACACAGGCGGACAGTGGGTGGAGGACTCGGATCGACTCAAACCCACGAAGTAGAAACATTTGGCGCCCACCGTGGGGTCGGAGGCTTATACCCAATGGTGACCACGAGAAACACTAGCACTGACGAGGCGGGCGGAATCGTGCGCGCTTTAGAGATGAGGATGGAAGAGATGCAAAGAAGACATGAGGAAATGCAAAAGAAACATGAATAGGAGATGGCGGCCGTGCGAGCCGAGTGTCTAGCTCAGCTCCGGGGGGAAAAGGAAAGGTAGACCGGGGAAGGCAGCAAGGAGGCCCACAGTAGTGCACAAGGTCAGGGCGACCAGGAGAAGGGGAAGCAGAAAAATACCGAGGAGGAAGAGAAGGAGAAAGGAGAAGAAAGTTTGGTGTTGATTAAGTCGGAGATGCCGTCGGTTCCGGTGCCGTTCGTCTAGGCTGTGATGGACGTCCGCATCTTGGATCAATTCATTCCCCCGCAGTTCAAAATGTACGATGGCACCGGTGACCCCGAAGCACACATCAAGTCATTCCGGACGGGGAGCAACGCCATCTGGTGCCGGGCGTTCTCTCTGTCCCTAGAGGGCGAGGCCTTGGAGTGGTTCAACTCCCTACCCAACGGCTCAGTGGAAAACTTCAAAGGGTTAAGCGGCATGTTCAATGATCAATTCGCCGCATGTCGACCACAAGATGTTACTCTGGTTGATCTGATGAATCTGAAGCAAGGGAAGGAGGAGCCGCTCAGAACCTTCATGGACCGATTCACAAAAACAGTGCGTCGGGTCAGAGGGTTGAGCGTGGAGATGGCCCTGCAGTATGTGATGCCGGCTCTCAGGCCGGGACCCTTTAAGGAGAGCATCTGCCGAACTCCACCCAAAACCTTGGAAGAATTACGCCAGCGGGCGGCGGATGAGGCGAGGGTGGAGGAAATGAAACAAAATTATCGAAGGGAAGCACAGGACGCGAAGGATAAAGGTGAGGGGAAACAACAGGGTCAATCCCAACGACCAGGCGGTGTAAAGGGGAGAGACGGCCCCCGGGTTCCTCGCTTCCCCCAATACACTTCCCTCAACGCTCCCCGGGCTCGGATATTGCAGGAAGCCCTAAGCACGCACGTAATTCGGACTCCGCAAAAACGTCCAACTCCTCCGGGAGCCGACAACAGTAAACACTGCCTGTACCATCAGAATATGAGCCATGACACCGAAGATTGCATGACGCTCAAGGATCGGATAGAGGAGCTCATCCAAGCTGGACACTTGAAACAGTACATAAGGGGATACCGGAACGAAACGGCCCCTGCTGGACATCCGCCTCCAAGGGAAAGGAGTCTAAGGCCCTTACCTGGCAGGGGTCATAGGAACGACCGTCCGAGACATTAGCATGGTCAGGACGGACGGGGAAGGAGTTCGGAGAGACGGAGGGAGAGAAGCAGGAGTCGAAGCAGAAGTCGCGTGGGCGGCAATGCATGACCGTTGCGGGGGATGATTAACACGATCTCCGGCGGATTTGCAGGTGGGGGAACGTCGTCGTCTGCGCGAAAGAGGAGCATCCGTCATCTGCGGTCCATACACGCTGTTGACATCCCTAAGCGAACAATGCCCCCCATCACGTTCTCCGATGCGGACTTTCATGCACCGGATCTCGAGCAAGATGACCCGATGGTCATCACGGTCGAGATCGCGCGATACGGAGTAAGTAAGGTGTTAGTTGATCAGGGAAGCTCGGTCAACATACTCTACTGGAAAACGTTCCGACAGATGGACATTTCCGAGGACCTTATAGTCCCGTACAATGAACAACTTGTGGGTTTCGCTGGGGAACGGGTCGACACCAGGGGCTATCTAGACCTATGGACGCGTATCGGCACCGGACGAGAAGGCGAAGAGAAGAAGGTGCGATACTTGCTGGTGGACGCTAACACGTCTTACAACATCCTCATTGGACGCCCGTGCTTGAACTCCTTCGGGGCCATCGTCTCCACTCCCCATCTGACGATGAAATATCCTACGACTCGAGGGACGATCTACACAGTCCGGGCGGACCAGAAGGTGGCGCGGGAATGTTACGCAGCAGGTCTCAAGATGTACCCCCGACAAACCAGAAGAAGAACGGGTGGTGCCAGTGTCGCGATGGCCGATCTGGATCCCCGAACTAATACCGAGGACCGCCTCGAGCCGCAAGGGGAAACCCAACCCATGATAGTGGGGAAAGATCCCACCCAGATCACCAACATAGCTCAAGGGCTAGAGGAAGAGGTGGAAAGGCAACTGCGAGCTACCCTTTGGCGTAACTGGGATCTCTTTGCCTGGACGGCCGCTGACATGCCAGGGATACACCCCTCCATCATGTCGCACCGTCTGTCCTTATTCAAGGAGGCCAGACCGATAGCCCAAAAGAAGAGAAAGATGGGAGAAGAAAAGAGAAGGGCGGTCCAGGAGGAAGTGAAAAAATTGCAGGTGGCCGGGTTCATTCGAGAGGTCACTTACACCACTTGGCTAGCCAACGTAGTCATGGTGAAAAAATCGAACGGTCAGTGGCGAA
Organism: Vigna radiata var. radiata; assembly: GCF_000741045.1. Lineage (NCBI taxonomy): Eukaryota > Viridiplantae > Streptophyta > Magnoliopsida > Fabales > Fabaceae > Vigna > Vigna radiata. The sequence continues at coordinate 22,902,745 of NC_028351.1, read as the reverse complement.
TGTGCACAGACTACACTGACTTGAACAAAGCTTGCCCAAAGGATTCATACCCACTTCCCAGCATCTATGTCCTCGTGGACGGGGCATCTGGACATCAAATCCTTAGTTTCCTGGACGCGTACTCAGGCTATAACCAAATACCCATGCATGGTCCCGACAGGGAGAAGACGACCTTCATGGCCGACCAGGCTAACTTCTGCTATGAAGTCATGCCCTTCGGACTGAAAAATGCCGGAGCCACCTACCAGCGTTTGATGAATAAAATTTTTGCTGACCAAATAGGTCGTTGCCTGGACGTCTACGTCAATGACATGGTCGTCCGATCGGCACAGGGGATCCAACATTTACAGGACTTAGAGGAAGTCTTTAGACAAGTACGTCGGTATGGGATGAGGCTCAATCCGGCCAAATGCACATTCGGAGTGGCTGCCGGCAAATTCCTGGGATTCATGCTAACATCTCGGGGGATCGAGGCAAACCCGGACAAGTGCGGAGCGGTACTGAAGATGCAGACCCCCTGAATAGTGAAGGACGTTCAGAGACTCGTCGGTCGTTTGACCGCACTGTCGCGATTCATACCAAAGTTGGCCGAACGGGCCACTCCCATCTTGAAGAAAATGAAGAAAGCATCCGCCAACACCTGGGACGATGATTGTGAAGCAGCTTTCCGTGTGATCAAAGACATTCTCACCCAGCCCCCCATCATGAACCGACCCTCCCCCGGTGAGGACCTCCAAGTTTACCTGGGAATCTCCGAGACCTCGGTCAGTGCAGTCTTGCTGCAAGAAAAACCCACTCCCAAACTTATTTACTTTGTCAGCCGGACGCTGACCGACGTCGAGACCAGGTATCAACAAGTGGAGAAGGTGGCCTTAGCCCTCCTTCATGCTTCTCGGAGGTTACACCCATATTTCCAAAGCCACCAAGTGGTCGTGCGTACCGATCATCCGTGTCGAAAATTCTCAGGAAGCCTGACCTAGCCGGGAGGATGGTCGGGTGGGCAGTAGAATTTCTGAATTTGGCATCAGATACGAGCCGAGAGGTTCTGTTAAAGGGCAACACTTAGCTGACTTTGCGGCTGAAATACCATTGACCGGCCTCGAAGAGTGGGTGTTATACGTTGATGGGGCGTCGGGCCGAACGGTTAGTGGAGCAGGGGTCGTTTTGGAAGGTCCAAACAGTTTCCTGATGGAACACTCGTTAATCTTCAAGTTCAAAACCTCAAATAACCAGGCAGAGTACGAAGCCTTGTTGGCTGGGTTACAATTAGCCAAGGATATGGGGGCCCGCAAAGTGATATGCCGGACCGACTCGCAACTAGTGGTCGGCAAAATGAACGGCGACTTCCAGGTACGGGAAGATCACCTCCTAAGGTACTATCACCAGGCATGTTCTTTGGTGAAGGACTTTGAGGATGTGAAAATTCAGCATATCCCCCGGGAACAGAACGCCTGGGCAGACCTACTATCCAAACTCAGTACTAGAAAGGAGAAGGGGCAGTTAACGACCATCATCCGACAGGTCCTTCTGCAACCCTCGGTCGAGTGTTTAACCATCACAACGGACGATACTGCCGACTGGAGGGTCGAGGTTCGAGAGTTAATCCGTAAGCAAGATAGCGGCGAGAGTTTATGTCCGGCGGACTCCAAGAGAGTTGCCCGATTCATGATAATCGGTAACGACCTGTACCGTCGGGGTTTCTCGTCCCCCCTACTCAAATGCTTGGCGGAAGATGAGGCACAATACGTGATGAATGAATTACACCTCGGAGTATGCGGATTTCACACGGGAGGACGAGCACTCAAGGCCAAAATATTACGGGCAGGATATTATTGGCCGACGATGGAGGACGACGCTGCACAGTTCACACGCCGGTGCATTTAGTGCCAGGCCCATGCCAACAACCACCACACTCCCTCGCAAAGGTTACATGCCATAGTTTCTCCTTGGCCGTTCGCTCAATGGGGAATGGATATCGTGGGTCCATTCCCCCCGGCCACCGGCCAATGAAAATTCCTGCTAGTGGCCATTGACTACTTTACCAAGTGGGTGGAGGCCGAGCCTTTAGCCACCATCACGGCTTCACAAGTCCAGAAATTTTGTTGGAAGCTTATTTGCAGGTTCGGCTTACCAAGAACGGTCGTCACCGACAACGGTAGGCAGTTCATCGACCGGAGACTGGAGACGTTCTTCAGAGGATTGGGAATAAAGCATGCAACAAGCTCAGTGGAGCACCCTCAGACGAACGGGCAAGCCGAAGCAGTTAACAAGACCATCGTGGCAACTCAAACGACGTCTGGGAGATAAGAAGGGAGCCTGGGCGGACCACTTACCCGAAGTTCTCTGGGCTTACCGATGCACTCCGCACGGTACAACCGGAGAGATGCCCTTCAATTTGACATATGGAACCGACGCCATGTTGCCGGTTGAGCTTGGCGAACCCTCCTTACGACGAAACATAGAGGATCTCCAGATAAACGACCAAGAGTTGCGGGTCGAACTCGACACAATTGACGAACGACGAGACCAGGCAGTATTAAGGGCAGAAGCATGCCGTCGCATGGTGGAACGAAAGTACAACACTAAAGTCCGTCCACGCCAGTTCCATGAAGGAGACCTCGTCTGGCGAAAGGCCGGGGAAGCTCGTCGCGTTGCCGCTCACGGCAAACTCGCTGCAAAATGGGAAGGCCCGTTCAAAATTATAGAAGCTCTGGGTAACGACACATACCGCCTCACTCGGTTAGACGACCGGCAAATCACCAACACTTGGAACGCTTCGCATCTCAAACTTTATTTCAGTTGAGCATGTAATATTTTTCATGTAATCACGATTTAAGGAGCAAAAGTAAACAGCACAATTCGCTGTTTACAATCCGACCGGTGCTGAATGGTTCCTAAACTAAGTAAAACATCAACATAAAAAGGAAAAACCAAACTAAGTCTATTCATTGTGAGGATCAGCAGCGGATCCGATCACTTCAGCCCTTTCACCATCTCCGTCAACCGCCCCTTCACCGGCTTCGGCCTCTTCCGGTTCCTGAATATCCATTAGGACGCCATGATACACGTCCTTGTAGATATCGAAACCGAGAGAGAGCGGCTTTTCAATCTTCAGCAGTACTTCGGCTTGACAGATGGCTTTGTAGAAACCGTCCTCGTGTTCAGCCACCAAGTTATCGTTCAACAAGACTATCTTCTCTTCAGCGGCCTTCAGATCGGCACGCACCTTCTTTAGCTCGGTGTGCAGCTCCACCGTCCGGCCCTGAAGTTTTTCTTCCACCTCCTTCAGCCTCACGACGTCCTCCTTCAACTGCCTCTGATCCCCTTCCAAAGCCGCTTTCGCTTTTCGTTCATCCTCCAGCAGTTTGGTCGCCTCCTGAAGACTCTCGGCCGACCGCTTCTTTTCATCCTCCAAAGCCTTTTTGGCGCCCGCCAGCTCCTCTCCCATGGCCTTCACCTTTTCTTCCTCTTGAATCAGGAGCCTCTTCACCTCACCGGTGCCCCGAACATCTCCATGTTCGCGTATGTAGTCGATCATGGAGGCCGTCCGATTAGCCATTTCGGACACGGAGTCCAGTATGACCCTGCCCGGTAGGGACTCCAACAGAGCAACACAGGCCGACCCTCGATTAAAATCGATGAACCGGATCACATTGTAATCCGGGCTAAATACGCCACCCGGCAGAGGTGCGACCCTTCACGGCGATGTTTCTTAGAGGAGGATTTTCCCCCTTTCCGTGATTTTCTCTTCCGATGCCCCGACGTGGTCGCGGGCGCCGACTCCGAGGCCACTTCAACAACGGGGGTGGCAGTCGCTGGGGCGGTTAAGTTAATGAGGGGCGTGTTCTTGGTTGGGGGAGGGACAGAAGTACCTTTCCCCTGTCGGACGGCCGCGTTAGTGCTTCCGCTCGCCCCTACGGCTGGCCCGCGAACGGCCACAGTTACCCGAGCGGGAGGAGGCTTCATGGGGGGAGGAACGTCTTGACTGGGCCCGGAACTAGCGGCACGGGCCGACGCCTTCTTTTTCATGGAAAGAAAATTGGATTGGCGGGGTCCGGGAGTCGCCATGCAATCTNAAGGAAAACGNAAAATTCAGCTAAGTTATAACCTTCNTAAAAGNAAAACATGGAATAAATCACATACCGAGCGCTCTNTGAGCGCAATCCTCGTAAGGGATACAGTCGACCAGGCAACGGGCGGGGACGCGGCGAGANAGGGTGTCAATCACNTCCACCACNCAAAAATCTTCCATTTCNAACTNCNGCTTGGAAATGGCCTCCATCTTTCTCGGATTCTCCGTCCANTACAAGGGAAACAAGGGGAGGNCGTCCTTGTCGAAAAAATCAGGACGGCCGNCATCCTCTATAACCACTTTAAAAAATTGGTCNTTAAAATTTTTGAAGGACTCGGCGTACGGCTTGAACAGAGTGCGCTTTCCCACGGAAGATAAGGACACCAGACCCCCTTTTGGGGGAGGACGAACATTGAAATAGTGGAGGAAGGACCGAACGATGGGCGAGACACCGGCCACCATGCACTCTACTCCAAAGGTTTGGATGGCTGCCCAAGAGTTAGGATGCAGTTGTGTAGGCGCGACGTTCAACTCCCGCAACACCCCGGCCTGAAAATCAGTAAAGGGAACCCGAACGTGCAGCTGGGCGAACAAATTCGCATACATAAAGAAAAAGTCATCCGCGCTGGTGCCTTTCCCATGGCATACACGTTCGTTCTCGCGGCTAACGGCCACCCTCATCAAGCGCGTGTCCGCCGTGTCTCTCACCAAATATGACCGGGCTACCCAATCCTGGAGAGCCATACGTGAAATACTGGACGACTGGGTGTTCGTATCGAACCCGGCCCAGTCATACCCGTCCACACGAGGGAGGCCTCCCACAGGAACCAGAGGAACCGGATCCACGGTCAAGCCCCCTTGCAATAAAAAGAGGGGGGATCCATGGAATATCCGCCCACTTGTAACCGGAGCGGCAGACCCCTGAGCTACGGTCACCGCCTCCGCTAGAGCGGATGGGACGGCCGAATCCTCCTCCACTGTCCGGTCTTCCGACGATGAACCACTGGTGGAGCCAGACGAACCCGTCGATACCGAACCACTGGTGGAGCCAGACGAACCCGTCGATACCGAACCACTGCTGCCGCCGCCCTCACCCGCGCCCCCGCCACGGCCCGACGATTCCAGAGAAGACTCAACGCACACAACCACCATTTTATTACCTGGGCAGATGAAAAGAATAAAGCTCGGAAGGAAGAAGGAAGGATGTAGCCGTAGCATTCACCCCACCCCTATTTATAGAAAAATTTTTCAAAAACCGTTTCCAATCTCCGCCGTTCATCCTAACCACGTTCAACGCTCCAGATTCATACGACGCTTCGTCTCCCACCCACGATCTTGCCACGTGTATTTTCCCGCCTAAAACCAACCTCTGCCTTCACACACGGTCCCGCTGCTCATCCGAGCGACATACCCTCCTTTCAAACCCTTCGGCCCCTAGCGACGCCTCGGGCTTGGGGGGCTTGTGTACCCTATATAGCCGGCCGGACCTCCAGGCCAGCCGGCCGCACTACAGTTTGAGCTCGACGGCCAGAATAACCTGAAACCTTGAAGAATTCCATCTTACCACTGACGCATGACTGGTAGACACAACCGGGCACGAGACAGTTCAAGGGTGTCTATTTGAACTAATAACCAAACCGGGCATCTGACGGCCGTGGTCAACTTCGCCCTGTCTTCGCGAAACGTGTATAACCTAGGTGACGAACCACATTCTGCTGTGATGTCTGCATGATTTGTCAATAGTCATGGCCGGGCGCAAACCAGCCCGAAAGAAACCGGAACTTCACATGGCCGTCAGATCTTTTCTTGTTACACCACAAGGACGACCGTCAGATGTCCGGCCGGCGAAGTACAACGAAAGTCTCACAAACAACACGAGATTAAGGTAAAACCAGATTAGCCTCAACAGGCTTGTAATTGGGCCTTGATTAAGGTTCCACTAATCATTGGCCCATGGAAAAAACTATAAATAAAAGTCAAAGGTAAGAAGTAGGCAGATACATTTAATGCACATTTACTTCACTCTCTCTCTATCACTAACTTCTAAAACTGAACATTGACTTGAGCGTCGGAGTGCTTTTAGCAGGTATCCGACTGGATGTCACTGAAGGACAGCGAAGCGACGGGCATTCGAACACAGACGGACAGTGGGTGGAGGACTCAAATCGACTCAAACCCACGAAGTAGAAACACTCAATAATAAAATCAAGCCAACATGATAATTTTTCTGTCCATATTTTTCTACTCTATCTAAAATGCTTATTGAACACGAAGAAATTGATTTTTTTCTTTTTAAGATATATTTTTTATCTCACTTAATCTATTTGTTAATGAGATTAACGCACTAATGTGAGCCAATCCTATTTCATTTAGGTATTATTATTTTGACATTCAATAATTTTTCACGTACAGTTTACCTTCACTATTTTACTTTTCAATTTTTCTCTTTCTTTACAAATATAAAAATTAACTTTTTTAAAATAACCAAAGTATCTTTAAAAATAGTTGTCAATCGGGTGTTAGTGGTATAAAAGAAATAAAATTCCAATTTAACTTTTCTTCATTATGAAAGAAAATTAAACACCAATATATAACTACACAACAACCAAACTTTAAATTTTTACCAATAACATGTCTACATGTCTACCCAAAATAAACATGACTTGTTCATACAAAGAAGAGCACATGCACAACCAAAAAAACAGAACCAAGATTCCATGTACCCTTTGTCATGTTTTTCTTTGATCCCCAAGTTGTGAATCTATAATTATTGGATTCCGTAGCAACCCCACAACTTCCAATACAATGTACACACTCAACAATTAATAGATTGTTCCAAAAGGGGTGTCACCATCACACAAATTTTCTCACATATTTCAAAGGAACATTCACCACCCCACCTCACTCAGATTGACAATGAAGCCATGAACAGGTGTGCCATTGCTGATCGTCCACAAAGGCAACTAGAGTGAGTCATTATTCCAAGTGGGTCATCCCTCAATTAATCTTCTTTTGGCTCCTCATGCAATCTTTCATTTTCTCTCTTCACATTTTTGTGACTTCATGCATATCACAAAAATATCTTCACGTGGGTCGAGAATTCGTCTCAGTTTTCTCTTTAGGTTTACGTGGGTTTTTCTTTTTCACTAGAAGATGTAAGCAGAATGAAGAAGCAACTACTTGACAACAACGGCTAACCCCTCTCCCTTGACTTCCTACTTTAGAGGTAGATGGAACTAAAATAGAACATGAAGGTACCCTTCTATTGTACTAAAGATTCTTGCAAGTTCGTAATTTCATTATATATTTAAACTTGGATAATTGTTACTTAGTTTCACAAAGATTGCAATTTAAGAGAGAGTTATTAATAATAATACCAATAACAAGTGTTTTTTTGTTGTTGTTTTATATACTACTCTTTATACTATGATAATGTGCAAATTGGATTATATGGACCGGTCTAAAAAATAATAATATAATAATAGATTGATACATTTTTATATTCGTTTAAAATATGATAAAATAATTGTAAAAAAATAAATTTTTATATTTTCTTAAGAAAGAATAAAAAAAATGTAAATAAATTCTTCAAAATAATATGATAGATAATACATATTTTAATCCGTTTGACTTTTGCATAATACATATTTTAATATTAATTTAAGGTTGTCTTGCATAACCTGAGCGAGGACGGAACGGCATAAGCCGCATAACTTGAAAAAAAAAAATTATTTTATCTTTAAAGTGTATGAAACAACTGAGATACGAAAAGGTAGGAAAAGAAAACAGCTTGCTTATAGAATATGTGGCACTTGGTAAAATATGTGGAGCCACGATCTTCACACCATTTAATGGCATTGCTTGATGATAAATTATTTAAAGAAACAAAAATGACAAAAAATTTTTAACTGTGAATCGGTGATTATTTCCATTAAAAATAGTGATTTATTTGGTGTACTCAGTTTCATATAAAGAGATGGAAACATGATACAGAAAACGAAAGATATTATGAGTGATAACAAAAAAAGCTTTAGTGATTTATTCCTCTTATTATTTATTGATATTCTTAATTTAATTTCCCTAATTTTAAAAATCTCAACTATCTATTTTTATTGAAAATGATTTTATATCTCTTTTTTTTCGTCAATTACAAGCACTTTATTAATGTTCCACAACCACAAACTTAAAACACTAATGTTGCCATAACGCCCAAAAAATTATATTGAATTAAACATATAATTTAATCTTAAAGTTTTTTATTTGTAAGCTTTCCGTTATTTTTATTAATTTTGATAAATTAATTGCATCAAAGAAATAACTAATAACTTAATATATAATTTCTTTAAAACGTATATATAAATTGCTCACGTAAATTTTTAGTTTCGACGGGATTTAGTTTTAGTCCTTAATTTTTCCTTTTTCTTTAAAATTTTTTTCTTTTATTTTTAGTGCACGTAACTTTTACTTGACTAGCACACTAGCTAAATTTACTCATGAGTAGAGACAATTTGAATGCTGTATTGAAGTCTATTGGTAAAGGTATTAACAGACTTGAGGAAGAAGAGTTCAAGTGTTATCTTTTCAAATGGCTTCTTCCAGCCGAAATACTGATGAAAACAAAGGAAAGCAAGTTGTTGCAGTAAGAAATCTTGATGCTTCTGGTTGGATTATTGATGAGGAATCAAGAAAAAGGTTTCTATACGACCCTGCTAAGGCCATGGCTCAGCCCTATCATCTCAGCCTTAAAAAATTCAAAAGAGAAGGTTTCAATTTTCCTGACTGGCTGGAAATACAGAATCTGTCTAGTTTCGTCCAAATGAAGGGAGCCTGGTATCCCGACTTGGTGGAAGTCTTCTACCATAATCTAAAGTTTGTAGACGGTGACATGAAGTCTAGAGTAAAGGGTGTAAATATTTTGATAGATGACTTTATTTGGAAGTTATTCACTAGACTTGAAGTAAAAGGGACTCATTCACACTTATCCAACTCTAAATTCAATATCAATCTGAAGAAAAATGATCTTTACTCAAGCTGGTTGAGGTTTCCTGAAGATGTGTTAACGAAGAGATAATACCTTCATGAAGGACTGAAAAAGGAAGAGAAGATCATATCACACATTCTCTCATGGATCATATTACCTAGAAGAATTGCTCATAACAAAATGACCAGAGGATGTGTACCTGATGCATGCTATCATTAACAAGATTCCCACCAATTGGGTAGAAGTTTTCCAAAATTGTATGAGATTAGCTACATATAAGAATTCCTACTATTTACCATATGTTGTCTTTATTAGCCGGGTTCTCTTGGTACAAGGTGTAAGGGTATCCATGAGAAGAAATCTTGTTGTGATAATTCAAACGTGATAAACCAAGATACACAAATATGTCTTGGTATGAAGAAAAATTCAACTGGATGGTACTTCAAAGATGAAACAACGTTTTCTCCTAAAACTAAATTTGAAATATTTGTTGCTGATCAATTCAAAGCCTTGCACGACAAAATTGATAATCAAGGTATAGTTCAGCAACAAGAAGAAAGCAACTCATCAGAAGAATACACTACGGAAACCTCTTATTAAGATTAAGAGTTATCAGATGAACCTGTCTATATAGCAGTGTATTTTGAGTCTGTGTTGTTGATCATTAGCTTGTGTCTTTGTTTTTAGTCTGAAAATGGCTTAGAAATGCCATTATGTTTTGGTCTTGTTCGAGTCTATAAATTGTAATACCCTTTTGAACAAGAAATGAAATTAGCTTGTTTGATTCAAATTCATTTGCTTTAAATTGATTAATTGAATCTATTCAGATTGAATGTTGAATCGACCTTGAAATGATTGAAGTTGACTATGCATGTTTTCACTGTTACATTGACTATTTTGCATATTCACTTCTTAGTTGATTATTTTTCTTACATAACTAAATTGCTTGATCTGCAAGAGATTGTGAAAGGTTTTGCAGGAAGCATTGCTTTGGAACATACTATTGGATCATATATGTCTCAGAAGCAATGAAATCGACTTGGTTATGGGTCCAATTGACTTATCGAATACAGGGGTTATAAATTCCATTTATTGGAATTTTCTTTTTAAGTTGCTTTATCATTTTTATATTAGTTTTCTTCAATATATCTCTGTTCTTATATGACCGTTTTGCAATGAGATTATATTGTGAGATTATTGATAGTTGTATCCTTGCTTGATTGAATTGTGAAATCATAACATTGATACAATCTTGATACGAACTGATTATATGCTCTTATATATGTGTGACTGCATTGTGCATTTGAATTTGAGTTTGTTATATGCATAATGACAGGGGGAGCATTATTTGTTTGCATAAATGTTTCACATGCCTACGTTCTAGGGGGAGTTTATCTATCTCGTGAGCATTTGTGATAGGGGGATCATCACTACATGTTTAAGCTGTTTACATTGATTTTTATACTGATGCATCTCTACTTACTCTTGATATCAGTATATCCATATCTGAAAGCAAACCTTTTTTGTTAATGCACAAAGGGGGAGAAACATGTGAAAGAAATATGTGAAATATGAGAAATGGAGGAAATATAGGAGAAATATTTGAACTTCCATTAATTTGCTTATATTGCTTGATATGTGATTGTTGATTACTGTTTTCATTTAGAGTATTTGAGCTGAAATATGTTGATATGTATTTTGTTTGCTCTGACATGTACTGGTTTGTGTACAAACATGGTTTCTCATCAATCATGGTTGTGCATCATCAAAAATGGGAGATTGTTGAGATTGTTGATAAGGGAAGCACTGGTTTAGCTAACCTTAATCTCACAGTGCTTTAGTCACTCTGGTTTTTTATGATGACAACACATTATTAATAACACATGTTTTGTTATGTGTTACATGTTCTGTTCCTTATTGAATGATATATTCTATTGAACATGTTTTGTGTTGATCTTGATATGTGAATGCACATTTGCTGAGCTTATATCTGAAACATCATTTATGATTGCATTACATATGTTTTTGAAGAGAAAACCACATGCACTTTTATGAACTTATATTGTGTGGCATAATTGCAAGTCCTCAAGCAAAATAAAACAAAATAGCAAGAAAACAAAGCTTGGCTTTTTACTATTTCATCCAATGGTTCAACATTCCTAAAGCACATGACAAGAACTACTCAACTTCAGATCTTCAGTGAAATTAAATCAAGAGGCATGCATGCTTCCAATTCAGTTCAGTTTACAAGTTAATCAACAGATATTACACATTATGAATGATCAATTCACTAAGCAAAGATGTAATCATGAAATTTAGCAATTCTCACCAGGCAAGTGTTTCACTCAAACACTCAAGTGTTTAGGTTAACACTCAAACACTCTATCATTCACACGTCACATGAAACGAGATTGTCATTCATCTTAGAACAACCAAAATCCTTACATGCAAATGCCATCAAAAGGACTTTTCCAAGGCTTGTAATGAGGATGGGCTAACAAGAAAAATTGGTTTTTCTAGAATGCAAAATCCTTGAGTTAAGAGAGGTTTCATAGTATTCAACATTTAAGCACAACTCTCTTCCTTACCAATTTCACTTTTCCCAACTTCTTCCCTTTTCTTTTGCATTGAGCTCTCTTTCATGCTTTTTCTTCTTTTCTTTTCTTTTTCTCATGCATTTTTCTTTCTCAACAATTGAGCTCAATGCTTTTTAGCTGCTTTTCAATTTTCCCCCATACAACCCCAAACTTGAACCTTTTCAACACATACAATCAAGCTCATCCCAACTCAAGGTAGAGAATTTCAAGACAAGGGTTCACATCTTGTTTAAGGCTAAGGTTCAAAAAGGGTATAACATATGAAGCACTTTGGTTGAAAATTTGGCTCGCAAAAGGGTTTTCAAAAATGGCCTTGATCATATGACATTCACATGCAATTCAATCAATCATCAAGATTCAGGCAAAATCATTCATGCTTTCCTGTGAACAATACATACAACAATGAAAACTCTGGAGTTCAATACCTCACACAACATTTATACACCCTGCTTAGCATCCTAACCACAATCATAATTCATCACCCATCTGTTTCACAGAATAACAACATGCAACACAACTCAATTATTATCCACATCAAATTATCATTAAATAGGCTCATCATGCAAATTATTCAGTCAAACATCTTCAGAAAAGTATTCAAGCCAAGCACACACACTAAAATTAAAATACAACCTATTCTACAAATTTAAATGCAAAAGTAAAAGAGAATCTAGGTTGCCTCCTAGTAGCGCTTGTTTAACGTCGCGAGCCTGACCTAAACCTGTTTAGCACTTGTCAGTAAGTGCAATTCATTTCAACACCCATCAGTAGGTGTGCCTTCCTGGTATCCTTCAGTGGACACATAAAAATTCAGCATCCCTTAGTAGATGCTACCCAAAAATTGTTCAAAAATTAAAAATTCACAGGTCCAACAAAAACATAAAATAAAAAAAAATGTTTTAAAATACAAAATGTGCTCTCCAGTAAATCAACTCTTCTTCTTGACATTGGAATCTTCATCGTCCCACCTGCTCAACTTTCTTCTATCCACTCTTCGAATTGCAGTGGAGTAAGGTCGTCTGATCTCCACCATTCCTTCCTCCTTAAGCTTCCTATTCATAATCCATTTCTTGTTTTTAAATCGCACTAACATGCCACGCGGAAATGGTGTGTGCTCTGAGTGGGTTGATTCCTCTTTGCATATCTTCTTCTCCTCAAGCATCTGCAAAACATTACAATCGTTAAGACAATCAATACCTGTGTTGCTTTCCTCTTTTGAAGCTTCTCTTCTGGCCCTTTTGTATTTGGCTCTTTTTATTGCCCTCATTTTAGTTTCCTCAGAGCCATAAATTAACACTTGGTCATGATCTCTTAACTTTATGCTTCTGTCGTTGATACATATAACCATCTTAGAAATCCTCATGAAAGGTCTTCCCAAGATTAACGGAATTCTCCCCTCATTGGCCATGTCCATAACTAAAAAGTCAAGCAAAAATTCTAACTCATCAATTCGGACAATTGCATCTTCCACCATACCAAATGGCTTCTTAACAGATCCATCCGCAACCGTCAGGGTAGCGTTTGCAGGTTTTAATTTTAGCCCTCCAATCTTCTTGAAAGCACTAAGGGGCATCAAATTAACACTTGATCCTGAATCAATCATGGCTCTACCTATGTCCACATCATTGATCACACAAGGAAGAGTTAATGACCCTGAATCCTTTAATTTTTGTGGATGGTCCTTCTTTCTAGGCTTAACCAATCGATCCTGATCTTCTTCATCATCAAGATCAATTACCTCTCCAAGATAGTACTTGATCCTCTTGTCATACTCAGGAATTTATGGACATGCTCCAGGAATAACGGTCACATAATCAAATATTTCTCTGAATGGCTCTTGGTAACCTCCTTTTTCCTTTTCTTTTTCCTCTTCATAGTTCTCCTGCTCATTATCTTCATAGTGATACATTCTCTTCTCATCTTCATCCTCACTATTCCCAATCTCAATTATTTCCTCTATTGTCTTCCTTTTTCTATTTGTCATCACAACGTTGCACTCATCCTTGGGGTTAACATCAGTGTTGCCCCTGAACTGACTTTTCTTAGTGGTTTCCACAATTTTTGACAACTGCCCAATCTGTGTTTCCGATGCTATGAAGCTGGCCTGATCACTAGCTTGTTGAGACTCATAGACCTTTAAAAATTTATCAAATCTTCCACTTAGGTCTCTGACCGTCTCTGTCATACTGCTCACCTGCTGCCATAAGGGTGACGGTTGTTGCTGCCGGAAGCCATCTACCTGCCCAGAGGAATTGCTTTGATGTTGTCCAATACTAGGGTGGTTCTTCCAACCTTGGCTAAAACTGCCTTGGTTGAAATTACCTTGCTTGTACTGGAACTGGGCTCCCATGTAGTTGACATCCTGCTGCATTTCTTCGGGATAAGCACATTGACCATTAATATGGTCACCACCACATAAGTTGCAAAGCTGTTGAGTATGGGAAATATTCCTTATTCCCATAGGAAGTTCAGCAAGGACCTTCGTTAGCTTGTCCAATTTTTAGGTCAGAAGATGATTTTGAGCAGTCATTGCATCATTAGCAGGGAGATGCATAAGTCCTCCTTTTTGTGTGCCCCTTTCATTCTGTACCACTTCAGTCATACCCATGCTCTCAATCAAATTGTAAGCCTCATCTTCAGTCTTGGTATTTATACTGCCTCCAGCTGAAGCATCTTCAGTCTTGGTATGTAGGCCTCCCAGGAAGGCAAGTAAGTATGAAGTCTTATGAAGCCCGTGAACAGGAGTCTTCCTTAACAAGCCTTTAAACCTGTCCCACGCTTGACCAAGAGTTTCCTCCATTCCTTGTTTGAATGAAGAGATCTCCAACTTCCCTTGATTAATCTTGGTTGACGGGAAGAATTTGTTCACAAATTTTGTTGCCAACGCATCCTAGTTTCTGAATGTGCCTTCCGGGAATGAATGCAACCAATCTTTAGCTTTTCCCCCAAGAGAGAAAGGAAACAGACTGAGTCTAACCCTGTCATCTGAAACTCCATGTATCTTCACGGTGTTACAGATCTCGCTGAAAGTGGTTAAATGATTATATGGATTTTCATTTAACATTTTGTGAAATTGATTGCTTTGAACAAGCTGGATGAGAGCAGGGTTCATAATCATGTTGGTCGCATTGTCTGCAAGCAAAGCTATGCTGTTAAAATGCAAAGGACCCACCATGTTGGATGCATCCCAAGAGTGCGTCTAGGAGGAGGCTGGTCCGCCATCTCCTCAATGTTTTGTGCAGTGGCCTCAAGCGAAGAGTGCAAGAGATCTTCAGGAGAAGGAAGGTTTTCACTTGCAGAGCGTCTGACTTTCCTCCTTCTCCTATCTGAGAGTCCTTCCAAGAGAGGTTGCTGGTCTTTTCTGCTTCTAGTATGTATTGTTTCCTGCATACACAAGAAACACACCCTAAAAGCACTTTTACAAAAAATAAAACAAAATTCAAACAAAACAGAATAAAAACAAATAATTACAAACAAGCCAAATTCAATCAATCTACACTACTTGAAAAAGTAGACTTGAGTCCCCAGCAACGACGCCAAAAACTTGTTGACTCACTAACAAGTGTACCAGATCGTTCAAGTAATATAATCCATAATGCCCGATATCGTTCTTCCCATGAGACTCGAAAGGCCTTATCGTTCGTGCGAATTGAGATCGTAAGACTTGTAGAGAAAAATTAATTATTGCGGATGCAAAGACGGAAAATAAACATGCAATGTGTTTGATTCAATTGACGAAAAAGACTATGGATGAATGGAGTTGTTGGGGGTTTAGAATTTCATCTTATCCGCTCCCTCTTATCTACTCCTCTTGTTTAATGCGCTTTGTTATCTAATTGTTATGCAAACTTTCTTGGCCTACCCTTAACCCGATCCCTCGGTGAAAAGAGCCTATTACTAATTACTGGCTTGCTATCCCTAGCCTCCCTTAGCAATTAATAACGCATTAAGAATATAAGCAAAAACAATTGATTGTCCTACCCTTTATCCCTAGGTTGGTATTGCTTAATCAAGGAATTTCTCACCAGTTCATGACAGTACTGTACGTCCCCGTATCAATAAAGACAAACAACAGTTATCGAATGAGTTAAACGATAAAAGCTTTAAGCGCAGATGAGAACCCAACAATTGATAATCAAAGCATATGACAATCATATAAATAAACAATAGTTTCAACAAAAGAGAGTTTCAAAAGATTACATTGTTTTTCCCCAACAAGAAAAGGGTTTAGTTCACCACTGTCATGGTGAACCTAAATGAAAAATGAAGGAAAAATGGAAAACACTAA
Organism: Vigna radiata var. radiata; assembly: GCF_000741045.1. Classification (NCBI taxonomy): domain Eukaryota; kingdom Viridiplantae; phylum Streptophyta; class Magnoliopsida; order Fabales; family Fabaceae; genus Vigna; species Vigna radiata. Next base: position 22,886,807 of record NC_028351.1, on the reverse strand, counting down.
TGCAGCGAAGGGATTTTACCGCAATTATTTTTCACTATAGGTCGTGGTTTACGAACCGCGGCATATTCAGCCGCGGTAGTAAGTGAGAGACTTTAGGCCGCGGTTCAAACCGCGGTATATAAGTTCCGGAATCTGCCGCGGTTGTCCAAGGAACCGCTGCCTAAATCCTTTTTTTAAAAAAAAAAAATTGTCCCCTATATGCCGCGGTTCAACCGCGGCAAAAAGTGTCAACTATAGGCCGCGGTTAGTGCCAGAACCGCGGCCATATGTCTCTTTTTAAAAAAAAAATAAAAACGAAAAAGTATATGCCGCGGTTCAGGTCACAACCGCGGCATATTCCCCTGCAGTTTTTTAAAATTGCAGGTCTGTTTTTGTGATATCCACTACCACAAAAACAGACCTGCATATAAAAACATGTACA
>NC_028351.1:22881973-22883336 GCF_000741045.1 Vigna radiata var. radiata | reverse complement strand
AGTCATCTGCATAGCGGCCAGTTGCCACACCCGTGGTGACATTCACGTTCACCGGAGTTCTTTCACCACTTTGTTTCCTGAGCAATAGTTGTTTCATTCTACTGGGTCCTCTAGTGGATCTGGTTGGGGGAGCCTCATCCCCTGAAGAGTGTGGATGATCAGCCATATATCTGTCAAAATAAATAACAACATTAAATATTAATAAAAGACTTATGTAATATCATATAAATTAACAAAACATGTAATAGTAATCATAGAAATGTGTAAAAGCAAAATTAATNTGANATTANTAAAANACTTATACAGAAATTGAAAATTCATACATAAAGATATGGATTCATCATATGTATATTCCCTCATCATGATCTGACCGAATTGCATGTACATCGTCGTCAACTAGAGATTGGTCATCCAAATTTGTTGTAGTTTGAAATGAATGGTTGTCAGCAATATGAATATTAATCAGATTGTCTTCGTTAACTTCAATATGTTTTTTGCCTTGAAGAGCAACATACCAATGGTCAGACGCAGGATCTTTGACATAAAAAACCTGCAATGCTTGATGTACCATGATAAACGGTTCATCTCGGTAACCCACCTTTCGAAAATCAACNAGTGTCATACCCGATTCATCTAGTTTCACACCACTCTTATTGTCAAACCACTTACATTTGAACAATGGAACAAAAAACTTGGTGTAATCAACCTCCCATATCTCTTCTATTATACCATAATATCTCATTGATCCAAGTACAGGAGATTGATTTTGATGTGGAAAATTGAAGTGACTCAGCTTCTAAACTGACTCCACTATTTTGTACTGTGCTTTTATCANCCAATTTCTTCGTATAGAATGTGCAATTATTGACTTCATAACCTTGACAACACACGACATCAAACTNCAAACCATTTGCAAGCCACAATAAAGTTTCAGAAGGATGTGGCTCTTTGTCAATTTCAGATTTGAACCAAGACATAAATGTTTTGTTATGCTCCATCAATTGCCATTTCTCTGATTGTCTTGGATTTTTATTCTTAACAATGGCTTTGTGTACTTCCAAAAAAAGGATCACCTCATCTGTGTTGTTCAATATATAAAGATGCGCTTGCAACAATTCATCGCGATCTTTTGTCACCACATTCACACCTCGGATGCTTTTACTTGTAGAAAATTTATTCAACCATGATGTGCGAGGAACTCCTATTGGATTCGTTGATGTCATGTAATCTGAACAAAACTCGATACTTTCTTCAGCAATATACCTTTCAATCATCGAACCTTCAGGACGATATGGATTTTTAACGTACCCTTTGAAAATCTTCATATAACGCTCAATAGGATACATCCATCTTAAGTATACCG